>NC_043711.1:13121218-13236659 GCF_006229205.1 Suricata suricatta
GCGCCCCTACAATGTCTATCATTATTGATGAAGTGGTTTATTTATTTATTTATTTATTTATTTATTTATTTATTTATTTATTTTTCTTTTTGAGAGAGAGACAGAGTGTGAGCAGGGGAGGGGAAGAGAGAGAGGGAGGCACAGAATCAGAAGTAGACTCTTAGGCTCTGAGCTGTCAGCACAGAGCCCAACACAGGGCTTGAACTCACAAAGTGTGAGATCGTGACATGAGCAGAGGTCAGACGGTGAACCAACTGAGCCACCCAGGCGCCCCGATGAGGTTTTTGAATAGGACAGGGCAGGGCTTAGAAGCCAGGAGCCTACTGATGGTTCATGGGGCTGAAAGACCTGCGCTCCGCCCCAGCCTCCATTTTTACCAGCTCTGGAACCTTTTTATAAGACATTGTACCTCTCTGGGATTCTACCCACATGTATGAAAAACAGATTGAAATCTCAGAATTACGAATGGGATTTTTTTCTGACTTTGCAAGTGATAGAAAGTTGCAAATGACAGAAACCTTCATTCAGACTGACAAGGAAGAGGAAAGCCTCAGGGAACTGAAAGTTTGAAGGGGGAGCTTCAGGCATGGCTAGATCCAGGCACTCCAGTGCTCTTAGCAGGAAGTCGTGCCTCTCTGCTTTCTGAGTCTGTTTTTCTCCCTGGGGACTTTACCCCCAAGCAGAGATGCTCTCCTGGGTGTGTGTAGGTGTGTGTGTGTGTGTGTGTTTGTGTGTGTGTGTATCTGTGTGTTTGGGTGGGGTGCACGCACTCACAGCAAAGTGACCACTAGCAGCCTCTCCATGAATCCCACCAATTCATTGACTTCAGGTATGAAAGTGTCTCCTTTCCCTGTAGTCTTAGCAAAAGTCCCAGGGAAGACTTTCATTGGCTCTTCCCCATCCAGTCACTGAGGCCAGGGGGGTAGGACATTCTGATTGGTCAGGCTGGGTCTCCTGGCCACTCCTTGTGGTCCCCACCTTCCCATGTGCCCCTCCCCTCCTGGCCCAGCGCTTCCAGGCCATGGAGGAGACCCACCTGCGGCACATGAAGGCCCTGCTGGGCTCCTACGCCCACTCCGTGGAGGACACCCATGTGCAGATCGGGCAGGTGAGTGGCACCAGGGCTGGGAAGCAAAGCAAAGGGTGCCAGGCAAGGGGCCCTGGCGGTGCCTAGTTACACGCCTTACCCTCCGGGCCCAGGTGCACGAGGAGTTTAAGCAGAACATAGAGAACGTCAGCGTGGAAATGTTGCTGAGGAAGTTTGCAGAGAGCAAGGGCACAGGCCGGGAGAAGCCTGGTGAGTTGGGACACCCTTGGGGGTGGGCTCTGGGGCCACAACTACGGGGAAGGAACAGGACTCAAGGGGCAGGAGATTGAACCACCCTGCGCCTTGGTTTCCTCATCAGAAAAATGGGCTGATGACAAATCTAACTCTGCAGCCCACAGAGGAAAAGGATTTGATGCCCCATTGTTTGTTTTCTTTTTTTTAAGTTTATGTAAGTAATTATGTGCAGGGGCACCAGAGTGGCTCAGTCAGTTGAGCGTTGGACTTGGGGTCAGGTCATGATCTCACAGTTCTTGAGTTCGAGCCCCACATTGGGCCCACTGTTGTCAGTGCAGAGCCTGCTTTGGATCCTCTGTCCCCCTCTCGCTCTGCCCCTTCCCCACTTGCGCTCTCTCAAAAATAAATGAAACATTGGGGCACTGGGTGGCTCAGTCATTTAAGCGACCAACTTCAGCTCAGGTCATGATCTCACGGGTCATGGGTTCAAGCCCCACATCAGGCTCTGTGCTGACAGCTCAGAGCCTGGAGCCTGTCTTCAGATTCTGTGTCTCTCTCTCTCTCTCTGACCCTTCCCTGCTCATTCTGTCTCTGGTTCTCAAAAATAAATAAACATATATAAACAAACAAATAAATAAAACATTAAAATAATAAATTAATCTCTATACCCAACATGGGGCTCAAACTCAGAACCCCAAGACCAAGAGTCACATCTTCTTTCGACTGAGCCAGCCAGGTGCCGCTTGATGGCCCATCTTTCATGTAAATCTCTTACCACCAGATACTGGAGGGACCTCGAAGGCCAGGCCCAGCTGTTCATACTTTAGCCTGAGGGCCCAAGGGAGCCATTGAGGATTGTTGAGCAAAAGGACCAATTTGGAAAAAAAAAAAAAAAAACTGTCCAAATGAGAGGTCAGGGAAGAGTTGAGAGCAGAAGTTTTGGGGTCAGATCTGGCTTTGTGTCTGTTCTTCACTACTTCGGATGTGACCTCAGATGTCCGTCTTGACTTCCCTGAGCCTCAGTCCACTGGATGGACTCACGGTTCCCCCACCCCCACCCCCTCAAGTGCCCGTGAGCAATGCTGGAAGTAGATAAAGTGACTCGGGCATCACTCCGTCCAGTGCATCACAAGGGGGGACCGGAACCCCATCCCACTCCCATTCATGACCGTCTCTGGGGCTGACTCTGACCTTGCCTTGTGCACCGGAGGCTGGCTGGCCTCGAGCTCAGACCCAGGTGCCTTTGTGAGTCCACAGCTGTGCTGCCACCAGCCCCGGGACCCCCAGCCAGGCTGAATCTCTCCATCTCTTCTACTTCAGGGCCTTTGGATTTTGAGGCATACAGTACGGCTGCCCTGCAGGAAGGCAAGTACGTCTGGGCCTGGGTGCCCAGGCTAGACGCCAGGGATGCGGGAGGCGGACCTGAATGGGAAGCGGGCACCCAGAGCTCAGCTGCACCCCTTCCTCTGTTCTCAGCAATGAAACGTTTGCGGGGAGCCAAGGCCTTTCGCCTCCCAGGACTGAGCCGTCGGGACCGGGAGCCGCCTGCAGCTGTGTGAGGAGGCCCCTGCGCTTGTGCCCAGCCCTGGCCCAGGCTAGCCCGGGATCCCTTCCCCCTTCCCAGACTATCCCCTGCTGAGGGTAGCCCAGGAGAATTCCTGTTCCAGGCTATCCCAGACTCCCTGCCCCCAGCTCCAGGCAAACCCCCTCCCTCCGGGTCCCACCACCTGCAGGACGAGCTCAGGACAATATCGTGGCCCAGGGGCAACCCCCAGGCGCCATGTCTCGTGTTGGGGGGTCGGGGGCACCTATATGAAGTGGAAAAGCTGACACAAGCATCTCTTTCTCCATCCCCAGAGACTCCTTGGAGCCCGATTCAGGGGTGAGTACCGGGCTGCAAGTGCGAGGGTTCAATCCCACCGTGGGCCCCCAAGCCTGGAGCTCAAGGGGCTAAATCTCATCCCAGCTGCATGTGGCAGGGACCGATGTCCCCACTTAGCTTCAAGGTGCCCCTCAGTCTTAACCACCACAGGGCATGACACACTCTGTTCCCTCAAGAACCCGCCTACACTAAGGAAGACTGTTATGGCCACTGGGGCTGTTTTTAGGTCTGAGTCCAGGCCCAGAGGTGGGAGGGCGCCTGGCAGGGAGAGATGGGAGGTTCAGTAGCAGGGAGCCTGACTCCCTGCTTGTCCCCCTAGACGTGTCCGGAGGTGGATGAAGAAGGTTTCACTGTCCGGCCTGATGTGACCCAGAACAATATCCTCCTGGTGCCCCCTGGCGGCAGCGGTGGGCACGGCAAGGACAAGGCGCTGTCCGCAGCGATCCCTCCGCCAATAGCAACCCTCTCTGTTTACCTCCTGCGGGGGAGCCTCCCCGGAAGATGGAGCAGATTCAAATGAAGATACTTGCCCTGTGGGTGGTGGGCGAGAGGGGGAGCCAACAGGGCTTCCTGGAGGAGGGGGCACCGTTGTCTTTAGCATCACACCAAGAGTTTGCTATTAAGGCATGCTTGTGCAAAGGCTTGGGGCCAAAACATGGTGTTGAGGCCCGGGTGGCAAGTGGTGATAGATGGGATTGTGTAGGGCCCTGAAGGGTTTGAGGAGGAAGGGGTGGGTGACCCCCCCCCCCACCGTGTCAGGATCTGCTTGGCCCCTTGACTGCGACGCACGCACGGCGGAGCCCTCCCGCTTTTCCTCCAGTGACTCCGACTTCGACGATGAAGAGCCCCGAAAGTTCTACGTGCACATCAAACCTGCCCCCGCCCGGGCCCCAGCCTGCAGCCCCGAGGCAGCAGTGGCGCAGCTCAGGGCCACGGCCGGCAGCCTCATCCTCCCTCCCGGCCCAGGGGTGAGGCATAGGAGGGGTGTTCTCTGGTGGGGCCGGTGGGGCCCGCTGGATGCACCCGATCTGACGCCACCCACTTTGTCCACAGGGCACCATGAAACGCCATTCCTCACGTGAGCAGCCTGTTAAGGGGAACTCGGTTTGGGGAGGAGCTCAAGGAGGGGAGGCTGGGCCCGGAGTGTGAGCGAGGTTTGGTATCTCAGCTCTGCCACTTTGACCCTCAGTCTCTTCTTCTATAAAATGGGGTCATAATGGGAATTGAGAACTGAGACAGCTTGGCCCAGGCTCCAATCCCTCTCTGCCTGGCTTGCTGGTCACCTCGGGCAGCTGGCAGGGCAGCTCCAAGCCTTAGTCTCTTGGTCTGTGGCAGAGGGACCACTGTAGGTGACAGGAAGGCTCAACGTGGTGCATCTCTCATAGGAGACGCTGCTGGGAAACCACAGAGGCCTCGGTCTGCCCCAAGAGCCAGCAGGTGGGTCCTATAGTGGGGGGACATTGGGCCAACATGAACGAGCGGGGGCGGGGCTGTCCCCAACTCCTCTCTCCTCTTCCCTGCTGCCTCCCTGTGTCTCTGCCTCCCCTTCTCTCTGGCAGGGAGTTGAGGGCCTGCTGTTTTTGAGAAACCACTTAGTCGTTCATTTGATGAACTTTTATTGAGCACTTGCTGTGTACCCCTGCTATTCTGGGTTCAGAGTTCTATGCCCAAGACAGGTCTTCCTTCTCGGATTCACATTCTCATGGCTCAGATTTTAAGGACAGCCACGACATTAGAGCATGTCCAGTATTTCCAGGTGCTATGAAGAGAATAAAGCAGGCAGTGTGGCAGAAGATACCAGTGGGCAACTTTAGTTGAGGCCGTGGGAGGCTGCTCTGGGGTGGGGGCGAGGAGCTTTGAGCCCAGCCTTGAAGACAGCAGGACGTGGCCTCAGCAAAAGCGGAGAAACAGCTCAGGACCAAGAACAGCCTGTGCGCATGCCCTGAGGAGGGGAGGGGACCCGGGGAGGATAGAAGCCATCCCTCGGCTCCACTTTGTCCACAGCTGTGCGGAGAAGCTGCAATCAGATGAGCAGTTTTCCAAGAACCTCTTTGGGCCGCCCCTGGAGTCGGCCTTTGACCATGAAGACTTTACAGGTGATGGGGGTAGGGACTTCGGGGGCACAGGCTTGGCTAGCGAGATGGCTGCGTTCATAGCAAGGGCAGGTTTGGGGGGTGGGCAGGCTGGAGGGAGCATTTGGGGGTAACTGAGAAGGTAGACTTGTCGGTGCGATGGTGGGCGGGGCCGGCCATAAGGTGGGTCCTCGGTGGTAGTGTAGGTGACCAAGGATAGGTGGGCGGAGCATAGGTGGAGAGGGAACTGACCAGAGGGCGTGGCCTGAGGGGTGGGCCCCTCCTCAGCATGGGCGTGGCCGGCAGGAGGAAGGAAAGGGCCTCCGGGTGGGCGGGATCTGGAGCTGGCGCCCCCACCCCCAACCCACCCCCCTCTAGGCTCCAGCAGCCTCGGCTTCACCTCCAGCCCCTCACCTTTCTCCTCCTCGTCGCCCGAGAATGTGGAGGACTCCGGCCTGGACTCGCCATCCCACGTGGCGCCTGGCCCCTCCCCGGATTCCTGGGTCCCCCGCCCCGGCACCCCGCAGAGCCCACCTAGCTATAGGGCACCGGCCTCCGAGTCGAGGGGGACACGGCCCCTGCCAGCATCGGACTCGCCACAGCCCCTCGCCCCATCCCCGGGCCCCTGGGGGCTGGAGGCTGTGGCTGGAGGAGGTGAGTGCAGGAGTCAGAGTCATCAGAGCCCTGGGTGGGAAAGCCTGAGCGCCTACTGTGGCCAGGGCCTGAATGGGCGGCTGGGGACACAGCTCAGAAATCTCACAGGGACAATAATGAGATGGACATTTAACAAAGTGGAGGTGGCAGGTGCCTGATGAGGGCTCAGAAGATTGGGACCTCCCTGAGGAGGTGACATGTGAGCTGAGATTTGTTGGAGGTGAGCAAGGAGCCATTGGGAAGAGTGTGTGAGGGTTCCCAGCAGAGGGCAGGCACTTTCTGTACAAAGGCCCTGCGGTGAGTAGCTGACTAGGCCCTCTGAGGAACAGCTAGGGGGCCGGTGAGGCTGGTGAGGCTGGTGAGACAGGAACAGAGTGATGACCTGGAAAAGGAGGGGGAGGGGGAGTGATGTCAGTAGGGAGATGGGTCCAAGCAGGGTCTGGGACCTGATGGGAGTGACGTGCGCTTCACCCCTAGCAAGGTCTGAGCCACATATTGGCGGGGGGGGGCTGGGAGCAGAGGAGGGGCAGCACCTAACAGCTTGCAGGCCTCCTCTGTCCACCTGGGGGTGGGGGTGACGCTGGAGAGCAGGGACGGGGTCCAGGGAGGGGGGAGAAGCGGGCGCGAAGGCACAGGGCTGAGACGGCAGAGCAGTCAGGGCAGAGGGCTCGAGGGCAGCGGGGCGTTCTTCCAGGGAGGGCAGAAGGGGCAGGCAGTGTAGGGCAGAAGAAGCCGGGGGCATGTTGCCACTGGGACTTTAGATGCCAGGTGGACAGGGGACCCCGCATTCGGGGGAGGCCGGATGGGGGCACCCCGTGCACCTCTCTGGGAAGCAGGGAGGGAGGCCGCCCAGGAGAGGGGAGGGCCTAGTGCTCCAGGTTGGTAGGAAGAGGCAAGTGAAGGGGTGAGGAGATGGGCTGCTGGGGGCCTGAGTCAGAGGGCCGTGGGCTGCAGCCACGTGAGGTCCCCAGCAGTGGTGACGGGGGTGCTTGGCACCGCTCTTGATTAGAGAAAGAGCCGGTTTGGAGATGGTTCAAGGAAGGTCCCAGGAGAGTGAGTGTAGACCGCGAGTGTAGACTAGTCCAGCAGAGTTGTCTGGGCTCCACTATAGAATTGGGGCTCTCAACCAAGCCAGTTCTGCCCCCTAGGGGACACTTCGCAATGTCACCCGTGATGTTAGATTGTCACCACTAGGGGGATGGGTACTAGGGACAGCTGTGGTGGGGGCAGGTCAGGGAGGCTGGTCAGCACGCCGTGGTGCACAGGACAGTCCCCCGGAGAGTGCGGGGCGGGGGCCAGCAGCGCAGCTGAGACGCCCCGGGGGAGGGAGGAACACCCCTGGGATGTGCGTAGAGCAGAGAGCTGGGGACGCTGAGGAAGCAAGAGGAAGCTGAGTTTTATGCAGTCATTAGCCCATCAGACCCAGGCCGGGGTGGGAGGCCGCCTCATACTCGCAGCGAGGGTGAAGGTCACGGCCTTGCCGATGTCTGGTGAAAACACTGCCACTTCTCCCCCCGCCCGGCGTCCAGCACGTACTTCCAGTAACCTCTTATCGGACCATCGGTCTGGGGTCCGAGAGGCTCAGGGGTGTGGATGGCCTCTGCGGTCCTGTCCGGCACTTTCTCTGCAGCCCCAAAACTTCAGACCCAGGGCGTGTCCCCCCAAATAAGCCCGACTCCCAGCTTTTGGGCAAGTCCCTTCTGGCCGGGGGGGCGGGGGCCGCTGGCGAGAGGCCCATGGCGGCAGCATCTGATCTCTGTCTGTCTAACGCTCACTCCCCAGACCTGATGCCGGCACCTGCTGACCTTACAGCCAGAGACAGCCTGGCAGCCCCACCCCGGAGACCCCGCACCAGGAAGGTGTCCTGCCCCCTCACACGCAGCAATGGGGACCTGGTACGGTGAGGGGACGCATGGCAGGAGCCGGGCTGGGGGTGCCTGTGGGGGGGGGCAGGCGGCCCCAGGGCGCTGCTCCTGGGTGATCGCAGCCTGGCCTCTCTCCTTCCCCAGTCCCGGTCTCTGAGCCCCTCCCCGCTGGGCTCCTCGGCCACCAGCGCCATCTCCGAACGGCCTAGCTTCTCGTCATCCCAGACAGGACATGGTATGGGGGCGGCCCGGGGCCCCTCTCTGGGCTTCGCTAAGTGATGTGTTGGAGGCCCTGCAGGCAGAGGGTGGGGCCTGGAGCCTGTGCCCATATGTCTGTCCCCCTTCTCTCCCTCCCCTTCGCCACCAGGAGTCTCCCGGGGACCCAGCCCTGTGGTCTTGGGCTCCCAGGATGCTTTGCCTGTAGCTACAGCCTTCACCGAATATGTCCACGCCTACTTTCGAGGCCATAGTCCCAGGTATGCAGTGTGGGGGGAGCAGTGCAGACAGGGGCAGGGACAAACAGGACTCTCTTGGGCCTGAGCATTGCAGGGTCCAGGAGAAACAGCCTTCCGGTGTGTTTTCTGACGGGCTTTTCCGTGGAAGGGCCTTGAACTCTGGGCCAAGCACCCAGGCGCCCGTCCTGAGGGCAGTTGGGAGCACAGAGAGTGTTTGAGCAGGGGCCAGGCCTCACTGTAACCACAGTTTAGAGCAACTCTTCTAAGACTGCTGCAGTATCACACTGAAGGGAGCAAGACCAGGCAGGTTAAGGGTGAGTTGAGGGGCCAGAAATAATCTTGGAGCAGTGCCCAGCAGGAAAGATTAAACCACAAAGAGTATTAGACCTAAAACCCAAGCTGAGGATGGTAGTATAATTGAATGTTTTACTTTGAGCCTCCTGGTGGCCTAAGGGAAAAGGGCACTAGGGAAGGGGATGCTCCTGTCTCCTTCAGCGCCCTGTGGTTTCTTCCTGGTGCCTGGATTGCTGTCCAGGCAAGGACACAAGGAGGGGAGGTTGGGACTGAGGATGTCGGCGTGGTCAGGGCCTTGCCTCTTCTGAGGAGTGGGGGAACCACTGGCTGCAAGGGAGCCAGGAGAGAGGAGATGGTGAGGTGCCAGGCAGAGCCGAGCCAACACACAGTCTCCTCACCTCCTCCCCAGCTGCCTGGCCCGAGTAACCGGGGAGCTGACCATGACCTTCCCCGCCGGCATTGTTCGTGTGTTCAGCGGGACCCCTCCCCCACCGGTCCTCAGTTTCCGCCTGGTGCACGCAGCCGCCATTGAGCACTTCCAGCCCAATGCTGACCTGCTCTTTAGGTACTTTAGGAGGAGTGGGAGGGTCGGAGGCAGGGGGCCCCAGAAGCTCATGGGGTCCAGGAGCCCCCTGGTGGGGTGAATGCCTGCTCTGCCTCCTGCGATTTGCTGTGTGGCCCTGGGCACATCCCTGTCCCTTCTGAACCTCATTTTTCTTTTCTCCTTTGCTTCCCATTTCCCACCCCCCTCCTCCCCCCGGGGGGTCGTGCTTTACTGGGCCCAAGGTGAGCCAGGGAATCTGCTCCTTTAGGAAGCCCTTGGGGTAGGTCGGATACTGAGGGCCCTGGGAAGGTACCTCCCAAGGGCTTGGGGGTGATTATTCCTGGTCTCTGTAGCGACCCCTCCCAGAGCGACCCTGAGACCAAAGACTTCTGGCTCAACATGGCGGCTCTGACCGAGGTCCTGGAGCACCAGGCGGAGCAGAACCCAGGCGCCTCCTACTACAACGTGGTGTTGCTGAGATACCAGGTGGGCCTTGTGGATGGGCCCTGAGAGGGAGGCGGGGTGGGGTCCAATGAACGGTGGCTGCGCGGGCAGTGGGGGAGGGGCAGCCCCCTCCCTCCCCCGGGCGCAAATGGCTCCATTATGGAAATTAGAAGAGGGCCCATCCCAAGGACCCCCAAACCCCTCCGCCCCCCGCACCTGCCCACAGCGGCGTCCGAACGAGGCCCTCTCCTGCCCCCTGCTGGAAACATAGTGTCATGCAGACCCTGATCCGCAGTGTCTCCGAGGGAGAAGGACTAGGCCCCACCGAGTGGTCCGTGCGGCGGGCGCGGAGTCGGGTCTGCCACCGCGGCGCAGGGTCCGGAGGTGGAGTAGCGCGCGGTGCGGCAGGACCCGACGGCCTAAAGCTGGATGCGGTCTCCCGTTCTCGCCCCTCCCAGTTTTCGCGCCCCGGTCCCCAGTCCGTGCCTCTGCAGCTGAGCGCCCACTGGCAGTGCGGGGGGACCCTCACGCAGGTGGCGGTGGAGTACAGCTACCGGCCCGGTGCCACGGCCGTGCCCACGCCGCTCACCAACGTCCAGATCCTGCTGCCCGTGGGGGAGCCTGTGACCAACATCCGCCTACAGCCGGCCGCCACCTGGTGAGCGGGGGCGGGAGGGAGGCGAGGGAGGCTCAGCAGTGACCTGGAACCCTCCCAGACCGCCTGCCATGCAGCAACTGCAGGGGCCCTGGGAGGTGCGGCTGTCAAGTGAGCGGTGAACTCACCTTGCTTACAGCCAAGGGTGACAATAATAATGTTCGACACCAAGATTGTGTGTCAGGCACCTGCTCTCTATACCCCCAGCGGATCTGGGCTTTTAGCAATCCCTTGAGGTGTGGACACCATCTTTCCCATTTATGGAGGCGGAACTGAGGCACAGAGGGGCGGAGGCACTTATCTGAGGTCATGGTCAGGGTTTGGACCCAGCCAGCCACTCTCTGCACTGGGCTATATATTTTTTTAAGTTTATTTATTTTGAGAGAGAGAGAGAGACAGAGTGCACAGGTGCGTGTGCGTGAGCAGGGGAGGAGCAGAGACAGTGGGAGAGAGAGAGTGTGTGCTCACACCTGCATATGCAAACAAGCAGGGGAGGGGCAGAGAGAGAATCCAAGCAGGCTCCTCACTGTCAACGCAGAGCCTGACTTGGGGCTGAAACTTACCAACCGTGAGGTCACAACCTGAGCCAAAATCAGGAGTCTGACACTTAAGCAACTCAGCCCCTAGGGCGGCTCCCCCCACCCCCACCCCCGGCTTTCAGTCGCCAGTGTTGCTTTTGTTTTGTGCAGAAGGTAGAGGGGCGCCTGGGTGGCTCAGTTGGTTGAGCGTCAGACTTCAACTCAGGTCATGATCTCACAGTTCATAGGTTCAAGCCCTGCGTCAGGCTGTGTGCTGACGGCTCAGAGTCTGGAGCCTGCTTCATATTCTGTGTCACCTTCTCTCTCTCTGCCTCTCCCCCACTCATGATCTGTCTCTCTCTGTCTCTCAAAAATAAATAAATGTTTTTAAAAAAAAGGTTGAACCTAGCACAAAGAAACCAAATTTAAAGGACTTACGTGTGTGGTCTAAAAATGCCACATGGCTGTGGGGTCCTTGGGGACCAGCTGCTCCATACCCCACGCCCATTTTACAGATGGGGAAACCGAGGTGAGGGACAGAGGACCTGGCTTGCTGGGGTCATATAGCTGAGAGGGGACCAAGCTGGGACCAGTGTCCTCTCTGGGAGAGACCTGACCAAGCTTTTTGTTGATGCCAGGAATCTGGAGGAGAAGCGGCTCCTTTGGAAGCTGCCAGATGTGTCTGAAGCAGGGGGTGAGTTGTGGTTGTGCAGGAGATCTCTGTGGAGGGGGGGTTGGGTGGGAGGGACTTATTTAAAATGGGGGTAGAATTGGGGATGTGCTGGGGTGGAGAAGGGTGGGCATGGAGGAAAGCTTAAAAGGGCTTTGACAAAGCTGTGAGAGAGGACAGGGCTGGGGAGGCAGGCATAGCTGGTACAAAGGCCCTGAGGCAGAATTCCTTTGCAAATTACACACAGCCCCATGGGGCCACAGGGGAAGAGCACGGGGCACATGAGGTCTCAAGGAACAGGCAGTGGCCCCAGATCAAAAGGCTTGGGAAGAGCCCAGGTCACAGCAGGCCTGGGACCGAGGCTGGGGCACAGCTGACCCCAGGCCTCCCCAGGCTCTGGCCACCTATCCGCCAGCTGGGAGCCATGCTCAGGGCCCAGCACACCCAGCCCTGTGGCCGCTCAGTTCACCAGCGAGGGGGCCACTCTGTCTGGCGTGGACCTGGAGTTGGTGGGCAGCGGCTACCGCATGTCACTTGTAAAGAGGAGGTTTGCCACAGGTACGCTCCCACCCTCTGCCGCGTGCACCCCTGGACCCAGGACCCCACTCCTTGCTTCTGCGGGGGGGGGGGGGGGGAGAAGCGTTGGGCTGTTGGGGAAGGTTGTGGGTGTTGGGCCCTGGAGGCCCAGGATGGTGGGCCTGATCTGGAGGGGTAGTTAGGGCCCCAGGGGGAGGGGTGAGGAAGGGGCCTCCTAGGGTTTCCGCAAGGACCCAAGGCCAGAGCCAGAAGCCCCTTTGCCACATGGCCCCCACCTAATTCTCCTGCTGCCACAGGGGCTGCAGGGACCTGTGAGACAATGGGAGCAGTGAATTATGGGGCTGCTTTGAGGAGGACTGGGAGGTGCTGGGGGCGGGGCAGGGGGCGGGGCAGGGGCGGGGCGAGGGACCGCCTCCCTCCCTCCCTCCCTGCTCACGGGGCTACCCACACAGGGCTGTACTTGGTGAGCTGAGTGCAGAGGCCGTGGGCGCCACCGGCCCCAGCTCTGCACTGTGTCCTGGTGCTCGCTGACTGAGCCCCGCCTTCCTGCCGGACCCTGGGGTCCCCCCTCCACCCCGACTCCGCCGAGAGGAGCCGCACACCCATCCTGGCTGAGCCCAAGGGTCACTCCTGCTCAAGCCCATCCCCTGCAGGTCCTTGGACTTTTAATGTTCTTTGAATAAACACTTTATTTTCTAATAAAATGAATAAGCCTTTTCCTGCTCCAGGAAATTTCCTTCACGTCTCCAGAGAGGAGAGGACGGGAAGCTGGATGGACGGGTAGGGGAGACGTAATATCCCTCATGTTCTCCCATCACCCCTGCCCACATGTGCACGGCGGCACCAGGGGGAGAAAAAGCCAGACACGGGCACCCCGAGCTCGGTGGGCATCTGAGCCGGTGGAAGGGACAAGGACTAGAGGAACCCAGAGGGTGATGTTGGACTCTTCCTAAGGAGAGGGCATTATAAATGGGGCTCTGAAGTATGAATAAGAGTTCACAAGATGGGGATGGGCATCCCAGGCAAATGAATGGGGAGTTGTAAGTTCTGAGAGAAGTCAGTCAGTCGGTCCACAAACACTGACTGACTGCCTACATAGGCCAGGCTGTCTGGGACACGGCTTTGAGCACGACAAAGCTCTTGGAAGCTTTGAGGCTATGAAGCCACACAGGCCTGGGTTTAGAGCCCGCTTGGCCACCAGTGGCCGTGTGACTTTGAGCGGGTGACTTGACCTCCCTGGCCTCCACGTCGTCACCTGGAACCCACCTCAGTCAGGGGCTGTAGGGAGGTTACAGACTTCGAAGAGCACCTGATAGAGAATGAGCTCTCCGGCAGTGCCGGGCGCTTTTCTCTGTTGGGAGCCGGGGTGGAGGCCGGTGCACCTGGGCAAGGGCTGGGCCGAGCGGGGCCCAGGTCAGGTGTGGGAGGCAGGTGGGAAGCAGGTGTGGGCTCAGCGGGCGGTCCTGGACGCCGATGGGCACGTGAGGACCCTGAGCCCACGCAGATCCCGAGGACCACGCTGGCGCCAGACGGAGCTGAGGAAGCAGGAAGCAGGATCTGCCCTTCGCTCTCCTCCTCCCACTTGGTTCTCCGAAGACAGAGGGCACGGGACGTGGGGGGGAGGGGCGGGGAATCTGGAATCTGCCTCAGTTTCCTCATCTGCAAAACGGGAGAAAGCCACTAGCTGGGGGACGCCTGGGGAGCACCGGCAGCTCAGTGCACCATCATCAGTGCCTGCACCAACGGCAGTTTCGGGAGGCGCTGTCACGAATGAGGCGTCCAGGCAGCCATGGCCCTGGCGTACTCACGTTCTTGCCTGAACAGGTGCAGCGCTAAGACCTCAGAGCCACCTGAGCGGGACCCTCCCCCTGGCGGGGGCCTCAGGTCCCCAGCTGCAACTTCATATCAGCTGTGGTTCCCGGGCTCGTGGGCCAACAAAGAAGCCGAATCAAATGTCCCATCCAATGGAAGTGTCCCCTCCATCCTAAATCTGCACACATGTGTGTGCATGGGCGTGCGTGCATCCACGTGCAGTGACCTCGGTACCTCCCAGATGGTCCCTGTCCTGGTCTTATGTGGCTGAGTAACTGGGATGCCCATCTCCATTCCATGGGCCACTGCATGACAGGACACCGTCTTCTTTGTCACCGGCTCCTATCGAGTTTAACTTCGCTTTCTTCAGGTCGCAAGGGAGATTGGGTACATTTTAAAACACAGAAGGCGTTTCTTGGGCGTGGCCTCTTCATTGCCCAGCCTTCCAGAGCTGCTGGGGCACATCCCTGTCTCTCAAGAATGAGTCCCAGGAAGGAGAGTCCCAACAGAGGGTGGGACACACACTGAAGTGGCCAGCCCTGGGTGGGCAGGTCGTTTTTTGGTGGCTTATGGTGCCGTGGTCTCCTAGGCCTGGGAGACCCCCAATCTCAGTCTGGGGTACGGAGTGATTAGGTCACTTGCTAGAAGTCACCCCCAGTTGATGATTGTCCTAGTCAGGTTTTTTTCTTTTTAATGGAGATAAAATTCACATAACAGAAAACTAACCATTTAAAGTGGACAATTTGGGGCGCCCGGGTGGCTCAGTTGGTTGAGCATTTGACTTCAACTCAGGTCAGGATCTCACCGTTTGTGGGTTCGAGCCCCACATGGGGCTCTTCACTGAGCTCCGAGCCTGGAGCCTGCTTCAGATTCTGTCTCCCTCTCTCTCTGCCCCTCCCCTGCTTGTTTCTCTCTCTCTCTCTCTCTCTCTCTCTCTCTCTCTCTCTCAAAGATAAATAAACTTTTTTTAAGTGAACAACTCAGTGACATGTAGCATATTCACAATGTTGTACCATGCATCACCTCCATCTAGTTCCAGAACATTTCCATCGGGCCCAGAAGGAGACCCTGTCCCCATTAGCTGTCACTTCCCATCCCCCGCCCGCAGCCCCTGGCTCCCACTGACCTGCTTTCCGTCTCTGTGGACTCACCTGTTCTGGACATTTCCTATAAACCGAATCATGCACTCTGTGGCCTTTTGTGTCTGGCCTCTCTCACTGCGTTTTTGTGTTTTTGAGGTTCACACATGTTGCAGCGTGTCCGTGCTTTACTCCTTGTTATGGCTGAGTAATATTCCACCGCAGGGTTGCCAACCTTAAAAAGAAGCCAGCTGGTTATTTTATCAGCAGAATGGGTTTATTCGGGAACAGCAGAGGAACCGCAACCTGGGGCGTGGGAGCTATGGTAAAACCTACCCACGTCCAAGAAGCATAGGAGAAGGAGGAAGCTGGGATGGGGCTGTTTCCAACTAAAGTCCAGCGGAGAGAAGTGGGAGTTCAGGGGACAATTTCTTGTGGGAGGTGCAATGCCCGTCTTTTCCTGCAGGGGTCGCTAGCTGATGATTCTTTCCTGATGCGGACTCTCTTGTAATTGACAGTTCTTTCTGTATCTGGTGTTGGGGCAATCGGGCTCCCTCTTCCGGCTCCACTTTTTGTTTTTGTTTCAGGGTGGGTTTTTCCCCCCAGTTTTTATTTAAATTCTAGTTAGTTAACATATAGTGTAAATTTGTTTCAAGAGTAGAATTGAGTGATCGGTCGCTTACATAGAACACAAGTGCCCTCCTTAACCCCTGTCAGCTGTCTAGCCCATCCCCCTCCCACCTCCCTCCTTCAACCCTCAGTTTGGTCTCTATCATTCAGAGTCTCTTAAGGTTTGCCTCACTCTCTTTTTTTTTCCCCCTCCTTCCCCTACGTTCATCGTTTTGTCTCTTAAATTCCACAGATGCATGAAATCATATGGTACTTGTCTTTCTCTGACTGGCTTATTTCACTTAGCCTGGATTACCCCCTTTACCTCCACACTGACTACCCTTCAGTGAGGGCCCCCTTTATCAGTGTTCACATGTCCCCGTGTGGACCAAGCTCTTTCTCCAAACGCATCGCTGATCAAGAGTTAGGTTTTTGTCATTCAACAACCTCATGTTCCTCGGTGTCAGGAAGGGTCTTTCCTGGGTATCATGTCCCATAATTGCCCCCAAGGGCTATTACACAGAACGGAAACCTGAGGTCACATTCGAGTAGCAAGGGCCAGTAAGCAGGAGAACCCACGTGCGGCCATGTTTACCAAGACTGTACGCAAGGGAGACTGGGCACGTCATTTTTTACAAACGGTTGACAGGCAACAATTACAAAACCAAAAGCAACGTGACAATTCCAAGCAGTCAAACGGCGTAAGGGTTCTACCCCAGTACCCTAGATGGGACAGTGGCCAGGTTGGCGCGGGATTCTCGTGGCTGGCTCGGTGGGTGGAGCTTGCGACTCTTGATCTTGGGGTTGTGAGTTGGAGCCCCACAGTGAAGGTGGAGATTACTGAATATCTTGGACGCTTGGTTAAGCGTCCGACTCTTAGTTTCAGCTCGGGTCATGATCTCATGGTTCGTGGGTGCGAGCCCGACTTCAGGCTTGGGATTCTGCTCCATCTTTCTCTGCTCCTCCCCTGCTCGCTTTCTTTCTCTCTCAAATATAAATCAACATTTAAAAAAAGAATTTCTAAAAAATAAAATCCTTAAAAAATTTAATTGGTGGAGGGGGACGCCTGGGTGGCTCAGTCCAACTCTTGGCTTCTGCTCAGATCATGATCTCACGGTTCATGGGTTTAAGCCTCAAGTTGGGCTCTGTGCCAACAGTGCAGAGCCTGCTTGGGATCCTCTCTCTCCGCTCCTCCCCTCCATGCATGCACTCATGCTCTCTCTCTCTTGGAATACATAAACTTAAAAATGTTTTTCAGGGGCACCTGGGGGGTTCAGTTGTTTAAGTGGCCGACTTCAGCACAGGTCATGATCTCATGGTTTGTTGGTTCGAGCCCCGCATCGGGCTCTGTGCTGACAGCTCAGAGCCTGGAGCCTGCTTCACATTCTGTGTCTCCCTCTCTCTCTGCCCCTCCCCTACTCACTCCCTGTCTCTCTCTCTCTCTCAAAATAAAATAAAGACATAAAATTTTTTTTTAATGTTTTTCAATAATAAAAAATGTTTTTATATAAAAATAATCTAAAAATTAATTTATTGGCATGTATTCCGACGAGAGAAAACTTCTCTCTCTGGAGGCAAACCCAGACTCGTGCACGCCTCCTGGAAGTCCCTGCTTAAAGCTGCAGGAAGACGGAAGTGTGAATCCAGCAGAGGACACTGAAGGGATAACCAGATGCATTTGGGAAGATACAGCGCAGGCAAAAATACGGGCAACCGCTGATGAACATTTTGCAAAACAGCACAACTTCAAACGTGCAGTATTATTACCTCATATACAAACCGTTTGTGTTTATATATACAAATAGTATGTATAATATACAAACAGTATTATTATCTCAAAAGACCTATCTGGAAACAAATGTTATCTAACAATACAGCCGCAAGTTTGCAAACTCTGACCCGGTGACTTTGGACAAGAATCTGGGGTCAGTTAACAGTTCAGATGAAAGACAGACTTTGATGAATTCTGAACCTTCTAACCCTTCAGAAAAAAGTAAGTGAGGCCTGGGCTGTCAGCTGAGCATCCGACTTTGGCTCAGGACATGATCTCACTGTTTGTGGGTTCGAGCCCCGCGACGGGCTCTGTGCTGACAGCTCAGAGCCTGGAGCCTGTTTCAGATTCTGTGTCTCCCTCTCCCTCTGCCCCTCCCCTGCTCACTCTCACAAAAATAAATAACTTTAAAAAATAAAATATAAGAGAAGAAAAAATAAGTGAAACATTAATCTGTCATCATGAAATAATTTCTGCAAGTCCATATTCAAAAACAGAGTGTCTCCCCCGCTCCCCTTTCCTCAAGGGCTTGAGAAATGCAGACAAGGGCGCTGTGTTCCCATGAAAAAAGAAAAGAAGCGACAGTGAGGAAAAGGCACCCAGGCCTGCTCCACAGACATCGGACAACGCGGGGAAACGGTCTTGTCAGACGCCCTCTGCTTTGGTTCTGGGACGTCTCTGCTTAGGAGTCACCGCTGGTACGCAGGCCCGGCCAGGGCTGGACCCGTCACGTGGAGGCGGTGAATGGTACCGGAGAAGGGCCTTCCAGCGAGGTCGAAGACAGCCTTCCTGGGGGCTGGTCTTTTCCAACAGGTGAAATCGCCAGGTTGCAAGGTGTGAGGCTTAAGGTCGTCAGCTCCCGGGAGGACGCACTGAAGAGAGTGTTCTGTCACACCGCGGTTAGTTTCTCACGGAAGCTATTAGGGTTTTACCCCATGGTGGTATCTCGCCTTTATCAACTATAGGGCAGAAAAGGCAGCGGTCAAGTGCATTGGACACCCTGTGACTATCTCCAAGGGTGAGAGTCTAGGAGTTCCAAACAAAGTGCACCTGAGATTTCAAAGACCAACAGCAGTGCTCTCGGCCAAGCCATTTGGAGAGTTTCTACGAACTTTGTGTCTTAAATTGGGTCTTTTTTTTTTTTTCTTTAAGTAACTTCGGTGGCCAACGTGGGCCTTGAACTCATGACCCAGAGATCAGAGTCGCGTGCTCTACCTACTGATTGAGGCAGCCAGGCGCCCCTTAAATTGAGTCTTTTTTTCCCCGTTTTTTATTTATTTTTGAGAGACAGAGAGAGAGGGTGCGAGCAGGGGAGGGTCAGAGAAAGAGGGAGTCGCAGAATCTGAATCAGGCTCCAGGCTCTGAGCAGTCAGCACAGAGCCCGACGCAGGACTCGAACTCATGAGCCACGAGATCATGACCTGAGCTGAAGTCGGATGCCCACCAGATTGAGCCACTCAGGTGCCCCTGGTTCAGCCCATTAATAAACAAAGAGTTTAACGTTCCCTGGGTGGATCCGACATCTAAAGAAAGACCAGAATTTTCTTTAAGGAAAATTTAAGTGGCGCCTGAGTGGCTGAGTCGTGAAGTGCCTGCCTTCAGTTCAGGTCATGATTTCACGGCCATGGGTTCGAGCCCCACATTGGGCTCTCTGCTATCGGCACAGAGCCCACTTCAGATCCTCTGTCCCCTCTCCCTCCGCCCCTCTCCCTCTGCCCCTCCCCCGCTTTCTCTTTCTCTCAAAAAAAAATTTTTTTTAAAAAACGAGGACAATTTGAAATTGATTGTAACGGTCACAAACAGGTTCCGCAGGCCGTGTGCAAGCTTGGATTTCATTCCAGAAGCGACTATACTTGCTCTGTGGATATTTCCAGCGAGAATTCTAGCATCTTGCCAAAAGTTCAGGGTCTGTTTCTCTAAATCTCTTTCACGATGTTCCCAGCGGGCTAGTGTGTATCATCCAGTGCCTAGCGGGGCCCTCACCGACCAGCCTGTGGACTCATCAGTAAAAATCTCAGACACCAGCTTGGTTAAGTTTTGAATATGGAGGCCAAATTCTTCAGCAAACCTATGGGGGTCCTCAGGCGCCTTAGAAAACTCTGACTCTGGGGGGCGCCTGGGGCGCTCAGTCGGTTAAGTACCCGACTTGATTCAGCTCAGGTGGTGATCTTGGAGATTAAGGCTTTGAGCTCCAACAGCAGAGCCTGCTTGACATTCTCCCTCTTTCTGCCCCTCCCCTGCTCACGTGCTGTCTCTCTCTCTCTCAAAAAAAAAGGAAACTCTGGCTCATTGTTCATCCTTAGTCCAGGGAACTGTGAGAAATTTGAGATTTCTTTGATTCCTCAAATACTTAATTTTATTATGACTTTTAATGTCTTATTTGTTTTTGAGAGAGAGAAAGACCGAGTGGGAGAGGGGCAGAGAGAGGGAGAGGGAACCAGAGGCAGGCTCTGCACCATCAGTGCAAAGCCCAACATGGGGCTCAACCCATGAACTGAGAGATCAGGACCCTGAGCCAAAGTCAGATGCTCTCTCCCTCTCTCTGCCCCTCCCCATCCCCACTCGCATGTGCTCGCTCGTGCTCTCTCTCTCTCTCATAAAAAAATTTAAAAGTAAAGAAAGGAAGAGAATCAGAATGGGGTACAGAGGGGAGGAGGCAGGGCCCAAGGATAGAAGGATGATGGCATCAGAACTGTGGCCTGAGCATAGGGTAACTGCTGGTGTGCGTGGGGACGGAGACACCGCAGGGCAGAGGGGGAAAGAGAGGCCTCAGAAGCCTTCTTTTTTAAAGAAGAAATAATGTTTCCTTACTTTTGAGATTGGGCAGGGTGGGGTGGGGGATAGAGACAGAATCTGAAGCAGGCTCCAGGCTCTGAGTCGTCAGCACAGCACAGAGCCCGATGCGGGGCTCGAACCCATGAATCGTGAAATTATGACCTGAGCTGAAGTCAGATGCTTAACCGACTAAGCCACCCAGGTGCCCCTATTTTGGCTTCTTTCAATGGTTCATTTGCCTCAGTTAGTTTAGAAATAGTATTCTACAAAAAGGTGATTTTAGATTCCTGATAATGTTTGAAAGCTTCAAAATACCAATTAAATTAGGCATCTCATGCAGTTTTGACAATCTTAGAGCCACGGCTGTCCAATTCAGTTTTTTAAAAATCTTGTTTTAAAATTTTTTTTAATGTGTTTTTTATTTTTGAGAGAGAGATAAAGAGACAGTGTGAGCAAGGGAGGGTCAGAGAGAGAGGGAGACACAGAATCCGAAGCAGGCTCCAGGCTCTGAGCTGTCAGCACAGAGCCTGACATGGGGCTCGAACCCACAAACTGCGAGATCATGACCTGAGCCGAAGTCAGACGCTCAGCCGACTGAGCCACCCCTGTCCAATTCAGTTTTGAGGAAGTAAGTTTGGGGAGGTCAAAGTTTCCCCATAATGGCCACTCTGTGCTAAATTACATTTGCTACAGAGTCTGTTTTGTTCGAAATGTACAAGAGGGGGGAACCACAATTGTTTGTTTTAAAACAGTGTCTTAACAGAATTTTTAATTTATTTTATTTTAATTTTAATAGTTTATTTATTTTTGAGACAGAGAGAGACAGAGCACGAGTGGAAAAGGGGCAGACAGAGAGGGAGACGCAGAATCCAAAGCAGGCTCCAGGCTCTGAGCTGTCAGCACAGAGGCCGATGCGGGGCTCAAACCCACAAACTGCAAGATCATGACCTGAGCTGAAGTCAGACAGTTAACCGACTGAGCCACCCAGGCACCCCTATTTATTTTTTTATGTTTATTTATTTTTGAGAGAGACAGAGCATGAGTTGGGGGGACGGGCAGAGAGAGACACACACACAGAATCTGAAGCAGAATCCAAGCTCCAAGCTGCCAGCACAGAGCTGGATATGGGGCTCGAACTCTTGAACCTTGAGATCATGACCTGAGACGAAGTTAGATGCTTAACCAACTGAGCCACCCAGGCGCCCCTATTTTATTTTAAAGTTTATGTATTTATTTGAGAGAGAGAGAGAGAGAGAGCGCGTACGTGCACAAGCAAGCAACTGACAGAGAGGGAGAAAGAGAATCCTATGCAGGCTCCACAGTGTTGGCATGGAGCCTGATGCCGGGCTCGAACTCACGAACCGGGGCATCATGACCGGAGCTGAAGTGAAGTCAGATGCTTAACCAAGTGAGCCACCGAGGCGCCCCAGGACGGCAGTTTTCAATCTTAAAATGGCTGGGGTCCCACAAAGGGGAGCTCACAGCATTTTGATGACCCAGATCCCATTTCGTAGAGGTTTCTCTCTAGTGCAAAAAGACAGACTCCTAACCATCCCAGTGTCGAGGCGCCTGGGGGGCTCAGTCGGTTAAGCATCTGACTTCTGCTCAGGTCATGATCTCATGGTTTGTGGGTTTGAGCCCCACGTCAGGCTCTGTGCTGACAGCTCAGAGCCTGGAGCCTGCTTCGGATTCTGTGTCTCCCTCTCTCTCTGCCCCTCCCCCATCTGTGCTCTGTCTCTCAAAAATAAATAAATGTAAAACAAAAAATAATTAAAAAAACAAAACAAAACAATCCAATGTGGGGAACAGCCAGGTTCCAGAAGGAATTGGAACAAAGGCCAGTACAGTTCCAACTGGAGCTGTTCCAAAAAGGAGGCAGCCCAGCGGTATCCGTTCCAGTAGGGACAGTCTGGTGCCGAAAGGGATAGAGACCAAAAGTCAAATAAGTACTCTTCGAAAGGACAAAGCTTTAAAACAGATCCTGAATGGAAACGTGGAGAGCTGAAACCCCAAACAGAGCCGAGCTTAGAATCCGGGAGAGACTTACCCTCCGTGGTTGGGAAGAAAGTACTGCAGCTCAGTCAGCTTTTGGGGTTCCGTGCCCTTTTCGCTCACCAGCCTCAGAGTTGTTGGGAGGGGGACGGCTCTTCTGTGGCTCCCACTTCTGATCACCGAGTAATGTTAATCTTAAAAATAGGGGCATCTGGGTGATTCAGTCAGATGAACATCGGCTTCTTGATTTCAGCTCACGTCATGATGGCAGACCAAGCCCCGCGTTGGTGTCTGTGCTGAGCATGGAGCCTGTTTGGGAGTTTCTCTTCCTCTCTCTCTGTCTCTCCCTGCTTCCCTCTGCCCCTCTGCCCTGCTCACTCGCTTGCTCTCTTAAAAATATTTTTTTAATAACGTAAAAATAAAACAGCTGGTTATGTTACCAGCAAAATGGATTTATTCGAGGAAAGCAGAGGAACTACAATTTGGGACCAGCAGGCGATGGCCAAACCATGGGCTTGTCATCAAACAAAGGAGAGGAGGAACCCTTGTTTTATGGAGGAGGAAGTTGGGAGGGGTTGCTTTGAATTAAAGCCCATTGGGGAGAAGCAGGAGCTCAGCGTGAACACAGGGTTCACTGGCTGAGTTCCAGGGGGTAATTGATCTCTTACGGGAAATGCAAAAAATCCACCTTTTCTTCCTCAAGGACCTGTTGTTGATAATTATTTCCTCTTGATGGTTCTGCCTTGGATCACAGTTCGCCTTGGATCTGTAATTGACAATTCCTCCTATAATTGAGAGTTGAGTACTGCTTTCCCTTCCCAACTCTATTTTACTGAGGTTTCCCCTTCTTTTTTGTTGTTTTAAAACATTTTTTATTTATTTTTGAGAGAGACAGAGAGAGAGAGAGAGACAACATGAGCAAGAAGGGAGGGTCAGAGAGAGAAGGAAACACAGATCCAAAGACAGGCTCCAGGCTCTGAGCTGTCAGCACAGAGCCTGACACGGTGCTGGAACACAGAACTGTCAGATTTCAACCTAAGCAGAAGTCGGACGCTTAACCAACTGAGCCACGCAGGCACCCCTGACGTTTCCCTTCCTTAACTTTCACAGAATAGACATTCTGTTCATCCTTTGGTCTGCTGACGGACCCTTGAGTTGCTTCCACCGTTGGGCTGCAGTGAATAGTCCCGCATGTATGAGGATTCGCTTGAACCCCTGTTTTTAGTTCTCTTAGGTAGCTCCCTAGGAGGAGAATTGCTGGGTGATAAGACACTTCTTTCTAGGGGGAATGTGAACCCAGGCCCTCCAGCACCATAGTCTGCCCTTGAAGATTTTGAAGCCGCCCCGGCTGTCTCCATGCTTCAACCTTCAGACCCTGCAGGCCTCAGTTTCCTGCAGCTGTTTGGGCTGGGCGTGCCTCAACTGACTTCCTCCATCACTCTGAACGCGTCACTCTGAACACACGATTACACCGATGAAGTTTCGAAGTTTCCAGGGCAAGGGACGCAGGAAATGTCTGTTACAGAGGGGTTGGGAGGGGCATCTGATTCCAGCTCCTGTGGGGCCCATGAATTCAGAAAACCCACGGCAGCCCATAAGATAAGCAAGGAACTTAAACCCAAGCCTGAGCGGACGCTCCCGCCCCCACCCCCAGGGGGAGCATTGACCTTCACAAGGTCCAAAGTTACAGCGCTGTTTTTTTTTTCCCCGTAGCCAGAAAGCGTGTGGGTCGGCACCACTGCAGCATGAAATGCCCAAGTTTGGTGCAATGCCATCTGATGCAATGGCCCTTCATACCCGCGGCGTGGATAGTGCACTCGCCCCGTGTTGCCCCAGCTCCCCAGACCTCTCCCGACTGGGGAAGCCAGGGCTCAGTGCCTCCATTTTACGCAGCAGGAAACTGAAGCGCGCCCACCCAGGCCCCGCCCCCTTTCCTTCCCCTTTCGGGATGAGGCGGGGAGGCCCAGGGTGACTCCAACCATCACCTGGTTCACACCTATGGAACTGGATCTCCCCCAAACTAGAGCTCCCGACCCCAACGTGTCAAGACTAGACATTTCGAGAGATTCAGATGCGGCGAGGGGCAGGATTCGAATCTTTACCACCCCCGACCCCGAGAACCTTCAAATCTGACTTCCAGCTTCCAGAACCTTCCCCATCCCGGGGGCTGTGGGTTCAGGGCAGGCTTTTGGGTTCTGGGGTCTTCAACCCCCTTGCAGAGATCTGAAGAGTCCCCGGGTCCAGCCTGCCCCGCAGTCGCCCTTTGAACCATCTCTCCATCAAACACACTGTGGATCAACCGTGTGCGGAGCCAGGGGCTGGGAAGGCGCTGCTTTGTGCGTCTCCAGGCCGCAGGGAGCTCACTCTCTGGCTCTAGGGGGGCGGGACCCAAGTGAGGGTGAGAGCCCCGAGGAGCACGGAGGAGGTAGTAGAGGAAGGTTGCGGAGGGAGCGGGCTGGCAGAGGTGACGGGGCGGGGTCGAGAAGGGAAGAAGGGAGGGGCCGGCGGGGTGAATTTCTACTGGGCCATTAAGCAACTCGGTCAGGCTGGGAGAGGGGAGGCCGGCAGGACGTGAGGCTGGGAGGAGGCAGGAAGGAATTAAAGCGGGGGGCGGAGGGGGGGGGGTAGGCGGAGGCTCGCGCACAGGTGAAGCTCTCCCTCCTGCTCGCAGCGCAGAAGCGCTAAGAGGTAGAGGCTGGACCGTTGTCCGGGGTGAGTGTTGGGGGCCCCTGAAGACCTGGTGGACCCCCGCGGTGGGGAGAAGAGAAGTCGGGGCTCTAGGGAAGCCCAGGCAGGTCCCTGGGATCGGGGCTCCACCGCGTTTACCCCCAAGATGCCGGGAGGTCTCGGAGCCCCAGGTCTTAATGGCCCGGTGGCCCTCACCCATCAGTGGTAGCAGCCGCCGGCATCTCCAAGACCGGCTCGAGCCTGGCCGGCAAGGAAGTCTCTCCTGGCACTGTCCTGTCGCAGCTCTGTCCGTAGAGAGGCGTCCCTGGAGCCCGGTCCCCACTCCTCGAGGCCCACCTCCCAGGAAAGGGCTGAATCAGAGTGGAGGAGTGGAGGGCGCTCTCTGGGCTCTGGCTGTTATTCTTACTGTTGTCATTTTTGTGTCGAGATTGTTGGCGCACTGGTTGGGAGGGCCTGGCAGGAACAGCCCCCCCCCCCCCCCTCGTTGCCCAGGCTGGGGTCTTTATTGGTTCTGGAGGGAAGAGGGAACCACTGACCACCGCCAGCCTTCCCAGGCGCTGGGGACCTCAGCTCGTGGCTTCCTCTGGGATTCTTATCGCCTCCTGTTCAGCCAGTACCTGGCTTCGTGGCTTGTGCTGGGAGCTCATGGTTTCTGAACATGCCTCGGTTTCCCCTCCCTGACTAGGACGAAGACTCCGCTTCCATGAGGTTCCCTGGGATGCTCAGCCAGGGGCAGTTTTCATGTTGGGAGCCCTCCTGGCCCCTGGGGGACCTCAGGCGAGTGACTTTGGGTCTTTGAGTTTCCATTTCCCTATGCGTCAAGGGCGGGGAGAGTTGTAGGGCACTGTCATTAGCCACCCTTCCAAGTTCCTGACCCACTTGCCCTCAAAGGTCAGAGTTTTTTTCATGGCCATTACTCAGATGGTGCAAGTGAGCTCCCCCACCCCACCAGAGCCGGCCCTGGGGCTATCACTTTCTTGCACTGCCCTGTGGGTTCCTAAGGCGGCCATCAGGCGGGGCCAGGCAACGGCTGAGGAGTCTAGACAAAGAGGTGTGGATAATGCGTCAGGGAATGGGGCCCCCACTCAACCCGTGTGAGAGGATTGTCCAACCCAGACCCTTCCCTTCTCGCTCACCCCTAGGCTGTGGCAGTTCCTTCCAGGTGCTCTGGGTATCGGGGACCAAGAAGGGGCCTTGGAGGGTCTCTTCTCCAGGCCAGAGCTCGAGGGATTCAGACAGGCTTCCTTGGCCCAGGAACCCTGGGGCTGGGCTAGGTCACCCCTTGGGGACGGGGTAAGGTGTTCCTAGGTGACTTCTCTTCCTGCTACTGCCTTTGAGGCTCAGCGACTTGTCCAGACTTGTTCCCATCTGCTGTGAGTCGGGGAGGATCCCCACTATGATCCCACCCCTCAAAAAAGGGAGTGTGGCTAGGCTTGATGCCCCTCACGGGGAGCTCACTACCAGCACAGCAAACTAAAGGAAGCCCCACCAGGTAGTAGTTAAAGGCAAGGACTGAGCTCCCATTTGACCTTCCTTGGATAAGTGCTCTGTGCCTCAGTTTCCTTATCATAAAAATGAGGCCAAGAAAGCCCTACCTTCCAGGTTCAGGGGTGGGGGGTAGATGAGCAGGTGGTCCAAATGGGACCACACACAGGGCTGTGGCATTAACTCTAATCCTGACCACACGCCTCACTGTGCTCTCATTGGTGATAGTTAGTTTCACGTGAGAAAAATCATGTCATGAAGAGTGCCGGGCTCCGGCACGAGGCCTGAAGGTGTGGGGGGCTTTCAGGAGGTCCCCGAGGAAGGTCCCGTGAGACCTCAGTTCCTCCAGCTAGGAAATGAGTCCAAGGATGTCCTTTGAGGCTTGGCTGGGGTAGGGCCGACATTTAGTTAGAGGCCGCAGGTCCCCACCTGGCCCATCCCGGGACCCTGAGTGGTTTCTGAGGTGGGCTCCCCAAGGTCAAGTCTGCTGAGTCATCCTTGACGAGCCCCGGGACCTAGAAGAGAGAAGTCGAAGGTCTACAGGGCCAGGGTCACGCAATCCTGAGTTCTGCCTTCTTCACACCCAGGAAGTCCCGGGGCCCCTGTTTGCATAAATCTGCTTGCTCATAGGTTTTTATTAAAGCAGAGTCTGACTGTAACAAGCCTCGGGAAGTATCTTTACTGGACTTTTTCCTCTTTTTTTCTTTTTTCCCCTTCTGCTTACAAAAATAACTTCTATTTCTTGCAAATAGGGACCTGTCCATCATCATTGGGAGGCCTCGCTAGTGTGAGCCAGTGAGGGATCACCCCCGGGTCCAGCAGGTCAGGGTTCCAGTCTGAGCAAGCACTCTTGGCCTCGGTTGGCTGTGTGACCTCTGGTGGGGGGGGGCTCCCTTTCTGTGCCCAGCGCACCCACCTGGGAACAGGAGACTGGGTCCCCCGGGAAGGCTCAGGCACAGGCAGGGGGCTCACACCCTCGACTCCCACCCTTGAGTCTCTCCAGCCTTGGACCTTGTTCTTCTCCAGAAAGCTGTCTCATCCACTGCCTTCCTGTCCGGTTCACACATCAGCTCCATGAGCGATGGGCGTTCTTTGTGGTCGTCTTGGCCGCCTGTCCAGGACCTTGGACCAGGGCATGGCACACACTGGGTGCTCAGTGTGACAATGGTCACCGATGCCAATGCTAATATTGTCCTTGTTGGCACTTCCTAAATGTGTATTTTGGTTTACAGCCTATCGTGGGACTCAGGTCGTTATGCCCGCAAATGGCACTCTGTCACCACCCTCACCCCCCTCCCAGGCGTCACTTTGCCTTTTGGAGGTCCTAGAATGTCCCATGCCCCTCTCAAAATCCCAGCTGAGCGTCGTCAATACAGCATCCTAGAGACCACAGGGATGCTGATGGTCAGCACCTGTTGGGGCCCAGAAGGGGCCAGCTGCTGGCTCCGGGTCCACCGATGGGGTTGCCGCAGCTGGCTGCAGGGGCGTCGGCGTCAGTCTTCCCGGCTGCTGGGTACGGGTTTTAGCCCTCACTTTGCTGTTTCAGAAACAGAGCAGCGAGGGGACCAGTCAGGGTTCCTGGAGCGGGAACTAGGAGCAGGGCGTGGGTCTGTCTCTGATGGGCCAGGAGAGCGATCCAGGACTCCCCCTCTCCGAGTCTCAGTTTCCTCATCTGGAAAGTGGGAGCATCGTGCAGGAAATCCCCTTGATTTGATGGGGACCTCCAAGTCCGTGTCAGTCGGGCCCTCCGTGGTCTCACAGGAGCGCAGAGTGGGGTGGGGGTGGAGGGCAGGTCCAGGCCCTGGAGGGTGTGAGCAGGGAGGGGCTCTCTGAGCAATGGGGAGGAAGGCAGGGTGAGGAGGACAGAGGTGCCCCAAGCCACATTTGCCTGGGGATTTGCCGAGCCTTGGCTGTCAACTGGGGGTGTAGGCAGAGGACGTGGGGCCAGAATTCTGCTGGTAATAGGCACTCTGGGTTAATTCTGCTCGTACTTCTAGTGTCTTCCATACTTCTAGGGCCTTATTCAGTGAACCCTTCATATGTAGTGCTGTGTGTTCACAATGAGTCATGGCTACACAGCGACTGTGTATTGGGGTCTCAGGACTGTTTAGTGGCTTGTTCGTATTCATTGTGATTGTATTCATATTCATTCATGCATCACAAATGTGCCTTGCAACTATATTAATTGTTGCCTTCAACTATTTAATTATTATAACCGGGCGCTTCCTGAATATTTAGCAGGTCACTAACAGTATATAGTAATTACTAATGTTAGGCTTCTTTTTTATTTAGTTTTTTAAGTTTATTTATTGTTGAGAGAGGGAGAGAGGGCATGAGTGGAGGAGGGGCGGAGAGAGAGGGAGACACAGAATCGGAAGCAGGCTCCAGGCTCTGAGCTGTCAGCACAGAGCCTGATGTGGAGCTTGAACTCACAGACCGCGAGATCACGACCTGAGTCAGTCAGATGCTTAACCGACTGAGCCACGCGGGTGCCCTGCTAATGTTAGGCATCTTGCTCATTAAACGCATCATGAAGACGTCAGTGCTGTGGCTATTTGGTTCTTTAGTGCTGGAGCACCTCTCGGTCGGTCTCTGCTCTGTGGGCACTTGCTAACTTATCGGGACTGAATCGCCTTCACCTCCCAAGGCCTGGAGGGCCCCAGACTGGTAGGTGCCATGTGTCACCTGCAGCGGGGCTGGGCTAAAAGGAGAAATGAGGACATTGCTAGTATGTGGGCCATCGTTTGTATTTTTCCCCTGTTCAACAACCAACCAGTGAGTGTCACCTGGCGACACAGCTGTCGGGGACAAGACGCCTGGCCCCACCTCTGGGGCTCCAGGCTGGTGGGGGAGACAACCGGGAGAGAAGTGAGTAGATTTCCCAGTGAGAGCCGCAGAGAAGATCAGAGCCGGGGAGGCTGTGCTAGCTGGGAGGTTGAGGCCCTTCTAGAAAGGCAACATTGAGGACGCCTGGGTGGCTCAGTTGGTTAAGCGTCCAACTTCAGCTCAGGTCATGATCTCATGGTGTGAATTCAAGTTCAAGCTCTGCATCTGGGCCCTGCACTGACAGCAAGGAACCTGCTTTGGATCCTCTGTCTCCCTGTCTCTCTCTGCCCCTCCCCTGTTCATGCACAAGCTCGCTCGCGCTCTCTCTCTCTCTCTCTCTCTCTCTCTCTCTCTCCAAGATAAACATTTAAAAAACTAAAAAGGCAACATTGGGCTGAGCCTGAAGGTCAAAGAGAACCTGGGAGAAGAGCAGGAGTCCCAAGTGGAAAGGATCGGGGGAAGAGGAGAAACAGCAGTCCAGCAGGTGCAAAGGCCCTGTGGCAGGGCTGAAAGAAGCCATAAAGGCTGGTGTGGCTGCAGCAGACCAGGGGGCAATGGTCACTGGCAGTGAGGAAATGGACTGAGAGTTCCCACACCTGGCAGCCACACCCCAGAGGGAGGCCCTTGGATCTTGAAATTGAGACCAGTGGCTTTTCTGTGTATGCTAGAGGAAGCAGGCTCTGGGTGATGGCGAAATCGCACCAGTGCCTGGAGGACAGACAGCCAGGAGCAGGAGCAGCTGGTCTGGCAGCGAGGGTCCCTGAGAGTCAGCCCGTATGTCCCTGCTGTGACTCTGTCCACAGCCACTCTGTCTGGTCTGTGGGGAGGAACATGGAGGATCGTGTGCGAGCAAAGTGAGGATGTCCTCCTCCCTCAAGTACCTGTGGGGCCTTCCTGGTTTACTTGCCATCATGTCCCCACACCTCTCGTCTGTCGCTACACCCGAGTCAACCCTCCCCAGTTGCCTCCCATGTGAAAGGCTCACAGGCTGCATACAGTTGTTCCTCCTGGTCTGTCCTTCTCCATCCCTCATGAACTTTACACATTGACACCCCCCCTTCGTCATAGTTCCTGAACCCACCACCTCCCTGCACTTCACTGACCAGCTCCTGTCCAGGCCCCCAGATCCTTCCCCCTGGCTGCGCCTGCCCTGATTGTCCTTATGCCCTCAGTGGCCACAGGGGGCTTCTTAAAAGCATAAGTCAATCTTGTCCCTGCCCTGCTCACACACCCTCCATGGCTCCCATTGCTCCTCACATGTAACAGCATAAGTGGTTCTTAGTGGCCCCCCATGGGTCTGACAGCCCACCACCATCTCCCTTCTGTCCCCCCTACTCCAGCCCCGCTGGCCCCCTTTCTCTGCCTTCAGCACCTTACATTTGGCATCTGACCCTTCACATCTGCTATGCCCTCTGCCAGGATACCCTACCCCCAAGGCTTTGGTCAGGCGATTACTTTCTCTCAGGATGTTCCCAGGCTGATCAGGTGCCCCACCCACGGGCCCTTCCTTCTTCAACAGTGTTTACGATATTGCGACTAAACTAATTACCTCCTCTTCCTGTATTAACATCGTAAGGGAGTTATACCTTGGTTACGCCTGTACATAGATTCACTCACCAGCCTGTGCCCAGGGTAGCCCAGTGGTGGCGGATTGGCTGACCTGGGCTCTGGGGTTGTCTGTCCTTTGTCGGATGTTTAAGTCCTTGGTTCCTTTGACAGATTCTGGAAGGCTCTGAGGTCTTGGTGGGGAATCTCCCAGAAATTCTACATCACCGGAAGGATAGGATAGACAGACCCCACCCATCGGAGTCCTGGGTTCCAATCCTGCTTTACACTGTGTCTTGGTATCCCTGTCTCAAAGCAAGGACTCCAGGGGCACCAAAGGAGCCAGGACCATGAGCCAAGGTCACGGAGTGGTTCCCACACAGCCAGCGTGTGCTGAGCCCTTGAACCTACAGTTTCAAGTGCTCTCATTGTGGGTGGGTTTTGGGGGCTCTGCAATGTCATGTCCTGATAAAGAACTAGACTCCACAGAGGAAGTGGCTGGCCAAGGTCAACTTTGCCCACTTCTTGCTCACATACTCTCTGTGGCTTCCCCTGACCTCCAGGAGACAGCCCCACTTCTCATTCTGGTGTTCAAGGTCTTTACCAGGTCTGGCTTCATTCCCTAGCCTCAGAACTCACCTCCTCTCCAAATCCTACTTTTCAGCAAAATAAACTACAGACCGCACCTAGAATAGGCCTATTTTCCTTCCCTTCGGTGCCTTTGCATTTGCTCTTTCCTCTACCTGAACTCCCCTTGGTGAGCTCCTATGCATTCTTCAAAGCCTTAGCTTCCATACCCTGGTCCCTTCTTCTGGCCCAGCCCTGATCCCACAGGGATCTGGATTTGTCTCCCTGAGATTGGGAGCTTCTGGGGGGCCAGGTCCAAGGGTGAGGCTTCTCAGGTTCCCCCGACCTATTTGTTGAATGAATGAACGGTTTTCATTTTGGGTTTTGGGGGATAAGAGCCACTGAGACCCTTCTCGGGACTGGAGGACCTGGAGCCAAAGCAGGTGGCTTGTTTGGTGATGTGAGATACCCATTGGGCCACCCTGGGACCCCTGGGCTCTGGCCCCCATCTGTGAAACAGGGGTGGCGGTTTCCCCAGTTGTTCAAAGCCCATGGCCTTCACTGAGTTCGCGGCTGTTTGGTCTCCTGTAAATCCAGGCATTCTGCACAACATGAGGACTGGAGGGGGCGGACAGCAGAATCTTGGGGAGGGGTCCGGGGACTGGACCAGGCCTGCAAGGAGCTTCTCATCAACTACCTCGCCCACCCAGCAAAGGCCTCAGGCTTGCGGCTCAGTCGCTCCGCTCCGAGGAAGTGAAACCAAGAAGTATCCCCTCCTTGGGAGACTCTGCCCCTTCAGAGAGTAAAGCCCACAGGGCAGATCAGTCACTACCTGGGCGCTGCGCAGGGAAGCACCCACGAGGTTTACTAGACCAGTAAGTCCTCAGCACTCTTAGCCTTGCCGACAGGGAGTCTCAGAAGTTCTCTCCTCTGCCTTGGTGGGTGGTAAAGGGAAGGGGGTCTTGGATGCATTAATGGAGGTCTGTTACAGGGAGGAGGGGAAGTGAGCCTCCCTGCCCTGCCTCCTAATCAGGAGCCTCATGGGAGCTGGGCTAGGAGGGTAGAGTAGCAAAATCCCTCCATTTAATTTTTTTTTTTTAATGTTTATTTGAGAGAGATAACTTACACGCGTTGGGGAGGGGCAGAGGGAGAGAGGGAGACCAGAATCTGAAGCAGGCTCCAGGCTCTGAGCTGTCAGCACAGAGCCCGATGGGGGGCTCGAAATCACAAGCCTTGAGATCATGACCTGAGCTGAAGTCTGACCGAGCCACCAGGCACCCAGAATCCCTTTGTTTACAGAAACCTTGAACCTGGGGAGGAAACATTGGGAATGCAGGTTAAGCGTTTGACTCTTGGTTTCGGCTCAGGTCGTGATCTCACTGGTAGGAGTTTGAGCTCTGCTTGGGATTCTCTCTTTCTCCCTCTCACTCTGTACCTCCCCTGCTTGTGCTCAGGCTCTCAAAACAAATAAATAAACTTAAAAACCACAATAGGAGAGCTCATAAATACTCCATATGTTGAATTTGTATAAACTCGTATCAAGGGGTTTTGTTCAACCCTGATTCTGCACTTCTAGTTTTCCCTCGTTTTGAGTTCTCTATTCCTGGTTTCTCTGTTGGTTTAGACCAGGATATCTCAACCTTGTCAATGTTGACATTCGCGGCTGGATTATTCAGAGGTGGGGCTCTTCTATATCCTGTAGGATAATTTCAGCAGCATCTCTGGTTTCCAACCACTTAATGCCTTTAGCAGCACCGTAGTCCACCCTTTGCAAATTGTGACAGCCAGAAACGTCTACAGATGTTGCCAGGTGTCTCCTGGGGGACAGAACCATCTGTTTGAAAATCCCTGAGTTCAGCTCTAAACTGCAGTTGGGACCAGGGGCGAGGTGGGGAGGGGCCCCTGGGTGGCTCAGTCAGTTAAGCGTCTGACTTCAGCTCAGGTCATGATCTCATGGTTCCTGTAAGCGTCTGACTTCAGCTCAGGTCATGATCTCACGGTTCCTGGGTTCGAGCCCCGCACCAGGCTCTGTGCTGACAGCTCAGAGCCCGGAGCCTGCTTCAGATTCTATGTCTCCCTCTCTCTGCCCCTCCCCTGCCTGTACTCTGTCTCTGTCAAAGATAAACATTAAAAAAAAAGCTACGGATGGGGAAAGGGATGAATCACCCTCTGAGATTTTATGGGTCCTTAATGAGCGTGTCTCTTGCCCAGGAGACAGGTTCTAGGATGTGCAATTCTTTTCTGGGATCTCTGGGTCTCTGGCCACAGGGGTGGCCCAGGAGGACACTGTGGCATTTCTAGTCTGATTTCCTTTTTGATGACATAGTCTTTCTATTATAGCTCATGAGGTTTTGTTTTGTTTTTTTCCTATCCTTTCCTCTTTTTAAAATTTATTTATTTACTTTGAGAGAGAAAGAGAGAGAGAGAGAGAGCATGAACAGGGGAGAGACAGAGAGAAAGGCAGAGAGAGAATCCCAAGCAAGGTCCGACTCTCAGTGCAGAGGCTGACTTGGGGCTCAAACTCATGAACCACGAGATCATGACCTGTGCCGAAACTGAGAGTCAGAGGCTCAACCGACTGAGCTTCCCAGGTGCCCCTTTTCTATCCTTGAAGCCCAGGATTTGCCTGGAGGCGCTCCTTTCCTGACAGTCCATGCTGAACTCAGGCATCTCTTGAGTCCAGGAAAATGCCCTTCTGGGATTCGGTTCACTAGTGTCCCACATCCATCAGTACACAGTTTCATCCCAAGATTATTTGCCTTTTTGGGTCTCCAGCCCTGTCCTCCAGCGGCCACCCCCCACCCCACCCCAGGCCTGGCAGCCAAGCTGGGCCGCCGCAGCAGCAGGTCAGGCTCTATGCCGCCCACAGATGGGGCCCTGGAGCAGCTCAGGCTCTGCCAGCTCCGTGCACCTGCCGTCCCTTCCCCTGGGACCTTACCCCAGATCCCGCCGGGCTGACTCTTCTGTGCCCCTCGCTTCTGGCTTAAATGTCATCCAGACCTCAAACCGAACCTGCACCCCAGACCCCATTTCCTCCTGTGCCTCTTTTCCCCTCGTATCACTTCAGTGAGGTTTTAAGTCAGGGTTTGTTTCCCCTGGAGAGTATGGGTCCTGTAGTGGAGACAGATAGGTGTCCCAGCCCTGTGGGAATCCGGCGCTCATTCATTTCTCGTCCATTCAACACACATTTAGCGCCTATTGCATACCAAGCACAGTTATGGGGACTGGGAATAAGATAGTGACTAAGACAGGTGCATGGAGCTCATGTCCTGGTGGCAGAGATGGATGAGAAACTATATATATATATATTATATATATAATGTTTTATTATGTTTTTAACTGGGTCCTGTTTGTTTATTTATTTATTTATTTTTAACGTTTATGAGAGAGAGAGAGAGAGAGAGAGAGAGAAAACAGAGTGTGAGCGAAGGAAGGGCAGAGAGAGAGGAAGATAGAATTCAAAGCAGGCTCCAGGCTCCGAGCTGTCAGTACAGAGCCCGACACGGGACCTGAACTCAAGAATCATGAGATCATACCCTGAGCCGAAGTCGGATATTTAACTGACTGAGCCACCCAGGCGCCCCGAGAAACAATACATTTTTAAAGTTTTATCATATATTTTAGGAGGCACAAGCGCTGTGGAAGACAACAAAAAGTAGCACAGGGTCGGAGATCAGGGCTACTAGTGAGATATTGTGTCCTGAGAACGGGACGTCGGAGCACAGACAGGAAGTGAGGGAGGGGTTGGTGTGCACGTCTGGGGGAGAGCAGTGCAGGCAGAGGGAATCATGATCCATGCAAAAGTCCTGATGCAGGATCATGCCTAGCGCATTTGAGGTTAAAATCCCCCCACCAACACTCTTACGTAGGCTCAGAGAGGTCAAGCCTCTTTTCCAAAGTCACACAGCGGAACCTGTGGGGCAGGATCTGAGCCCCGTTTCCGGGAGACCTCTAGCTGGAGAGGCCTGGCCAGGCAGTGTGCAGAGACCCCAACAGGGGGCACACTAGGGACATGGCTTTGCGGTCCGGGAGGAAGGCACTGTTCTGCCTCTAGATGGAAATGGGAAAGCCGCACTCTTCTTTGCCTGCAGGCCATAGCTGGGTGGGGTCGCTTGGGGCAGGAGGAGCCTTCCAGAATCCACTGACGGCCTCACATTTTCCAGGTGCCAGTGGGAAGAACAAAGAGACCCCAGAACAGCACAGCCACCGCAAGGCAGCCTGAGGTAAGTCCGGAGGGTCACGTAGTCATTCAACAAACCCTCATTGAATGCCCCTTCATGCTCACACAGTCCTGTGAGTTGGAGATAGCTCAGATGCCCCTTTTATAACTGAGGAAACCGAGGCCCAGGGTATGGAGGGCACAACAGTTAGGAAGCAATGGCATCAGGATTGAAACCCAGGAGTTGGGGGTGTCTAGAGTCTGTACCTCTCTGGAGTGAATCAGTAAGACACTCATTTGAAAATGGGTAAGTCCTGCCTTGGGTCTGATCCAGGACTTTCATGCTTCACTGGACAATAGAGCTTCAAATTTAGGACTGAAAAACAGTACAGGCAAAAGGAACTTAAGGGAATCCAGAGAAGCCTGGGAAAGGGATCTGGAAGGGAGACCAAGCGCTCTGCCTGGATACGGGGAAGGAAAGCTGCTAGGAGGGGGCAACCTGAGAGCTGGGGTTTTGAAGGATGAATAGGAGTTTACCAGAGAGAACCTTCATAAATGTATGTTTATTTCTAAGTGTATTTGTTCAAACATTCCCTGGTTCCCCCATGGGTCCCCCTCACACTGGGCAATGCAGGGACCCTCAAGAAGCCACAGTCTTAGACAAGGCCAAACACAGACACCCCCAGGGGATCCAGGCTGGACCAGAGGGGTAGACAGAGTAGAACAGAATCAGGAGTGTTCCTGAGGGGTTAAAGAGGGCTTCCCAGAGAATGGATCATTTAAGTTGGGTTATAACGGAAGAACAGGAGTTTGCTAAGTAAAGTTTGCTTAGTTTGAATCATGCTGGACGTGGGGGGGTCTGTGAGGAGCGAGGGGTCATACTCAGGTCTCGGGACCATTAAGAATAGTCTAGGGGGACCTGGGTGGGTCTGTCAGTTGACCACCCTCCTTTGGCTCAGGTCATGATCTGTGGTTTGTGAGTTCGAGTCCCACATCGGGCTTGCGGTCAGCACAGAGCCCAGCTCAGATCCTCTGTCCCCCCCTCTCCCCCTCCCCCCAAAAATAAACATTAGAAACACCTGGGTGGCTCAGTCAGTTAAGCGTCCGACTTCTGCTCAGGTCATGACTGTGGTTCCTGAGCCTGAGCCCTGTGTCAGGCTCTGAGCTGTCAGCACAGCCTGCTTTGGATTCTGTGTCTCCCGCTCTCTCTGCCCCTCCCCCACTCATGCTCTGTCTCTTTCTCTTCTTCTCTCAAAAATAAGTAAACATTGGGACCCCTGGGTGGCTCAGTTGGTTAAGCGGCCAACTTTGGCTCAGGTCATGATCTCGCAGTACGTGAGTTTAAGCCCTGAGATGGGCTCTGTGCTAACAGCTTGGAGCCTGAAGCCTGCTTCGAATTCTGTGTGTCCTTCTCTCTCTGCCTTTCCCGTAAATAAACATTAAAAATTTTCTAAAAAATAAGTAAACATAAAGTTTTTTAAAAAAATTTTTAAGATTTATTTATTTTTGAGAGAGAGAGTGCAAGTGGGGGAGGGGCGGAGAGAGAGGGAAACACAGAATCCGAAGACAGGCTCCAGGCTCTGAGCTAGCTGTCAGCACAGAGCCCGACGTGGGGCTCAAACCCAGGAGCAGTGAGATTATGACCTGAGCCAAAGTCAGACGCCTAACTGACTGGGCCACCTAGGTGCCCCCTCATAAAAATGTTTTAATAAATCAATAAAATAAATAAGCATTAAAAACACATAGTCTAGAGAACATCGGTGATGGTTTATATCAGAATGCCAGAAGTTCAGAGCTTCCTAGAGGAGCAAGTAAAAAGGGAAACACGAAGGATCCTAATAGCACTCAACTGGTAAAGAGGGAATTCTTTGGGCTCCTTCGCCATTTCTGAGGCAGGGACATGAGGAAGGACCAGGTCAAAAGGGGGTATTCTGGGCACCGGAGCCTGAGAGGCTCACCTTGGCATCTCCATGCCTCAGTTTCTCTGTAAGTATTTAATGCCCAGCAGGGCCCAGGGCAACTGTCAGAGCCCACACTGTCTGAGGAGGGTGGGAGGAGGTGGGATGAGCGGGGGATAGGACAGTGTTCGACCCATCGGGATCCTTAATGCCTGTGACTCTTAGCAGGGACCACCAGGCCGACCAGGATGAGATGTCCTTGGCCCCGGCGCCCAGAGGTGGGCCTGGCTGTAACCCTCAGCATCTTCACCCTCTTCTTCCTCAGTCTGCGCATGTCATCGTCCCCCTTGCAGAGCCTGAAGGAGCCCTGGGCCCACCCCATGGCTCTGAGCTGGCCCTCTCCACCCTCTCAGCCCTCCCATCGCCCACTGCCCGCCCCCTGCAAGCCCAACGCCTCCACCCAGCCGCCCGCCCCCTGCGGGGCCAACACCTCCATGGCCGCCCTGCCCAACTTCAAGGGGCAGCCGCAGCACGTGCGTGACTTCCTGCTGTACAGACACTGCCGTGACTTCCCACTGCTGCAGGACGTGCCTCTGGACAAGTGCACGAAGCCCGTCTTCCTGCTGCTGGTGATCAAGTCCTCACCCAGGAATTACGAGCGGCGGGAGCTGGTGCGGCGCACTTGGGGTCGCGAGCGCCGGGTGCGAGGCGTCGAGCTGCGCCGCATCTTCCTGGTGGGCACGGCCCCCAACCCGCTGGAGGCTCGCAAGGTCAACCGGCTGCTGGAGATGGAGGCGCGGGTGCACGGTGACATCCTGCAGTGGGACTTCCACGACTCCTTCTTCAACCTCACACTCAAACAGGTGAGCCGGCAGGGAGTCACCTGATGAGGGCCACCCCATCCTTCCCGCCCACTCACCACCGCTCCTCCGAGGGGTCCAGGGGACCTCCCACCCCACTCTCTCTACTGTCCTGCAGTGGTCGGGGTCTTCTTCCTCTAAGGGAAGCAGGGAGAAAAGGCTGGGTGACTGGGGTTTAGGAGCCTGGCTGGCTCTCAGAACCTGAATTCATGGTCTGCTTGCAAATTGCAAGTAAGATAATCATTTACCTCTCAGAGCTTCTGTTTCCTTGTGGTTATCAAGGAAATGGGATTAGTTGGACCCACCCACCTCTGAGGGCTACTGTGAGAATTACGAGATGTTTGCAAAGCGTCTGGTGCAGGACCAGATGTTCAAATGATCAGCGAGGCTTCAGGGGTGCTGGACAGAACATCTTGTTGACCTGTTCTTGTTCTGTCTCCCCATGAGGCCCAGGTCTATGCAGTGGGTGCTCAGTCGGTTAGGTCCGACTTAGGCTCAGGTCATGATCTCGAGGTTTGTGAGTTTGAGCCCCACATTGGGCTCTGTGCTGACAGCTAGCTCAGAGCCTGGAGCCTGCTTCCGGTTCTGTGTCTCCTCTCTCTGCCCCTCCCCTGCTTGCGCTCTGTCTCACTCTGTCTCTCAAAAATAAATACATATAATTAAAAAAACATTAAAAAAGAAAGACCTTTCTGATGGCCAAGAACCCACTAGAAGTAGAGAGAATCCTGCCTCTACACAGATAAGGAATGGGAGGCTCCGAGGACCTACCCAGGAGTTGAAGGGGACCCAGGGCAGGTCCCTGCTTACAGCAGGCACAGACAGGTCTGGGCTCAAGTAGCTTAAGTTGCTTTCCCTTTGTTCTGTGACCTCTTGTCCAAGTCACTTTATCTGGAGACCCCTATTTCCTCATCTGTAAATGAGGTTAAAGATCACACCTGCCTCCTAAACTTGCATGAGAGATTCTGGGCCAGGCAGTGCCTGGAATGCAGCAAAAGTTATTACAGAGGAAACTGAAACTGAGGCGGGCAGAGGGCCAGAGCCTCTCAACATGCCCCGCTCTGAATTCAAAACACAAAAACATGTAAAACTATCAACTTGACAAATTGTAATCCACTACCTAGGAAGCAATGACCCACACCTTAGGTGCTGGGGACATAACAGGTGGGAGAGACACAGTCTACTCCCACCCCAGGGGAAGCCTAGAGTCTGGTGGGGAAGGTAGATGTTACATTATAGACAACCAAGTAATTACTTAGCAGCAGCGCTTGGCCAGGCAGAGTCAGAAGGAATAACAATAAACGTAAATGTGACAGTTTTCAAGCACAGGTTGGTACCTTACAGAGCATCATCTCCACGGGTCCCCAACACTCCCAGAGGCAGGTCCTATGATGAGGTCTGTCTGGAAAGTTGGAGACTGAGGCTCCTGCCCAGGGGACACAGCCTCATCTGGGCTCCTTGGGCTGGGCAGCCAGCAGGGACCCCCACCAACTGCCCCAGACCTCGAGCTTGTGTGCCCTGCCCACCGCCTGCAGGTACTCTTCCTACAGTGGCAGGAGACACGGTGCACCAATGCCAGCTTCCTGCTCAATGGGGATGATGACGTCTTTGCACACACAGACAACATGGTCTCCTACCTTCAGGACCATAACCCCGACCACCACCTCTTTGTGGGGCATCTGATCCACAGTGTGGGCCCCATCCGGCTTCCCTGGAGCAAGTACTACGTGCCAACAGTGGTGACTGAGGAGAAGCTGTACCCTCCCTACTGTGGGGGGGGCGGCTTCCTGCTCTCCCGCTTCACGGCCGCTGCCCTGCGCCGGGCCGCCCACACCCTGGACCTCTTCCCTATCGATGATGTCTTCCTGGGCATGTGCCTGAAGCAGGAGGGGCTGAAACCCGCCTCCCACAGCGGGATCCGCACAGCTGGCATTGCTGTTCCCTCGGCCGACGTATCCTCCTTTGACCCCTGCTTCTACCGGGACCTGCTGCTGGTACACCGCTTCTTGCCATATGAGATGCTGCTCATGTGGGATGCCCTGAGCCAGCCCAACCTCACCTGCGGCCCACAAGTGCGGGTCTACTGAGGTGGGACCGACCCGCTGCCTGCAGGTTCTGGTCTCCACCCCCCACCGGAAGGAGCCACCGCATCTTCCTCCCAGGAACCAGAAAGCTCTGTTCTCCTAAGTGGGCCAGGCATCTCGGAGTGCCAGGGCCGGTCTGATGAGGGAACGGTCTAGCTGGCAAACTCCTAGACATCTTTCAGAACCCACCCGGTACTCGAACCCGTGTTCATTATATCCTCCCTCGCCTCTTGCCTAAAGGGGGACGGTCTCTTTCCACGGCAGCCAACTGCAGAGTGCATGTGAGTCAAGTTTCCATTTCCCAGCTCCGACCTTGATCGTGGGGTGAACCTTAAATGGCAGCCGACCCCCTCCTTGAACCATGTAAACCCTCAGTGGTTTAATGGTAGGTGAGTTCCAGCCATGGTTCAAGGTCAGTTGGGAACTCCTAGGTCCATGTACAGCCGAAGTGAGAAGGATTTGGCAGCTTGGGAAAGGGAAAGTGGTTTTGTTCTCTCCCGGGTCCCCGGGTCTCCACCCACCTCAGACCTCAGAGAGTGGAAGGGGCCAGAGAGCCCACGGGCGGGACCACCCCCTCCCTGCTAGTGCTGTCAGGCACTCTAATGGTGGAAATGTCCCGCGCAGGAGGCACATGGCTGTCTGACTCAGGCTAGGAAAGCTCAGAGTTTCTGGAGTCCCCGAGAGGGCCCAGCCTCCATACTCCTCCCCAAGAATTCAGGGAACGATGCTAGAGCCAGAGATCAGCACACACAGTCACCCCAATGACCAGAGAATGGGGAGATTCAGGTCCTTGGATGTCTCTGAGCTCTGGGGACCCAGGGCTGGCCCCCACCCCAGGATGTCAGATTGGGGGGATCCAAGAAGAATATTGATGCCACCCCCTCCCCCAGGCTCTGGGCGGATGTCTGGGGCTCCAGCCTCGTAGGCTTTGGAGTCTTGCTTGGGATGGAGGAAAGGGGTACCTCAGCAGAGTGAGGACTGGGAAGCGGGTTATCCGGGAATAAAATGTTTTGTGAAGACCCAAAGTGTTTGTTGTTTTTTGTTTTTTTAGCGATTTGCAAGTTTTAACTCAGACCAGTCAATAATATGTACAAGTCTCATTTGCAGTAGAAAACCTAGAAATCAATGGAATGGCGTGGAGGAGCAGGGGTGAAGCAGGAGCTCCCATCGAGCAGATCTGACGTCAGCCTGCCCCTGCTCACATACCCTCTATGGTTCCCTATCACACTCAGCTCCTAGCCCCACAAGACAGGGTCTCACTGCCAGCTTCACGGCTCAGGACAGAGAGCCCCAGGGGCGTGGGACCTGCCTCGGCCTCCAGTTTCCGGCAAGGCTCCTTCCAAACACCAGCCAGCCTCTCCTCCCCTCACCAGACTCCCCTCCCACTAGGATCGTGGCTCTGCTGTCCTCTGTCCCACTTCCTGCTCTCCCTTCTTTAGAAAAGTATTTATTGTGCACCTCCTGTATGCTCCACACCTTGCCCTATATTCCTGCTCCCTGCCCTGCGGGGCAGCTTGGCAGAGACCCACCCTGTAGTGAGAAAACAAACCTATGAGCAATCAAATAGGAAGCTACCAGAAGTGGGAAGAACTTTGAGAAGTAGGACAAAGCAGTCGGACACACGGGGGTGGGAAAGAGTATTAGTTGGGACTTCAGGGGACGGGACCTGCGGAAGGAGGACATGGCCCTGGGAGGAACTGGGAGAAGGGCATTCTGGGCAGAGGGCACTGAGTGTGCAAAGGCCCTGGGGTGGGACGATCTGGAAGTGTTCGAGCCGCAGTGAAAAGGCGATGGCTAGAGCTAGGGGAGTAAGGACGATACGGAGGAAGGAGGACGTGAAGTCACCGGGGCTGGCCACGTGGGGACTTGTGGGCTGGGCCGAAGAGAGGGGGTTATTTTGAGAGGGATGGTGCCTTTGAGCCAAGAAAGGACATGAGCGATTTTGAAGTTTTAAGAAGCCCTGTGGCTGCCGTGGGGGCTGTTGGGAAGGAAGGTGATGGTACCTGCAACGGAAGGCAGGCCCAGATGAGACGGGGGCTGTAGGGTTTCTAACATGTAGGTCTGGCCTCATTCTGCCCCTGCTCACGCACCTGTGGCTCCCCATCGCCCCTGGACTGAGCAGGATACAGCCCCCTGGAACCTTGGAATATGGTCTTACTTGGAAATAGGGTCTTTGCAGAGATAATTAAGGTAAGAATCAAGGTAAGGTCATCCTGGATTAGGGCGGGGTGGGCCCCAAACCCAATGAGAATGTTTTTATAAGAGAAATGAAAGGCTAGATGAAGACAGAGATAGAAGGGCACCTGCGGGGCTCAGTCAGTTAAGTGTCTCACTTCGGCTCAGGTCATGGTATCACAGTTTGTGAGTTCAAGCCCTGCATCGGGCTCTGTGCTGGCGGCACGGACCCTGCTTGGGATTCTCTGTCCCTTTCTCTCTGCCCCTTCCCTGCTCTCTCTCTCCCACTCTCAGAATAAATAAAAATATTTTTTATTAAAAAGAGACAGAGGGGCACCTGGGTGGCTCAGTGGGATAAGCCCCCACTTCAGCTCAGGTCATGGTCTCACGGTTCGTGGGTTCGAGCCCCACATCAGGCTTTGTGCTGGCAGCTCAGAGCCTGGAGCCTGCTTCGGATTCTGTGTCTCCCTTTCTCTCTCTGCCTGTCTCCCACTCATTCTCTCTCTCTCTCAACCTCTTTCTCTCAAAAATAAACATTAAGATTTTCTTTAAAAAAGAGACAGCTTGGAGTCATACATCTGGAAACCAAGGAAGGTCAAGGACTGCCGGTAGCCACCCAAAGCCAGGAGAGAGGCGGGGACTAGATTCTTCCTCAGAACCTTTCAAAAACAAACAACCCTACCACACCTTGACTTCTGCCTCGGCTTCTAGAACTATGAAGGAAGAAATTTCTACTACTTTAAGACTCCCACTTTCTGCTCATTTGTTATGGCAGATGTAAGGAACGAATACAACATGCCTGAATCACATAGTCAAATGCTTGGTCGTTTTCCCCCAGCGGGGGGGTTATCATACCATTTCCATCTCAGGGCGAAGGGAGGAGGCAGGTGAGAAAAATGGTCAGAGTCAGACCAAAGAGAGAGAGAGAGAGAGAGAGATGGACAGAGTGCAGGCGGGGGGGGGGGGCACAGAGAGAGGGAGACATAGAATCCAAGGCAGGCTCCAGGCTCTGAGCTGTCAGCACAGAGCCCGACGTGGGGCTCGAACTCACACCACAAGATCATGACCTGAGCTGGTTTGATGCTTAACTGACTGAGCCACCCAGGTGCCCCCACTGTGATTCATTCTGATGTCCATAGGTTTGTCCACCATTAAGTGGACTTTAGGTGACATGAAGCCCGCTCCCGCCATGGGTCTTGACAGATAACCTGGATTTGAATCCGGTTCTTGGCCATTCCCTCTCTGTCTCACCTTGGCGAACAGCCATCTCCCCCAAGCTCAGTTTTCCCACTTCTTTTTTTTTTTTTTTTTATGTTTCTTTAAGTTGAGAGCGAGCAAGCATGTGTGCGCCTCGGGGCTGACCCTACCAACCTGAGCCGAAATCAAGAGTCGGATGTTAAACCAACGAGCCAGCCAGGCACCCCTAGTCTCCCCACTTCGTATCGCGATGACTCCCAAGTTGCCATCGAACCCCTGAAAGTGTTGCCGGGTCCATGGCTGCCGGCTGCCAGGCTTGTCCCTTTCTCTTGAGAAAATGCAAAACGCTGTTTCAAATTCTGCAAGAGCTTCATTTATTTGCTATTAGGGAGACACCAAGGAGGGTGTCACGGAGGCAGGGAGGGCGGCAGCGCCTGGGGCTCCTCAGAGGTGAGAACATCGGGCCCTCGGCTTCGGCTTCGGGCAGCTCTGTGAAATCAAGCCCCTCCAAGCCAGGGTGGAGGTGTGAATATTTTTTTTTTTGCACTTGGCCCCACAGAGGAAGGTGACCCAGGGGAGGTGTGAGTGCTGGGCACCGCCCTCCCAGATGGGGTTTATGCCCTGGGTGGCTTCCAGAGCCTGCCAGACCAGCCCTCCTGGCTCTCTGGATCCACACCCAGGCGGGCTCAGTGAGGACACAGGGTGAGCAGGTGCTGTCGGGTGCAGCCACTGAGGCAGCAGTAATGTGCAGGGTTGGCGGTGGCTGCCCGGCGGTGGCGGAGATGGCGAGGGGCCTGGGGCAGGAGCTGTGGGACGAGAACCAGCGTGGGGTCCCCATCGGCCGCCAGTCCCTGAAGATGTCGGCCTTCCAGCCACTGCAGGAGCTCGCCTGGGGGACGAAGCAGAGTTCAGCACAGACAGGGGAGCCTAGAGGACCCCTCCCCAGTATGTGCACACACCTGCACGCTCATGTTGTGCGCTGACCCACCAGACACTTGTGATGTACACTAACAGAAATCAAGCACCTATTAAGTGCCTACAGTATACGGAGCAGAGATCTCATCCCCCGTCCAGGTGTGCACACACTCATCACGCTCACGGTCAGGTCCCCAACTGTGCACATTTCCGCATGCCACCTACCCCACAGAGGCACAGACACTTCATAAAGCAGAATACAGCAGGGGTGACGTGTGACCTGTACACGTGCATATGTGTGCAGGCAGTGGGCTCACATGGACACATGCACACACAGGCACACACCCTCATACCCCTTCCCAGACCTCCCCTATGTGTGCCTACCTGCATCTGCGTCACACAGATGCAGAGGACCCATCCGTGTGACACACCTGGGCATTACAAATCCGTTTCACACCCTCTGCACCAGGGCGCAGAGCAGGATGGGAAGAGCAAGCTCTGGGGCCCCGGCACACAGTTTAAGGGGGTGCCCAAACACCCCACAATGAAGGGTAATCATATTTTAATGCAAGATTTAAAAAAAATCTAAATTAGGGGCGTCTGGGTGGTTCAGTCGGTTAAGCGTCCCGCTTCGGCTCAGGTCATGATCTCACAGTTCATGGGTTTGAGCCCCGGGTCAGGTTCTGTGCTGACAGCTCAGAGCCTGGAGCCCATCTTCAGATCCTGTGACTCCTTCACTCTCTGACCCTCCCCTGCTCACGCTGTCTCTCCCCGTCTCTCTCTCTCTCTCTCTCTCAAAAATAAATAAAAACATGGGCGCCTGGGTGGCTCAGTTGGTTAAGCCTCTGACTTCGGCTCAGGTCAGATCTCACGTTCGTGGGTTCGAGCCCCACGTCAGGCTCGGGCTCTGTGCTGACAGCTCAGAGCCTGGAGCCTGCTTCCGGTTCTGTGTCTCCTTCTCTCTCTGCCCCTCCCCCACTATGCTCTGTCTCTCTCTGTATCAAAAATAAATAAAACATTAAAAAAATTTTTTTAAATAAATAAATAAAAACAAAAAATTTTTAAATTAAAAAAATAAAAATCTAAATTAATGCAGACCATCACGAAGATCGAAATGCTGCAATTGTAAATAAGCCAGACTGACCGTGCCCTTGCAAGGCTCCGCCTGGCTCGCCTCCCGCTGACTCCTGCCTGGCAGGGAAGGAACGCGTCCTTCGGGAATTTGCACACACCTGCCCTGCGACCCCGGCCCGCGCGTGCAAGCCCATCCCGCTGCCCCCACGCCAGCGCCCGCGTGCTCCTGCCCCGGCGAGCCCAGGGCGCAGTCCTCCCGCGGCCCCACTCACGGTCGCCGCCGGCCACTCGCCGCCCGTCTTCGGAGGACCAGCGCGGGCCCCCGCACACCCGCACCAGCGCGCGCACGAAGTGGTAGCCGCACAGCTTCTCCGGGATTCCAGAAGCAGGCGCCGAGCCCAGCGCGAGCGCCAGACTGGTGCCCAGCAGCAGCACCAGGGCGCAAGGGAGTGGGCGGGGGTCCATGGTGGCAGGAGTCTGGCCCGGCGGGGAACCCTTCTTATAGGCGCCCAGCCAGCCCCAGCTGGAGGACCTTGGATGGGGGACGGAACATTCTGGGGGATGGCTCAAGGGAGAAGGTCAAGGGTGGGGTGAGTGTCAAGTGTAGTGTAAGCCCCAGCAGTGTGTTCCCCCCACCCCAAGTAATCTCTACGCTGCAAGTGGGGCTCAAACTCATGACCCAGAGATCAAGAGTCACGTGCCCCACCGACTGACTCAGCCTTTTGTACAGTACCTGCCTTAAACCGTTGATTGTCCAGCCATCCCCTTCAACCATGGCTATCTGGGGGCGCCTGGGTGGTTCAGTCGGTTTTGCATCTGACTTCAGATCAGGCTGTGATCTCATGGTTGGTGGGTTCAAACCCTGTGTGGGGCTCTGCTCTGACAGCTTAGAGCCTGGAGCCTGCTTTGGATTCTGTGTCTTTTTCTCTCTCTGCACCTCCCCCAGCTTGTGTGCGTGTTCTCTCTCTCTTTCTCTCAAATATAAATAAATAAGCTTTAAGAAATGACTATCTGGAATAAATCTGTTCACCAGCCACATGACTAGGGAAAGCGCCAGCCTTCCTCCCCTCCATTTTTCCCCTTCTGGCACTTTAAATTTTTGAGACAGAGAGAGCACTAGTGGAGAAAGGGCTGAGAGAGGGAGACGCAGAATCCTAAGCAGACTCCTTGCTGGGAGCTGTCAGCACAGAGCCCGACACGGGGCTCGGAGTCACGATAGATCGTGACCCGGGTCAAAGTCGGAAGCTTAACCATCAGAGCCATCCAGGCACCCCCCCACCCGGACTCCCACTGGGAGGTTTTAAGTTCACCAATAAACAATGAGCCCTGGGAACCCGAGGCCTGCACCCTGGATCCAGTCAAAGCAGAGGCCCCGCCCCCAACAGGAGATTCTGTCTCAGTCCCCCTCCCCCCTCGCTGTGTGCCCTGGGGGCGCTGGGTAATTTCCAGGTCCTGTGAGAAATATTTTTTTCAATTTCCCGATGGTTGTCTGGTGGAAGGGCGTTTTGTCATCAGAACCACAGGGCCAGTCCAGCCTCGACACTGGTTATTGATGCTGAGACCCAACTAGTGCAAACCCCGCTCCCCTATTTTCCTAGGTGTCAGCCTGGTTCCCCAAGGCCACGGGGTTTGTGGAGGGAGCGCTTTGGGAGATCCTTAGGTAGTGGGGCTCACCGGGTGGGGTCCCATTACAGGGTTGGTGCTGCCTAAGGAGGGGCGGTGTGAGGATGTGTCCCCACACCCCCTCCCTCCCCACGGGAAGGCACAGCCAGAGGGCAGGGGCCCAGCAGACACCACGGCGCCGGCACCCTGGTCCTGGCCCTCCAGCCTCCAGGGCCGCGGGCAGGAGGCGTCTGTCCTGGGAGCCGCCTTGTTGTCCACAGCAGCCCGGATGCACGCAGCCAGGGCCCGTCACGGCCAGAGGAAGGCGGCTGCACCGGGACCGTACGCAGCCACACACAGGGACTCAGGCCACCGCGCCCAGGGGAGCGAGCCGTGTGCAGGTGGCTCGGGGCATTAAACTCCCCGTCTGTGTCTTTAATCCACGCATAAAGAATGCGCCAGGACTCCCAATGAAGGCAGAGCCCCCCAAGCCTGCGTTTGCTCTGTTTCTACTCAACCTCCTGTGTGGCCTGAGGCTGTGTAATTCTGAGGTCCTGTGAGTAAGGAACCTTTACTTTTTCAGGCTCCTGATGGGTGTGGCCCAAGGGCATCTCGCAATCGTAATAAGAACCACAAGAGCGGTTTTAACGTCCACACAGGTTACCAGTAGGCTGTGATCTGCACCAGACAGTGAGGGTCTCTCTCCCTGGGCCGGGCCGTGGGTGTCGCTCCCCCAGGAAGAGCACTGGCTGAGGAGTCTTTTTGTTTTTTAATTTTTAATGTTTATTTATTAAAATTTTTTTGACATTTATTTATTTTTGAGAGACAGATCACAAGTGGGGGAGGGGCAGGGAGAGAAGGAGACACAGAATCCGAAGCAGGTTCCAGCCCCCTGACGTGGGGCTTGAACTCACAAACTGTGAGATCATGACCTAACCTGAAGTCGGATGCTTAACTGACTGAGCCGCCTGGGCGCCCCCTTATTGCTGTATAAATAAGGACACTGAGGCTCAGAGAGGGGACCGCCATACTTGCCCATGGTCACAGGAGCCTGGACTGTTGGCCGGCTCTGTCGCTCCCACTTCAGGGTCTCCTTGGGCTGGGTGGGGACTGGAGGGCCCAGAATGGAGCTGGCTGTGTTTGCCCTGCATCTGCTAGGTGCCAGCCTTGTGCCCAGTAGAACTTGGTACCTCGTTTTACAAGGAGGCCAGCGACAGCAGAGACAAAAGAGGCCCTGGGCTGAAAACTGGTCTTGCTTGAGCCCAGAAGCAGCCCCCTTCTACCAAAGCAGATGGCTTTCCCTGGGCTAACCAGCGAGACAGAGAAAAAGAGAGAGACAGGGTCTCTCTGAGTCTGTCTCCCCCTCTCCATCTGTCTGTCTCTCTCTGTTACTCTTCATATCTTCCAGCAGTCCTGACAGAGACTAGCTTGCCCGCCTTTGATGTGAGACCCCTCCTCATAGGCTAGCCCTCCCCACCCAACCTTGCCCTCTGACACCCCCCACCCTCCCCCCACCCTGCCCAGAGCACCCTGTTCTCTCCACCCCCTGGGAGCCTGTAATCAGCTCCTCAGGACAGAGCCAAGGCCGCCAGCTGGAGCTCTCCATCCCCAGCCCTAACCACATCCCTCCCGTGACGCCCCATCACCCAAGTCCAGCCCCTCAACCGGTCTTTCCACTGAACTTTATTCACTCAACACACAGTCCCAGAGTCCTCTTCGCGCCCACCACAGCCCAGCCCCCCAGGGACCCCCCAGGTTAGAGGACACGGATCTGGACTGACACCCCAGCCCCAGAGTCAGAGGCAAGTGCTCAGCCAGTGAGCAGTGGTGGGAGCGTGGCAGGGAAGGCTGCAGGGAGGGGATAGATGGGGTTTTGAGAGATAAATAAGAGTTTTCCTGGGGAGCAAAAGTGGCAGAAAAGACTGCAGGCAGGTGAGAAGAAGTGGGGGTTGCTCAGCCTACAGAAAACGCCTTCTCAAAGGGCTTCAGATGCTAACTGTACAGCTGGAGGCCAGCACCATCGATCTGCCCATTCTACAGAAGATAAACTGACACCCAGAAAGGGGAGGCAACTTGGCTGCCATCATGTAGCAAATAAGTAGCAGAACCATGGGCTCTTTACCTCTGTACTCTGAGCCTCCTCACTTGCACCATGCTGTTCCCTCTGCCAAGAATATCTTTCCTTCCCTAACTCCCGCAGAGTTCCTGTAAGTCTCCAGTGCCATCAATTGCGTGACCCTCTGGTCAGGACAGAAAGGGCCCTGGCATTCAAATGGGCAGACATGAAGCCCTAAGACACTGTACAGTTAGGGTGGACTGTGACCCCATCCTCTCCTGGCCCCCAAAAGCAAGTTTCCAACCAGGGCAGCAGCTCTGGTCTGTTGCTTCCTCCAGCAAAAGAGGGAGGGGAAACAGACTCCCAGAGATCAGGTTTTTAAAGCTATGCAACGTCTTCACTGATCCCGGAAGCTCAGGACCAATCCTGAGAGGGGAGGAAGATGGGCGGGGCTTGAGTTTAGTTCCTCAATTCCAGGGGGGGTGCACCTCACCCCAAGGCATTCCTCTTGCTCCTAAGGCCACAAGACTGTGGTTGCCCCCCAGATGCAATGTCATTGTCCCTTGGGGATCTCTGTGAAGGCAGGAAGCCCAGAGAGCGGCAACTTCCTGCTGAAGGTCACACAGCCAGTCCGCAAAGACCAGAACCCAGGGTTGTGTGTGCAGGAGATATAAAAATGAAGTGCGCAGAGCTCTCCCTGGCAACAAGCCTGGAAGGTGTGAGTTTGCATGCCGTGCTACCCCCGGTTCCCGCTCCACAGTGCATCCAGCTGGGGGCCCAGGGCACTGAACGTTGGCCGGTCTTGGGGGCTCGGGGCCCAGCACAGCTTCATGAGCTCATGAACCTGAGGGTGTGGGAGGAGACCACAGGGTCACGTGAGACTCCTAGTCACAGTTTGACACTGTAAATTGGACTCCATCTCTCCTCTGCTCCAAAGCCTCCTATGTGTCCCTGTAGAACTTAGAATAAAACCTCATCCCTGCCCCTGTCTCCCTCCGTCACCTCCTCTCTTGTTCCCTGCAGCCCCCATCTTGTTATTTGAATGTACCAAACTCATTCCCACCTCAGGGCCTTTGTACATGCTGTGTCCTCCACTGAGACTGCCCTTTCCCAGCTTTCCCCATGGGAGGACTCCTCCTCTTCCTTCAGGATCCTAAGAGGTCCTCCCAGACTGTCGCCCACCCCCATTCCTCCTTGTTTGTCTCTTTCCAGACACTGATAACCACCAGAATGTTCTCGTTAGCCTCTGCTGGTTACCAAGAGGACAGGGCGGCATCTGTCCTGTCCCCTCCTGGGTCCCCAGCACTCAGCATGAATCCCAGCACACAGTCAGCACTCACGAGACATTTGGGGCCTGGGAAGATTATGAATGACCAACGTCATGTCAGACACATCCACAAAAGTTGTGATGATAAACTGTAAGAGTCATTAACGTTTATGGAATGCCAACTGTGTACCAGACTCTAAGCTGAGCCCTGGAGGGGCGTTAACTTGTTTGATCCTCCCCCACCCCATAAGGCATTGTTATTCCCATTTTGGAGATAGGTAAACTGAGGATCTGAGAGTGCTTGTGACTTGGCGCAGAGCAACAGAAACTGAGGCAGGCCTCCTCCAGCGCTCACCTCACCAGGGCAGGCAGGAGGCGCGGGCAGCCTCTGGCCCTCAGCCAGCAGCTCCAGGAGGCGGCAGAGGGCGGGGACGTCTCGCTCACAGCCCATCATCCGCAGGAACTCCTGGGGCCAAAGAGGAGCACCCGCGGTGGGGGAGAAGCCATCCGTGATGGAGGGGGTGCGGGAGAGCGTTGGGGGTGGGCAGGGGGCAGCCACAGTGAAGAGAGGGAGAGACTCACCCGCGGTGGGGAGAGAGTCCCTCCATAGGAGAGGAGGAAGGGTCATCTGTGATGGAGGAGGAGGGGGAGAGGGCCACGGGGGGGGGGAGAGTCAGCCACGGTGGAGAGGTCCCCCCATTATAGAGGACCTATGTAACGCTGGGGGCGGTGACTCTGAGCAAACGGGGCGGGGACGGGCCAGGACGGGTTGGGGAGGGGAGGGTACTGGGGATCCGGGGGCGCTGACTCACGGCCGAGGGGCTGCAATTCTTGTTGCCATAGGTGAAAAGCTCGTACAGGACGACCCCGAAGCTCCAGACGTCCGACTGGCGCGAGAAGATGTTGTCAGAGAGGGACTCTGGGGCGTACCTGGTGGGGGGACAAGGAGGTCTTGGGATGCGAGACGCAGAGGACGGGAAGGCGAGAGCCTTGGGCGAGGGGAGCTGCTCAGTTGTAGGTGGGGGGCTATGAGGTCAGTCACTGCTCCGGGGTCAGTTCCCCCCGCCCGTGGGACGGCGTATTCTTTCATTCACCGACCCAGTGGAGGGTCTGGGCGGGGTCAAGGCGGAGGGCCGTGGCTCTAGGGGAGGGGCCAGCGCAGAGGGGCGGAGCTGGGTGGGACCAGGCTGTGGGAAAGGGACTGTACACCGGTAGGAAGGTGGTGGCCTGGATGGGGGAGCCCCCCAGGAGAGTGGGAGGGGCGGGGACAGGACTGTGAAAGCAGGGGAGGGACCGGGGGGAAGGGGGAGGGCCTGGGCGGAGTCAGGACGGGGCGAAGGCAGTAGGGGTAGGGGCGGGACCCATGCCGAGGGGCGGGGAAATACGCTAGGAGGAGGGGCCAGGACTGTGGCCGGGGAGGGGCCACAAAGGGGGGGCGAGATGGGGCGGGAGTAGTGGGGAGGAGAGGAAGGCCGGGGCGGGGTCCCCACCAGAAGATGGGGCTCTGGCCCGGCTCGCGGACCACGTAGTAGTCTTTGTCGAGCGGCAGCAGTTTGGCGAGGCCGAAGTCAGCGATCTTGACGTGCGTCTCGCTCTCCACCAGGATGTTACGCGCCGCCAGGTCGCGGTGCACGCAGCGGCGGGAGCCCAGGTACTCCATGCCCTGCGGGCGACCGTGAGGTGCGAACCCCAGCGTAACCCGCGGGGGCCCCGAGTCTGACCTGGCACCCATCCCCAAACCCAACCCTGGACCCACCCTGCACTCCGGCGCCGACCTTAGCCCTAACTCAGCCGCTCCTCCAACCAGACCTGGACCCCAAACGCCAACCCTCAGCCTTCCCCCGCAACTCCGCGCAGACCCCCTCCCAGGCTTGGCCGCCTCAGGCCCCAGGTCCCCCGGGCACGGCCCCGCACCTTGCAGATCTGCGAGGCGTAGAGGAGCAGGCGGCTGGCGTCGAGGCGCGCGCGGTGTCGCTGCAGGAAGTCGCGTAGGCAGCCGCTGGGCAAGTACTCCATCACCAGCCGCAGGCTCTGGCGGCCTAGGTGGTGCGGGGGAGGGCGAGGGGGGGTAGGCTGGGAAGGGTCACCACCGGGCCCAACTCTGTCCACCTCCCCTCTCCATTCTTCCTGCCGGTTCAGAGTACGATCCTGGGACCCTCCCAGCCTCGGGATTGCTTTCTATAAAATGGGAACACCAACAATGACACTTATCATTGCCCACGGCTCTTGTGTGTTTTCTACTATGTACATCCATTCACTTAAACCTCATAATGACCTATTTTTCAGGTGTGGAAATGGCAGCTCAGAGAGATTAAATCTCCTGCCCAAGGCCTCCCAGCTGCTAAGGGATAGAACTGGAATTCGAACCCTCGGTGGTCCAAATCTGGATACACAAGAGCATCAGTGGCACCCCTCCTGGTGGTCCCAGACCAGCCTGACGTGTTCCTGCAGGAGGATAAGGGTGTGCGATTTGAAGAGCACCGTTTGGGAGGTGGAGGCGGCTCACCTGGGCCATAGCTGACGCCACGGTACTTGACAATGAAGTCGCAGTGGAGCGCTTTGAGGATCTGGATCTCACGCTGGAAGTCCCTCTGCTGGTCTGGCCCGCTGTGCTGAAGCTGCTTCACAGCCACCAAGGCGCCCGTATTGTCACCCAGCGGGTCATAGCGGCACAGTTCCACGCTGCCAAAGTTGCCCTGTGGGGGGATGGGGGGGTTGGTGTCCCCAAGCTCCGGCGCTTCCCGGCCCGCCCCGCCCAGCCCACCTCACCTTGCCCAGCTGTGAGATGTACTTGAGATGTCTCTCCTCAAAAATGGTAGGGTCCTGGCAAGCGTAGAGCTGGGCACTGTTCCACAGCCCGTCACGGGCCGCCAAGGCGCCAGGTGTGGGGTCTGAGAGGAGCTCATAATCTGTGGGGCACGGGTCATAAGTGACCAGCCCATCAGGTCCTGGGTCCTGCTCCTAAGCTGACTTGCTGTGGGACTGCAGTCCACCCGCTTACCCTCTCTGTGTATTATGGCAGGGCCACTGCAAGCCCAAGGGTACTTAGTAGGGGCTGGAAACAGATGCCCGATAGGCAAAGGTGGCCCCCTTAGGTGCTATACAAGCTGTGCAAATACCCACAGCTCCGGAGGCAGAAGGGCATTTCCCAGATTCCACTGCTGGGAGGTGTGGCACATGATTGAGCTCAGGCTGATGGCAGAGAAGGGCTGGGTGCTCCTTCGGGCCTGGTCCATGGAAACCTAGCATGGGGACCCTCCACAGCCCCCCTCTTGTCTGCAGAGGACCCGGCATGGGACGGGGGGAGCCACAAAGGACGAGATGCTCGTTGCCCTGGACACCCTCATCGAATGAAAAGTAAATATCCATCACATTCAACCTAGAGCTGAGGCAGTGTGGGCGGGGGAAGGGAGGTCTGTTTGTTACAGCAGCTGTTGAGGCTCATGCTGATTGCTACAGTCATCGACCGCGCCAACCTTGCCATGCACATAGGGCAGGCTCTGTATGTGAATCTCACTGCATCCCTGCTCTGGGCTCAGCACTCCCCGCCAGCCCCGCCCACCTGGCCCCGCCCAGCCGGCCCCGCCCAGCAGCCACCTGAAGTGATGAGGCTGTTCAGGTCACGGATGATGGCCCGAAAGGAGGGCCTCAGGCCTGGCTCGTATGCCATGCACTGTTGGATCAGTGTGGCCAGCTCCATCCACTTGGGGGCAGGAAGCTGCTGCCGTTCCTCATAAAACTGGAGCTTCTGAGGATGGGAAGAGTGGCCGGTCATGGCCAGTGCACCCTCAGGAGGGGCCCCTCCAGACCAGTCCATCCTCCCCAAGCTGGACCTCTTGTCCACCCTTCTGTGAAATGGGGGGGGGGTGCTCTAGAGGCCAATGCTGGTGCTCTGACCTTGGCAGGATCCAGGGCACTGATGGACATCGGGATCCCGCTGAAGACTTCCCAGACCGTGGCACCAAAACCCCACTTGTCAGCTTCCAAGCCAAGCGTCCTGGCCTCCTGGAGGCACTCGGGGGCCACCCAGGGGATCCTGTCAGTGAGCACTGGGAAGGGGGGCTGGGGTCAGGGATCCGCTTCCCGGCCCCACGAGGCCTCTCCCTCCACCCTTCCACACTTACTCTCCACGCTCAGCACAGTGGGGCTGACACCAGGGTCACTCAACTTGATGAAGGGCAGGTTCCCGTCAGCCCCCTCCCGAGCCAAGAGCACCTTCCGGGCTGAGACATTGCCATGGGGGAGGCCTTTGTCTTCCTAAGGGGGGGCCGGACACAGAAATGCCAGGGACGGTTTGATGGAGAACATCCTCCAAAGCCTACACAGTACTGCTCAGACCCCTCCCCCCACTACCGGCAGCCTGTCTTGCCTTCTCTAGTTCACCCTCTATGCTGACATGTGTCCCTCTCCTTCTCAAATCCATGCTGTGGCTCCCCATTGCCTTTAGGGTGAAGTCAAAGGTCCTCAGGCTCACTCTCACTCTGAGATTCTTCCACACGCCTACCCTGGTCTCCTGCCAAGCAAACTGCCTGATGCTCCCCAGAGCATACGACGCATGTTCTAAGCTGCAGACCTTTGTTGTGCCCTTGGCCTGATATGCCCTCCTTCTTTCTTCCTCTTGATAAGCTACCGTTCAACCTTCAAGGCTCAACTCCAGCCCTCTTCTGGGAAGCCTTCCTCCTGCCCAGGCTCATTGTCCCCTACTCCCCCCGAGATCTACCAGTGACTAGCTGTTCTTCCCTTCTCCTGCTCTCACACCTCTGAGCCTGTACATAGGCTGTTCCCTCAGTCAGAAATGCCCCCCCCCTTGCCTCCTTGCCAAACTCCTCCACATACCACAGAGCCCACTCTCAATTTCCCTCCATTCTGTGAATGGAGGCTAGAGCGGACAGAGGGGCACTCACCAGATAGTTGAGGGCATAGGCCAGCTGTTTGATCACCTGCAGTTTCCAGCTGGCCGGCACCAGGTGGCCAGACTTGCGCAGATATGTATCCAGTGCTCCCAGTCGCACAAATTCCTGCACCATGACACCTGGTGGCAGCGGGGAGGGGCAGGCTGGGAGACAGGACTGCATCAGGGGTCCCTCGGTTCCGACTGTTCCCTCCATCCTCACTCAGCTCACCTCTCCTCCTCCTTCCTTCCCATAAGAGAGCCATGCCCGAGACGCCTGGAGGGCCCTGAGCTCTCTCCGTACCTCACTTCCAGCCCTTTCCGTGTTCTCTCTGGAACATCCCTCTTCCTCATCTTCCCTAGTCCCTACTCACCCTTGCCTCCTCTGCTTAGACCTTCCATTTGCCAACCCAGAATCACTGTCCAGCCTCCCAGCTGGGTTGGTGGCTTCTGACCACCCCCAGGGCGCTGCCCCCATCACACCTGGGCATTTATCACCCTGCCCAGCCTGTCATGTCCCCAGCTAGGTGCCCATCTCCTAGCTCAGGCTGGGCTCCCGATAAACAGCTGTTGAACTGATCTGATGGAACGGGAGCTCGGAGAGGTGACATGGCCCTTGCGAAGTTGTGCAGGGGGTACACAGCCAAGTGAGATTGGAACCCGGGCCTGTCTGACTTGAGATAATTCTGGGGGGGCTGGGTATTGGTGGGAGCCTGAAGCTGCTGCCCAAAGAGTGACAACTGAGGTCCAGGGTGACGGACTCTGGGGGCTGTGGGGCCCCAACCAGGGCAGGCTCCAGATGCATATTGCTAATGTGACTCTTGACAGTCTCGGTGAGGAAGGGCAGGGGTGGGGACGAGGGCAGTCTCTTACTGTCTCCAGCCATGCACACGCCATGAAGCAACACGAGATGCTGATATGACACTTGGCTCATCAAACTTGCCGCTTCCAGAAATGACTGGGGAGAGGAGAAGGGGGAGAAGGCCCTTGGGTTCCTCTGTCCCAGGGTCAGACTGGGGACCGCAAACTTGCTGCTCGCAAATCTGCCTCAGGAAGAGAGCTCACCATGAGCCTCCTTTGACCTTGGAGTCCATCACTGGTATACACAGCACCTTGTGTCGTGGGTTTCTGATGGGGGCTGGAAGTCCCTACTGTAATCTAGCTTGGGCCTCCCACACAAAAGCGGGATATTTGGGGGTCAAGGAGAGCTCAAGCCTTCCCTGGGTGGCCCAGGCCCTGCTGACGCTTCCATCTACACCACTCCCCTTTTCTCTTTTGCTTGCTCCTTTCCATCCCACTGGCCACTTCCTGTTCCTTGTTTATTTCTTTCAGTTTTATTTATTTAAGTAATCTCTACACCCAGTGTGGGGCTCAAATTTGTGACTCCAAGGTCAAGAGTCATGTTCTTCCAACTGAGCCAGCCAGGTGAGCCCTCCTCACTGTTCCTCAAACATGCCAGGCACAACCCTGCCTCAGGACCTTTGCACTGGCTGTTTCTCCTATTTGGTGTCCTCTTTTTGTTTGCATCTAAATCCCCTGACCCTTCTGTATTTCATGGTTTGGAGATGCTGCGGTGACATTTCTGTGGCTTGAAGACCTGCGTGCATTTAAGTTTCTCTGAATCCACAATGCTCTCTCCAGCAAGTCCTGACCCCAAATTCGCAGTCCCCATCACACTCACCTCCATGCAGTTTTTGTGCTTGGCATTCATCACTTTGAGTAGCACCTCCGTCTCCCGGGCCTCCCCATCCACAGCCTCATGGCGACAGCCTCGGTAAATCTTGGTGAAGGACCCATGACCCAAGTTCTCATGCTGGAGAGCGAGAGCAATGGGGGAGGCTGGTAAGGGGGCTCCTGATGGGAGCCTGGCCCCATTTTACAGATAATGAAACCCAAGGAGGTTATGTCACATGCTTGAGGCCACACAGGAGAGGTATAGACGGAATGGAATCCAGACCCAGTCTCTGGATCCCAAATGAGGTCCCCCCCTCCACTTCTGGGGGCCACTCACCCACTCTAGGCTGTCAGCAGGGATCTTGTGAAATGTCATCTGACTCAGCTGGCATTGGGACTGCGGCTGGACAAGGGATGATGTGGGGGAGCTGCAACCTCTCCGCACCACAATCAGGTTGGATTTTTCTACCAGGAGGAGGTAGTGGTTGAAAACCAAAGGTCAGAGTTGGAAGATCCCCTAAGGTTTGCTCATGCCCTGTCTTAGCTTGGGGTCCCCCCCCAGAAGCCAACCCTGAAGTGAGGACTAACGTACATGGTTTATTTGATTTATTTTTTTAATTTTTATTATAAATGGTTTATTTGAAAGGAGACTCCAGGGGCCACCTGGGTGGCTCAGTCGGTTAACTGTCTGATTCCAGCTCAGGTCATGACCCCATGGTTCATGAGTTCGAGCCTCACAGGGGGCTCCGTGCTATCCAGCATGGAACCTGCTTTGGATCCTCTGCCCACCTTGCCCATCCCCCACTTGCTCTCTCCCTCTCTCTCAAAAATAAATGGAAAACACCTTTTTTAAAACAAAGGAGACTCTAGGAAGCCCCAGTGGGGGGCTGGGTCACCATGACCCTGCGGGCAAACTAGTCTCAGTCCTGCTAGAGATTCTGGAAGACTCTGAGAACCCACGCCTCGAGCTGTCCTCTCCAAGGGGTTTGTCTGAGAGTGAAATTCATCCACAGGAAGAGGCAAGAGACGGACAGAGACTCCGCGCCAGTGACATCTCTCAGATCCAGCTGCGTCTGGACCTAGTGGTGCCTGAAAGTTGCATTCCTTCCACAAGTCAAGAAATCACCTTTTCTTCCCTAACCCATGTCGATGTGCAATCTCCGTCACTTGCCACACACAAGGAAGGGCCCCGGATAGACTGCTCTCCTCAGGAGAGAGGGCAGGCTCACCTTTGGGTCTGGGGGTGCAGCAGGAAGTGAGGTTGAGCTCAAGCCCATCCACGTGCAGCCCACCATCCCAGCAGGCTGCCAAGAGCTCTCGAAGACTGCTGTGGGGACGGCCAAGGCCAACCAGGGAGAAGGTTCCCGTGGGGTCACACCGGATGAGGCAGCCCTTGTAATCAGGACCCAGGGGGGTCTGCAAGGAGGAGAGGTCCCTGAGTAGAAGTGGGCACCCCTCCCTCCCCCTCACTCCATCTCTCTCGAGCACCACAGCTCACTCCAATCTCCAAGCCTTTGCACATGCTGTTCCTTCCCCTGGGAATGCCTGTCCCCTCCCCCTTCTTCAAGGAGCAAATACTGATCCTTCTTTCAGGTCTCAGCTTAAATATCGTTTCCCTTAGGAAACCCTCTCTGCCCGCCTGGCTCCTCATGGTGGACCGACCTGGACACAGACAGTGAGGAGAAAGCTGTCGAAATCCTGGGGGCTGCGGCGGAGAACATAGGAGCCTGGAAGCGAGCCCCCAGTCTTGAGCTTGTTGATGGCAAAATCCAGGCTGTTTAGAAAGGGGGGAGGAAAAAGACAGAGAGACAGAGCGATGGAGGCAGAGAAACCAAGCAAGACTTCGGTTCTAATCCTGGTCCCTCTGTAGCCCTGGGCCCCTCACCAGCTAACATCCCATCTCCTTCCTATTTATAAAATGACCCAAAATTTGGGGCTTCTACTAACGGATTAAAGGCGAGGTTGCAGGTGGAGCTTGGTGTTATTTATCCCCAGGAATTGGGCCCTGGGCCCCGGAGGAATCAGAGAGTAGCAAGTCACCCCCACAAGGGAGACCCTGGCCTCATGGATCGCCAACCATGCACCCGGGGCTGTCCAAGCCTCCCAGGAGGGAAGGACACCGAGGCACCGAGAAGCGGTGTGTCCAAGATTCGAACCGAGTTCTAGCCGCGGAGGGCTGGCATGCGGGGCGGCCCCTTACGTGATGGGACCGTGGCACTGTTCGGCCACCTCCTCCAGCAGCCGCGGCGGCGCAACTTCCTTGCAGAAGAAGTGCCTGGAGTCGGAGGTCAGCCGGAAGTAGCCGTCCACGAGCGCCACGAAGGACAAGGCCGCGGGCAGCCCCGGAAACTCGGCCTCCTGCGAGGATCCGCGTCAGCGCCCGACCGCGACGGCCCTGCGTCCCCGCGGACGGGGTAAGGCGGGAGGGGAGAGGGTCCAGCACCCACCAGGATCTGGTTGTCTGTCCTGGTGACGGTGACCAGGCGGTGCTCCCCGGCCGGGCCAACTCGAGGAGCCTGCTTGATGCTGATGTCCACAATTTCTGGAAAGTCACAGAAGGGCTGGAGGTCCTGGGAGCGAGGGAGAGGGCTGAAGCTAGGGGTCCCATTCCCTCGGAGCCCCCAGTCCGTCTTGGAAGCCTGGACACCACGAACCCACACCATAAGCCCCAACCGTCTCAGCCTCGCCCAGCCCCAGCCCCTTCCCACCTTGCCCCTGCCAATCCCGGGCCCCTTTTATCAATCACACCCCTTTCAAACCCTCCCCAGCCCATCCCCAAAGTCTCTCACCCGTCCTGGGCTAACCCTCACCTCCCTCTGTCGGCTTTCTACTCCCTGAGCCCCGCCCCCTCATAGCTCCAGCTCCATCTCCCAGGCTTAGTCCAGCCGGGAACCCCGCCCCCTCTCTCAGTCCTGACTCCTCCCCCTACCTCAGTTAGCCCTGCCCTGAACCCAGTCCACCCAACAGTCCCTTCTCTCTAAGTCCCGCCCATTTTTAAAATATTTTTTATTTTTTATTTTTTTAAATTTATTTTTGATACAGAGAGAGACAGAGCATGAGAGGAGGAGGGGCAGAGAGAGAAGGAGACACAGAACCGGAAGCAGACTCCAGGCTCTGAGCTAGCTGTCAGCACAGAGCCTGACGCGGGGCTCGAACCCACGAACCGTGAGATCATGCCCTCAGGCGAAGCCGGCTCAACCGACTGAGCCACCCAGGCATCCCAAAGTCCCGACCATTTTAAATTCCCGCCCACTAGCTCAGCCCTACCTCTCTCAGCGGACCCCTCTCCTTGCTCTCCCAGTCTCTCCCCGCCTTCGCCCCGCCCACTCTCCTGCCCCTCCTTCCTAGGCTCCGCCCCTGCCGTTAGTTTTGCCCAGCAGCAGCCCCCACCTCGTGTCCTCCTGGACTCCAGTGGATGCCGCTGTCACCGGCCACTCGGAGCAGCCCCGGAGTATCCTGACCACCAGCAGACCCGGGAAGGCTCACGAAGAAGGTCTCGGCGGCCCTGGCCGGGTCCAGCTTCTCCAGGTCCATGATGTACTTGGCCATGAGTGAATGCTTATCAGCCTGGCAGGCGGTCACGCGGCGCAGGGCCCGGCACACAGTCCTCCGAATGCGTTTCCGCGTCACGAAGCTCAGGCCCTGGATCAGGTCGCGCAGATCCGGGGGCAGGCAGGCCTTGTAGCTACGAGTGGGGGTAGCAGGTGGTCACCGTGGGGAGGGATCTCCGCAGGGACGGACAGGGACACACACAGACCCAATTTTAGTTGAGGGGCTGGAGGGTGGCCTCAGCGAGGGGGTGGGGGCATAAGGCACAAACGGATACTCTCAAGGACACATGAGGGGGAGGGGCCTCAGCGTGGGGAGGGCCAGTTGTGTCTACAAGACAGGGACACACACAGTGTGCAGGAGGCAGGGCACTGGAGCCTCAGAAGGGGCTGGGGCTGCATGGGGGGGGTGGTCTGCAGTGCAGCAGCACACTTCAGACCTGTGGGTGGGAAACCTCATGGGAAGCCAGCAACACCCTGGTGGAACCACGTTTCCTCACGCCAGGTAGAGGCTGGGTGTCGCAGCCCGGAAGCCCTCACCTGACCATCTTCAGCAGCTCCTCAGGCTGCCGGGCCTGCTCCCGCGCCATCCGAGCCAGGTCCAGCACCGCCAGGCTGAGACATTCACCCTGCTCCTTGAGACTGAGGCCCACGGCGAGGCGGCCGCTCACCAGGTCATTTCGGTGCTGGGGGGCCAGTCACAGCCCAACTGTGAGCCCTGATGTTGTCCTCCGGACCCCCACCCTCGGGCTGACTCCCTCCCCGGGGCTGCTTCAGAGATGGTCAGCCAAAGCCACCCAACCGGGACCCTTGATGTTGCCCCGGGGACCCCACCCCTGGGCTGAGCCCCGTGCAGACCCCTACCTGGGCGAAGAGGTGCTCCAGCACTGGCAGGTCAAGGATGGCACTGGCCAGGTCCTTTCGTAGCCCAAAGCGGTGGCATTTCTCCAACCCAAACCAGTTGGGGAAGTAAAAGCTATTGGGGAAGGGGAGACGCCTGGAGTAAGAGTATCGAGGGGTGGAGGACTGTGCCAAGACCTCACAGAGCCCAGGTCGTGCCACTGATTGGCCACGTGCCCTTGGGCAAGCCACCCGCACCCCCTGACCTCAGCTCTTCATCTGTGAAATGAGCAGTGATCACATCCTCTGTGGGGCACCCACCAGGAAGTGCAGGGAGATGATAAGGTTGTAGGATCGCTCTTGTTTCTTTTCTTTTTTAATTTTTTAAATGTTTCTTTTTGAAGGAGAAAGAGACAGAGCGTGAGCAGGGAAGGGACAGAGAAAGAGGGAAACGTAGAATCCAAAGCAGGTTCCAGGTTCTGAGTTGTTAGCACAGAGCCTGACGCGGGGCTTGAACTCACTAGCCATGAGATCATGGCCTGAGCCGAAGTTGGACGCTTAACTGGCTGAGCCACCCAGGCACACCTGATTACTGTTGTTTTATTTTAAAAAATTTTCTTACGTTTCTTATTTATTTTTGAGAGACAGAGAGAGACAGCGCGAGCAGGGGAGGGTCAGAGAGAGAGGGAGATACAGAATCTGAAGCAGGCTCCAGGCTCTGAGCTAGCTGTCAGCACAGAGCCTGATGCGGGGTTTGAACCCACGAACCGTGAGATCATGACCTGAGCTGAAGCCGGACACTTAACCGACTGAGCCACCCAGGCACCCCTGATTACTGTTGTTTTAAATTGCTCCTGCCCTTGGGGCAGCTGGGTGGCTCTGATTTTGGCTCAGGTCATGATCTCACAGTTCATGAGACGGAGCCTTGCACTGACAGCACAGAGCATGTTTGGGATTCTCTCTTCCTCTCTCTCGGCCCCTTCTCTACTTATACTTACTCTCTCTCTCAAATAAATAAATAAACATTAAAAAACACAACTCCTTATGCCCTCAACAAAAGGCACCCCCTCCCAGTGACTTAACCCACCCCTGCGGGGGTCGGGGTGATGTGTTTCCTACCGGAGCCTGTAGACCAGGACTTGGGTGCCTGCATCATCCGCCGAGAAGATGTGGCTTGGGGGGTACCAGCAGGACAGGTCCTCCGTGGCCAGAGCAAAGAGGGAGTGGTACACGGGCAGGATGCCTGAGGGGATCCCCCCATCAGCACCCTCCTGAGTTTCCCCCTCTATCCCTGCAGGGCTGTCATGGTTACACAACTCCATGCAACCCTACAGAGCTATTTCCCACCTTTGACTCAACACTGTGTCCCACCCCTACCCACACACACTCCAGAGCTCCCTATTGCCCTTAGGAGAGAATGCACACCCAGCCTCCTGCCTGCCCCTCTCCCCAGAGCACTTCCTTCCACTGCATACTTTGCCTCAAGGCATGACCAACTGTTTCCCCTCATGAGTCTCTGAGTCTTTGCACAGCCTTTCCCTGTGCACCTTCCTCCATTTCCAAACTCTTACTCATCCCTCAAAGCCCCAGCTCCAAGGCTGATTCCACTTGGCAGCTATTCCAGCTCCCAATCTGGGCCTCCCACAGCCCCATCCCTCTCTTTGGCCCAGTCTTCTAAGGACCTACTCACCGCTGGCCTTAGCAGCCCAGACACATAGCTCTTCGGCTGAATGGTCCCCAAAGGAGAAGGATAGGCGCTGTGGGGGCCCGGGGCCTCGAGGGGGCAGCAGCACGTGCAGGGCACCAGCCTCTGAGGACGAGAGGCTGCAGGAACGCTGAGGGATTAGGGGTGTCTCCTCACTGGGGGGCGCCATAGGTGTAGCCTGTTGGGACACAGAGAGAGGCAGCCACTCAGTTCTGGCCAGAGGGAACAAGACAACAAAACTTCTTGGGGTGGGGGGAGACAGGTGCTGCTGGGTGAGGTAAAGTTGAAGCTGGTGAAAGAGGGAGAGAAGAACAGAGACCCACAGAGAGAATGAGAAAGACAGAGATGGAGAAAGAGAGGTGGGGAGCTGAGTGTGCAAGGTGGGTGAGGAGTCATAGATCCCCAGCTCAGGGCTATGCTGGGGGCTGGAAGATACTCCACACCTTATGAATTGTTATTGTTGTTGTTGTTGTTATTATTATTATTATTACTTGTTTTAGTATAGTTGACACACCTAATATGTGTGATTTCTTGTCAGTGTCCAGGGCAGACGTCTCCAGTCAATCTAGAGTCTCCACATATACTTCACAGCAGAGTCCCTGCCCCGAGCAGGCATGAGCAATCAATCACAGATGTACAGATTTGTGGACCAGGAAACTGACGGATACTGGATTTAAGGGCAGAGTAGCGGACCTTCACTGCCTGTGGATCTAGGAGACTCAAGCACTTCTGGGGCTGGGGCTGGAAATGTTTGCATCTGATCCAATGCCTTCTGGAATGCTTCAGATCCAGACTTAGTCAATCGGGAATTCTGTCTTGTCTGCCCACCACCACCACCATCTATGTCCCCTTTATCACTCCACTCCTCCTCCCTGGAATGGGCCCAGGAGGAAACTGCTCATCCCTTATTCCCAAAGCTCAGGACCCCTGGCTAGGCAGAGCCAAAGGCTGGGCTTTGAGCCCTGCGGGGAAAGGGGAATAGATGAACAAGATCCATTTACATCACTGACCCGAATAAAGAAGACACAAAGAGAATGTTGAGTAAAAAGAACTATGTTCCAGAATAATAGTAAGAGGTGGGGAGGAGGGGGCAGCAATAATGAGGTTTTAACACACCCGGCCTATAAGTCTAGAGCTGGAATAGGTGAAGACCCTAGGCTCTGGGTTCAAATCCCAACCCCACCCTATCCAAGCTTTGTGTCTCTTCCAGGACTCTTGTTACTAGGACTCTACTTTTTCAGCTATGAAATGGGCTGACTCCCCACCTGCCTTGGTTTGCTGTGCTGAACCCCAAAGTATCATTTTTAATTCTCACTGACTGGCATTATCTTTGGCCACACGTCCAGGGAACACCTTAATCGAAGTCAGCTAAACCAGACTGGAAGGCCCCATGGCAGGGTGGTTGTGCGGTTCCCGTGGCGGGGGAAGGGCCCGAGGGGGAGAGGTCTTTCCCCCAGGGACACCCCAGTGTCCTCAGCTCTCAGACCTGGAATCAGGACATTCCCAGGCCCGGGAGCCCTGGGACCGCAGTCACTCCCCACAGAGGTGATCGCTTCCTATTTCTAATTATGATCTTTGCACTTCCCTGTAAACAGAACCACACTGTGCATCTTTTGTTTCAAAGAAATCTTAAAGAGAGAGATATATAGATACATCTTAAATCTTGAAAGTAAAAAAAAAAGTCAGAGGTGGTGCTTGAGACCCTGACAAATGCCCATGTTTTAACTCCAAAAGGACCATGTTGGTTGGTCACCCTCTGCTCTGCCCATGTTTTAACTCCAAAAGGACCATGTTGGTTGGTCACCCTCTGCTCTGGCCTGGGGCCTAGGAGAGTGGAGGCTGGGAACTGTCCCCTTCCCCGCCCGCCCCCGCCGAGGGCCATGAACTCCAGGCTCAGGCACAGTGATTCATTCAGGTCCAGAGAGCTGGGAATTTGAGGTCTCACTTTATGTAGAACAAAGCTGAGGCCCAAAGAGGAGTGCGTAGTCAGAAGCCACAGAGCCAGGCCGAGTCCGTCTGGCAGCTTTCCTCAGAGGCCTAGCCTTTGTCCCCAGCCACAGCCACTCACACACTCCCCCCAACCCCCACTCCACAGCCAAGCGGCTCCGCCAGCTCTTACCTGGCAGCTGGGGACCCTGGGCCAAGGACCCGGAGGGCAGAGCCAGGAGGCGGCAGGAGGAAAGTCCCACTGGGCTCCTTCCTGTGTGGGCCCCTCGGCTTCCTGAGCTGCTGTCACTTACTGAAAGTCATGGTCATGTGGGGGATGGGGATGGGGAGGTGAGAGGGCCTGGCCAGGGAGGGACAGAAAGTTCCAGAATCCCACACAGCAGCGGCCCTCCTCAGACAGACTGCTGGAGACCCTAGACCTGAAGGAAGGGGCGACAAGCACAGAGAAGGGCCCCTGTCACAAGAGGTTCTCAGCAGGCTCTGAACTCACTCACCGTGGGGCCCTGGAAATACCCCAGCTCCTAGGGCCTCAGTTTACCCGTCTGTGGCATGTCTGGGTGAGGAATCCAGCAGAACTAATTCTGCACCCAGGAAAGGGAACTGGGCTGGATCTGCCCTGGAAGGAAACAGGGAAGTTGCCCCAGATGAAGGTCAAGTTCTTCTTCAGGGTATTTTTCCCATGAGACCATAGGAGGGATAAGGGCTGCACAGCCCTAGAAACAGGGCTAACCAGGCCGACCAGGCCTGCCTTCAGGCTCACCTCCCCCTCTGGTCTGTCAAGAAGACAATACTGATCTTAGATAACAAAGGACACCAGGGTGCGGCTGCCTGAGTGGCTCAGTCCATTAAGCATCATTGAAAAGGAAGGTTTCGGCTCAAGTTGTGAAGGCTCAAGTCGTGAACTCTCCTGTTTATGAGTTCGGGGTCCCCCGCCGGGTTGGGCTCTGTGTTGACAGTGCAAAGCCTGCTTGGAATTTTCCCTCCCTCTCTCTCTGCCCCTCCCCCTGGCTCTGCTCTCTCTGTCTCTCCCTCAAAATAAATAAGTTAATTAAAACAATTTTAAAAAAAGAAACAAGAAACCCAGCGTGATGAGACAGGCACAGGGTAGGGCTGGGGGCGGGAGGTGCCTTCTGTGCAGGGACTGCGATTGGTTGAGCTGGGATGTGAGGTGGGACAAGGAAAGAGCACTTCTGGTGGGGGGTACACAAGTGCAAAGGCCCTGAGGTAGAATGAGGTGAGCAGTCTGAGGAGCAAGAGGAGGCAGGAATGTCAGGAAGAGTTAACGATGGAGGGGTGTCACAGTGGTGACAGGGGACAGGTCTGACTTTTGGGGATAGATTTTAGCGGGCTCTTTCATCTCTCTAATTCCATCACATGTCCTGGCACAAAAATGGCTTTGGAATGTATGTATTGTGTTGACTTGAGTTCAATCACCCACAGACACTTATGGGGAGCCTCCTGTTTCTCAGGCATTAGGGACACATCAGGGTTCAGAACAGCCCCAGTCTCTTCCTGATGGAGCTGGCGATCTAGTGGGGGAGATGATCTTAAACTGTTATGCAATAATTGTTTCAGTGGCCCTAGAGGGCTGGGCTGCTAGGAGACACCGTCAGTCCAGGAGGGCTTCCGATACTGAAATCCAAGGACCAGTGGGATTAGCCAAAGAGTGATCGGACGTGTGGGGAGTTCATGCGGAGGGAAGAGCCCAGGCAAAGGCCAGGTCAGGGTGTTTCTGAGAAGGGCAGGATGTTAAGGACAGACTTGCTTGGAAGCGAGGGCCTTGTGGGTGGAGGGTGGGGTAGGAGTGTGGCCTCAGGGCAGCAGGAGCCCCAGCAGGCTAGTGGCAGGAAGGGCAGCTAGGGGGCTTAGCTGCGGTATTTTTCTTTGACTTCCTGGGCGGCTTCAGCAGAAACGAAGGTAAGCACGCTCCCACCGCTGGCCTGGAGACCCAGGCTCCAGCCCTCCAGGAAGGATGGACAACTTCCGTGTGACGGCTCGGTGGTATTCTGAGAGGGAGCAGGAAGGGAGGAAGGGAACACGGTTAGGACAAAGGTGACATCCTCAGCCCCGGCGGATGCATGAAGGCTGCAGGAGGAAGTTTGAAGGAGGCAGAGCCCAGAACTTGCTCAAGAGTAAATAGGAGACTTTAGTGATGCAAATATCTCAATTTTTCTGCCGCCAAACAGCTCATAAATACAGTCAGAGAATAAATAAATGAAACCGGAAACAAACGGGAACTCGCATTGTGGATAAAATATCCTCATTATACAGGCACCTCCTATGAAACGGTAAGAAAATGCCAAAGCTTAGCAGGATATGAACCCAGAAGTCAAAGAAAATAAAGGACAATGGTTCTTTCTTTCTTTTTTTTTTTAACAAATGGCTTTTAAACCCAGAAAAAGATGCTCCGCTTCACTCATGATAGGAATGTGCAAATAAAAAAGTGGTTTTAATGTTTATTCATTTTTGAAAGACAGAGAGACAGAGGGCAAGCAGGGGCGGGGCTGAGAGAAAGGGGGGGCACAGAATCTGAAGCAGGTGCCAGGCTCTGAGCGGTCAGCAGGTGGGCGGAGGGCAGGGGGACACTGGTGGGGCATGGTAGGTTCATCATCTTTTTTTTTTCTTTTTAAATAGTTTATTGTCAGATTGGTTTCCATACAACACCCAGTGCTCTTCCCCACAAGTGCCCTCCTCCATCACCACCACTTCTTTTCCCCCCTCCCCCTTTCCCTTTAATCCTCAGTTCATTTTCAGTATTCAATAGTCTCTCAAGTTTTCTGTCCCTCTCTCTCCCCAACTCTGTTTCCCCCTTCCCCTTCCCCTGGTCCTCCCTTAGGTTTCTCCTGTTCTCCTGTTAGACCTATGAGTGCAAACATATGGTATCTGTCCTTCTCTGCCTGACTTATTTCACTTAGCATGACACCCTCAAGGTCCATCCACTTTGCTACAAATGGCCAGATTTCATTCTTCCTCGCTGCCATGTAGTACTCCATTGTGTATATATACCACATCTTCTAGATCCACTCATTAGGTGATGGACATTTAGGCTCTTTCCATGATTTGGCTATTGTTGACAGTGCTGCTATGAACATTGGGGTACATGTGCTCCTATGCCTCAGCACTTCTGTATCCCTTGGGTTCATTTTTCTTTTTTTAAACATTTCTTTATTTTTGAGAACCCAAGTAGGGGAGGAGCACAGAGAGAGAGAGAGAGAGAGAGAGAGAGAGAGAGGGAGACACAGAATCCGAACTCACAAAGTGTGATCAGGACTTCAGCCTCACTTGTAATAGGAAATGTGCAAATTTAAAACACAGTGAAACCAAACAATCACTTCAGTGGATACGGGAAAGGGGGCGCCTGGGTGACTCAGTTGGTTGAGCGTCCAACTTCGGCTCAGGTCATGATCTCACAGTTCATGGGTTCGAACCCCACATTGGGCTCTGTACCGATAGCTCAGAGCCTGGAGCCTGCTTCGGATTCTGTGTCTCTCTCTCTCTCTCTGATCCTCCTCTGCTCACGCTGTCTCTCTCTCTCTCTCTTTCAAAAAAAATAAAACAAAAAACATTTTTTTTAATGGATACGGGAAAGACTGGTCAAAATTCAACACTTCTTCATAAAAATTCTTTACCAAAGTCGGTGTAAATCTAACTGACAAGGAGTGTCTACAAAAAAAATCTATAGGTAGTATTTTACTTAATGTGAAAGACTGAATTATTTCCTCCTGAGGCTGGAATAAAGACAAGGAGTCCATTTTCACCACTTCTATTTGATTTTCCTCTGGAGGTCAAAGTCATTACAATGAGGGTAGAGAAACAAACATGAGGCATAAAGATTGGAACAGAGGAAGTAAAACTCTTCTTATTTGCAGACGGTATGATTACCTATAATGTAAAAAAATCCAAGGGAACCTATGACAACTACTAGAATGAATAAATTTATTCAGCAAGTTCACAGGTGAAATAGTTAATATAAAAATTCAGTTGAAAAAACAAAAAAATTCAATTGAACTCTTATATACTATGTATTCTTATATAAGACCAAACAATTGGAAAATGAAATTTTTTAAAAATCCAATTTGCAGCAATACCAAAAGAATAATATGACCAACAGATATGAATAGACATTTCACGAAAGCCAACAAGCCCATGAAAAGACGCACAAAATCATTAGCCCTAAGGTAAATGCAGATCTAAACTGAGATAGCATTTCGCCCCCAGTAGGAGGCGCAAAATTAAAAAGACAGGCAACAGCAAGTGTCAATGATGTGGGGCGGGGGGCAAAAAGAGGAGCAGACCCTGTGGTGAACAGTTTAGCAGTTAAAAAAAATTTTTTAATGTTTTATTTATTTTTGAGAGAGAGAGAGAGAGACAGTGTGAGCAAGGGAGGGGCAGAGAGAGAGGGAGACACAGAATCTGAAGACAGGCTCCAGGCCCTGAGCTGTCAGCACAGAGCCCGATGCAGGGCTGGAACCCACAAACCTTGAGATCATGACCTGAGCCAAAGCCAGATGCTCAACCGACTGAGCCATCCAGGCGCCCCCAGTTTAGCGGTTTCTTAAATTACTGATGAGCCATCCATTTTCCTCCTACGTATTTAGAGAAATTATAAGGGCTTATAAACCCATGTGCTTGAACACTTTATTTTTTTTTATTTTTTTTTTATGTTTTATTTATTTTTGACACAGAGACAGAGCATGAGAGGGGGAGGGGCAGAGAGAGAAGGAGACAGAACCGGAAGCAGGCTCCAGGCTCTGAGCTAGCTGTCAGCACAGAGCCCGACGCGGGGCTCGAACCCACAAACGTGAGATCTGACCTGAGCCGAAGCCGGAGACTTAACCGACTGAGCCACCCAGGTGCCCCTATTTTTTTTTTTATGTTTTTTAATTTATCTTTGAGAGGCAGAGAGATACAGCATGAGCAGAGGAGGGGCAGAGAGATAGAGGAGATAAAGAATCTGAAGCAGGCTCCAGGCTCTAAGTTGTCAGCACAGAGCCTCACACCGGGCTCAAACCCACGAACCGGGAGATCATGACCTGAGCTGAAGTTGGACGCTTTGCCACCCAGAGGCCCCTTGACCGCTTTATTTGTAACAGTTCTAAATTGAAAACAGCCCGGATGTTCATCCAGGTGAATAGATAAACAACCTGCAGCCCATCCATACAGTGGAATATAACTTGGTTAAAAAAATAAACAAACTAATAGACTAGTAAAAGATGCAACAAAATGGAAGAATCTCAGAATTGTCACACTGAGCGAAAGAAGCCAAGCACAAGGCTTACCTGTAAAATTCTGGAACATGCAAACTCTTCTTAGTGACGGGAAGCAGATCAGGGTGCCCGGCAATCCAAGTGCAGAGAAGAAGGCACTGTGAAGGGGCGCAGGGCACTGGTCGGGGGACGGTAGGTTCATCATCTTTTTTTTTTTAAGCATTTCTTTAGTTTTGAGAGACAGAACACAAGCAGGGGAGGGGCAGAGAGAGAGGGGGAGACACAGAATCAGAAGCAGGCTCCAAGCTCTGAGCTGTCAGCACAGAGTCCCCGATGCGGGGCTCGAACCTACGAACCAACCGAGAGAGCATGATCTGAACCCAAGTTGGATGCTTAACCCAGACGCCCACCCCAATAGGTTTATCGTCTTGATTGTAGTTATGGTTTCATAGATTTACACACTTGTCAAAAGTGCACAAGGCATTTAAAATACGTGCAATTTAGTGTACTTCAATTATGCTTAATAAAGTTGAAAAGTTGGGGGGGAGGGGAAAGAATAACCAGGGGCTGTTTTCCACCTGCGAGTCTGGCATCGGTGAAAAGTGTAAGACTCCAGGGGCGCCCGGGTGGTCAGTCAGTTGAGTGCCCCACTTCCGATTTCTGCGCAGGCCAGGACCCCAGCCAGGGTCCGGCTCTCCAACGGACCCCTCACGGAGCGTCGAGCCCGCTTGGAATTTTCTCTCTCCCTCTTCTCCACTTGCTCTCTTTCCCTCTAAAATAAAATTTAAAAGAAGAAAGAAAGGAAAGTATAAGACCTCAGTGTATTCTCAAGCGATCTGTGCAAATTCTCATTGTTGCCGCCATGAGTGTGGAGGGAATCAGGCAGAAGCTGAGGAAAATACCCTGGGACCCAGCAAGGATCCTTCTAGCAAATCGGCCTTCCAGGAGTGATAGCTATACAGAGCTTTGGATTCATCCCGGCACACTCGGGAACAGCACCAGCTGGAAACGACCTAAACACCCAGCCACAGGAGATTTGCTATATAAACTACAGCGAGTCTCAGCGATGAATATTACACCGGGGTGCAAAAGAATGCACACGGACTGGGCAGCACAATACCAACGACATGGGGAGACCTCCGAGGCACTCAGCAAAGGCAAGAGCAGGGTGCAAACTTGCCTGGGCAGGAAGCCTTGGTTTGGGTCGAAAGAGAAGAGATGATAAGGGTGGGTAGACCGTTGGCAGGGAAACGTAAACAATACATAACTTGTTCCCTTGTTGGCCACTGGGGAGCCATGGTAGACAAAAGAGGGAGATAGTTTCTGTCATTTACCTTTTCACGCCTGTTGAATTCCGTATTCGTTAATAGTGTTTAAAGGTAAGTGGGTTTTTTTTTAATTTTTAAAAATGTTTTTTATTTATTTTTGAGAGACAGAGAGAGACAGTGAGAGCAGGGGAGGGTCAGAGAGAGGGGGAGACACAGAATCTGAAGCAGGCTCCAGGCTCTGAGCTGTCAGCACAGAGCCTGATGGGGGGCTCGAACCCACGAACCGTGTGATCATGACCTGAGCTGAAGCTGGATGCTCAACTGACTGAGCCACCCGGGTGCCCCTAAAGGTAAGTGTTTGATCAGAAAAGGAAACATATAGGGGCGCCTGGGTGGCTCAGTTGGTTAAGTGGTGACTTTGGCTCAGGTGGTGACCTCACAGTTTGTAAGTTCGAGCCCCGTGTCGATCGGGCTCTGTGCTGACAGTTCAGAGCCTGGCGCCTGCTTCAGGTTCTGTGTCTCCCTCTCTCTCTCTGCCCCTCGCCCACTCATACTCTATTTCTGTCTGCCTCAAAAATAAAATAAAAACATTAACAATTTTTAAATAAAAAAATGCATACCCTTAAAATAAACAAAGAAACAGTTAGGCACGTGGGACACGGGAGAGGAACTAGGAATAGTTAGAGCTGCTATTTAGAGGTTGACCGTGAACCAATGTAATCATATCAATCACGAGAGGAGCAAACACATAGAGGGCTCAGCAGCGAACTCTGGCTTGGTTTGCTCTCCCCGCTTCCCGCCATGCTCTAGGATCCTCCTCCAGTAGGCTGAGAAAAGGGAAATGGAGTCTGGCCCCTGGCTCAGGATGGGGGGGGTGACACTGGCAAGGAGCCTACAGAGACCCCCTTCCTGTTTATTTTTCTCCCTGACACACATCACACTGTGCTGTGGTGCCTATTTTTCTTATTTATCTGTGCTTGTCCATTTCTCCCATTGGCATATCGGCTCTCGGCTCTCAAAGGGCTGGAATTGGTTGTCTTGATCCTTGCGGTGCCCCCAGTGCCAGGCCCCCAGTGGGTACTGGAATTCATTCATCCATTCATTCACTCATGAATTCTTTTTTTAAATTATTATTTACATTCTATTTATTTTTGAGAGACAGAGCATGAACAGGGGAGGGGCAGAGAGAGAAAGAGACACAGAATCTGAAGCAGGCTCCAGGCTCTGAGCTGTCAGCACAGGGCCAGATGCGGGGCTCGAACTCACGAAGCAGGGCTCGAACTCACGAACTGCGAGATCATGACCCGAGCCTAAGTCAGACGCTTAACCGAGGGAGCCATGCAGGTGCCCCCCATTCATGAATTCGAAGGAAGAGCCTTAGGAGGGTTGAGAGCGGGAACAATTAGGGGCAGGAGACCAGGTGCAGGAGGCCAGGGCCTGTACCTCGGGGCATCTGGGTTCCATGGGAGTCAGCGGCTTGGGTCGTTTGCAGGACAACGTGACAGGAGCAGAACCTTAGGCTTCTGCATGGAGCCCTGGAAAGATGGAGGCGCTGGTGGCCCAGATGGAGAAGGAGTGAGCTGGGTGGGGTGGGGGCAGCTCAGGCGGTGACTGCAGGACAGCTGGGGAAGATTGAAGATCCAAGTTGGGGTGTGGCCCAGGAGCCAGGATTAAAGCCTTTAAAGCCCTTTAAAGGAGGAAGAAAGACAGACGGGAAAGGGGGGGCGGGCAGGGGTGTGAGCCCAGGGCACCCGCCAACCAGGAAGTCAGCCGGGCCTAATTGAATGGTGGTATTAGAGAGCAAGGGATGCTTAGCCAGGACCAGTTGACCCAGCTCAGCTTTGCTGACTGGGCAGGGGCTTCCAGGAACCAGGGCCACAAGGTGGAGGGGGACGGAGGGGGGTGTAGCAGGTGCGTGGGGGGGTGGGGGGCAGGGCAGCATTCCACAACAGAGCTAAGAAGGGGGAAAAAAGGCTTAACAAACGTTACAACACACTTCCGCTCCAGCTGCAGAGGCGGTCACTCCGACCCTGCCCTTGGAGCTAGAAGCGCCTGATTCCAAGGCCCAGGCTGACCCTGGGGCCTTTCCTTCCCGTTTTGTATTCCTCCCTCCCTTCTCACTTGTCCTCCCTGCCTCTCCTCCTCTGCCTGCTCTTGCTCTCCCAGCACTCATTTTCCAGGACTTCTTTGTACCTTCCCATTCCCCACCCCCAGCCTGGGGAAACTGAGGCCCAGCGTGCGGAGTTCACCCATGGCCAAACAGCACAGCCCCAGGGGTAGGGCCCCTGCCAACCCCAGTCCAAATATTATGTGCCAGGAGCTGGGAACTATTACTATTTTATATATATATATATTTTTTTTTTAGTTGGAGACTATTATTAGCCTCATCTTATGGGTGGGGAAACTGAGGCCCAGAGAGATGATGCTCCAAGAAGACTATTAGTGGGATTTGAACCTGTTTCCTCCCCACCCACACCAAAGTCCAGGCTCTTTGCTCAGCCCGGTAGAGACAAAGCAAACGGTCTGCTGCCACCTGGTGGACAGTCTCGGCAGCGCCGTTTGGATCGGGTTGTCTTTTGCCTGTTAAGTCTTGCCCAGGGAAAGGGCCAGAGCCCTGGACAGGGCAGGCCTGCTCCCTTGACCACACTCCATCCCTCATGCTCCTTTCCTGCCAATTTTCCAAATTTTCAACACCTAGGTGTCCACCAAAAAGGCACTGCCTAACCCATTTCCTGTCCGTGTTTGGTTCACAACTTCTTTACGTGCAAAAAAACCTGAATGTTAATACTAACACACATGAAAAATGAAAGACCATAAAGATAATTCTGTAATTATGAAAGACAGCACAAATGCATTTTTTGGGTCTCTTAACTGATTTTTTTTTAATTTTTTTAATGTTTTATTTATTTTTGATACAGAGAGAGACAGAGCATGAGAGGGGGAGGGGCAGAGAGAGAAGGAGACACAGAATCTGAAGCAGGCTCCAGGCTCTGAGCTAGCTGTCAGCACAGAGCCCGACGCGGGGCTCAAACCCAAGAACGTGAGATCTGACCTGAGCCGAGGTCGGAGGCTTAACTGACTGAGCCACCCAGGCGCCCCCTCTTAACTGATTTAAAAAGCAATTGTAGGGGCACCTTGGTGGCTCAGTTGGTTGAGCGACTGACTTCAGCTCAGGTAATGGTGTCACAGGTCTGACAGCTTGCTCAGAGCCTGGAGGCTGCTTCAGATTCTGTGTCTCCTTCTCCCTCTGCCCGTCCCCCATCCGTGCTCTGTCTCTCAATAATAAATAAATGTAAAAGAAAAAGCAATTGTATAAAAATTATATTAATTGCATCACTAGGCCTATAGCATGTAGAAACATACCATATTTAATGGTAATACAAAGCAGGTGAGCAAAGCCATATAGGAATAAGGAAATGACACCAGGTAGTAACGTTAATCCACAAACACAGGTGAAGAGAACCAGAAATGCAAATGGAGAAAGTTAATATAACAAACTTTATAAATACATACTTGTCCTTACTTATTTTCTCATGATTCTTTAACAGACATACAATTGTAACAATTATATCAATGCATTGTTCAGTTTGTAACATATATAGATGTAATACGTGTAACAGTAATAGCACAATAACAACAATAGTTTGGGACAAAAGGGGGAAGAGAAAATGAGCTCTATAGGAGTAACATTTCTGCATCTCATTAAAATTAAGGCAGCATAAATCTGAAGTAGATTGTATATTAAGATGTATGTGTCAGGGGCGCCTGGGTGGCTCAGTTGGTTAAGCATCCTACTCTTGGTTTCAATTCGAGTCAAGATCTCAAGGTTTGTGAGGTCAAGCCCCGTGTCAGGCTCTGTGCTGGCAGTGTGGGGCATTCTCTTGCTCCCTCCCTCTCTCTCCACCCCTCCCCTGCTCTCACTCAAAATAAATAAATAAACTAAAAAAAAAAGAAAAAAAAAGGTATGTGTGCTACGCCCTAGAGCATCCACTAAGGAAATAACTTAAAAACTATCGTAGGCTTCGGGGTGCCTGGGTGGCTCAGTCGGTTAAACATCCAACTTCGGCTTAAGTCATGATCTCACCGTTTGTGGGCTTGAGCCCTGTGTCGGGCTCTGAGCTGTCAGCTCAGAACCTGGAGCCTGCTTTCAGATTCAGATTCTGCTCTCCATCTCTCTCTGACCCCCCAACCCTGACTCATGCTCCTCTCTTTCTGTCTCAAAAATAAATAGACATTTAAAAAATACATATATAGAGGCTTGGAGCGCCTGGGTGGCTCAGCTGGTTAAGCGTCTGTCTCCTGGTTTCGGCTCAAGTCATGCGTGGTTAGTGAGTTCAAGCCCCATGTTGGACTCTGCACCACTGGTGTGGAGCCTGCTTGGGATTCTCTCTCTCTCTCTCTCTCTCTCTCTCTCTCTCTCTGCCCCTACCCCGCTAGCTTGTGCTCTCTCTTTAAATAAATATGTAGGGGTGCCTGGGTAGCTCAGTCCGTTGAGCGTCCAGCTTCAGCTTAGGTCACGATCTCACAGTTGTGGGTTCGAGCCCCACATCAGGCTCTGTGCTGACAGCTAGCTCAGAACCTGGAACCTGTCTTCTGATTCTGTGTCTCCCTCTCTCTCTGACCCTCCCCTGTTCACGCTGTCTCTCTCTCTCTCTCTCTCTCTCTCAAAAATAAATAAAACATTAAAAAAAATAAATACGTAAACTTAAAAAAAAGTTAAAAGGAAAAGACAAGAAAACAAACAAAACAAAAAATGTATATAGTAGGCTCAGGGCACCTGGTTGGCTTGTGGGTGGAGCATGGATCTGGGGGGTTGTGAGTTAGAGCCCCATCTTGAGTATACGAATTACTTAAAAAATAAAATCTTATACAAAATGGATTAACATAATGGAAAGAAAGCAAAAATAATATTAAAACAGGGAAGGGGACAAAACATAAGAGACTCTTAAATACAGAGAACAAACTGAGGGTTGCTGGAGGGGTTGTGGGAGGGAGGATGGGCTAAAGGTAAGGGGTACTAAGGAATCTACTCCTAAAGTCATCTTTACACTATATGCTAACTAACTTAGATGTAAATTTAAAAATAAATTAATTAAAAAAATAAAATCTTTAAAAAATAATAAAAAACATATAGTAAAAAATTTTAAAGAATTAAAATGTTACGCTAGAAAATAGTCACTTCGCGCAATGTAAAGCAGTAAAGACATAAATTCTCTAAAAAATTAAATTCTACGCAAGAGCATTTCGGTAAGTGAAACACTCAGACTGCCCCCCAGACCTCCCTGGGAGCCTACAACTCCCGGCGTGCCTTGGCACTCCCAGACTCCCTTACCCGGGGAAAGGAGGGGCTAGTAGAGCTGCTTCCTGTGAGTTGTAGTCTAGTGGCGAGGGAAGGCGGGGCTGTGAGAGATTGGTGGATCCGGAGTCAATGAAAACGCAGATCTTGTTGAGCGCCGGGCCTAGAAACCAATGGGCGTGCGGCTTGCAGGAGGCGGGACTTCCGTCAACGGAGTCCTGGTGAGCGGCTGCGCGAGGGCGGCCACTTCTTTTCTTGAGTGGCGGCGAGAGCGGAGGGTGCGCCATGAAAGCCTCGGGCACAGTAAGTCGAGTGCGGTGGGGCCGAGGACCGGGAAGTGCGAGGCGGATCGCATTCGGGGCCCTGGCAGGTGGCGTGGGCCGCGTGGGGGGGCGTGAGCCCGGCTTTGTCGCGCGCTATACCGCGCCGCCGCCTTCAGGTGCCGCCAACATGGCGGCCATTGCGGGCGCCGCGTGGGGAGGCTGGTGCCATGCTCCCGGGCCGCTGGGGAATCAGGGGGACCGGAGAGGCCCGGCTTCCTTTCCGGCGGAAGGGGCAACTTGCGCGACTTGGGCTCTCCACGAACAGGTGGTCCGCGGGGCTAATTAGTCAGATTGGGAAGTGGGAGTGTGAGCTGAGCTTGCGATAATTTTTGCTATTTTCGTGAAATAGCATGTCCTTTACAGGTATGTTCCTTTGTACTATATTGTAGGGTTTGGTCTTGGCCGACATCTTTCTATAAACAGGGAGTTTCTGCTGGGAACTCCAAACCCCTTAGACTGCTGCTGGGAAAACTGAGGCAGCTGCAGGTCCCATGGCAGTAGGGCTGGGAAGGGTACTGGATCTCTGTCCTGATTCTGTCTGGAGTGTGCTGTGTGATCCCAGGCTGGTCACGGTCTGGGCTCCTGGGCGAAAGGACCTTGGGAAGATGTAGTGAGCTGGAAAGACGCTATGGAGTTTAAAGGCTACAGGCCTAGGCTACATCTTTTCCCAGGAACATAAAAACAGAAGGGGACAGGACAGCGAGATTGACAGCCCTGCCTGGCCTTCCGGATGGAGCCCAGGCAAAGGGGACCTTAGTTAACCCTCCCTACCCTCAACCCCTGTCAGGGAAAGGTTCAAACAGTGGCCTGACTCTGTCACCGGGACTCCACACGGATGCCCTGCACTGGAACAGTCCTCTTGATCTCTGATCTGTGTTGGGAAAGGGGCAGTCTTCACAGTTGCGTCAGAACCCCGGGCCAGGCCTCCCCTCATCCCTGTTTCTCTTTCAGCTGCGAGAGTACAAGGTGGTGGGGCGCTGCCTGCCCACCCCCAAGTGCCGCACTCCGCCGCTCTATCGCATGCGCATCTTTGCACCGAATCATGTCGTCGCCAAGTCCCGCTTCTGGTACTTTGTGTCTCAGCTGAAGAAGATGAAGAAGTCTTCGGGGGAAATTGTCTACTGCGGACAGGTACGCGGTGGCTGAGGTGTGGCATGGATTCGCACGTCCCTGTGGGGCACCCCTCACTGCACAGAACTCCCAGGCTTCGTAACCCCTGGCCTGGTTGGATGTGCTGGTTGGGCCTTAGGTCAGGAGAGGACAGATACCTCCGTGCCCTTTTCCTAGGGAGACAGCCAAGGCCCTGGAGGGTGTGGCCAGCACCTTTGCTGGACCTCATCTGTAAAGGTGCCATCACCTTGGCACGTTTGCTGTGCCCTGAACTGTGCGCTCTATGGCCGCTCGGGGTGCAGCTGGTTTTCAGCCTGGGTAGTCCCTGGGTGAGTAGCGTTTGGGAGGCGTCTGGAGCTGTGGGTCCACGTGAGGGAGGTAATCCAGGCTGGGACTGCTCTGTGCCCCCGGTGTCACCGTGGGAGTTTGTTCCAGGACAGAAGGTGTTCCTCGTGCACTTTAAAATTCAGAGGCTGGGAGAGGGCACGAGGGAGACCTGGGCTGGGCTCGGGCCACTCCCCGCGCCTCCCTCAGCCAGCTTCCTCGGCAGGTGTTCGAGAAATCCCCGCTGCGGGTGAAGAACTTCGGCATCTGGCTGCGCTATGACTCCCGCAGCGGCACGCACAACATGTACCGGGAGTACCGGGACCTGACGACGGCGGGCGCCGTCACCCAGTGCTGTAAGCCGCTCGTGGCCGCCGCCCGGTCCCTCCCTTAGCTTCCCCTTGCAGGACACAGCTCACCCGCCCGTGTCCTCCCTTCAGACCGAGTCCGGGTGGGGAGCGGGTGGGCCAGGCACGGCGATTGGGATGCGGAGGCAGCATTTGCTAAGGAGACGGGAGTGGAAAGGATGCTCCGGGAGCACCTTTTTCTGGAAGCTGACAGCAGGGGGACCCTTGGGTAGACATGATTCCCGCCCAGAGTCTAGCCTGGGCCCCGTCTGGTAGGATGGGGCGGCAGGCTACCTGCCGGGGCCAGAACTCGAGCACCTCAACCCAAGAGCTGCTGTTCCTCATAACAGCGGTTTAAACAGGGGTGCTGACAGCAAGTGGATCTCGTCGCCTTTGGGGGGCTGTGGCCGTGCCCCTCAAAGTGAATTTGGAGGTTCTACACCCCTGTTGGCTCATGCCTGTTGGGTTCCTTCCTTCTGGGTCGGACCCCCGCGGTACACGCTCACCCCCCCCCCACCCCCCGCAGACCGAGACATGGGCGCCCGGCACCGCGCCCGCGCCCACTCCATCCAGATCATGAAGGTGGAGGAGATCGCAGCCAGCAAGTGCCGCCGGCCCGCCGTCAAGCAGTTCCACGTGAGTGCCTTGGGAGCCCTGCTCGGGGCGCTGGGCTGGGGGGGCTCTCCCCTGGAGCGGGTTGCTGGCCTAGCTGCTCCTCTGTACCCACCCCCACCCCCAGCTGCAGGGAGGCACTGGGTTTGACGCAGGAGCCCAGTGGGGGGTGGCCACACCTCAATGGTCTCCACCTGCCTTTCCTCATCACAGGACTCCAAGATCAAGTTCCCGCTGCCCCACCGGGTCCTCCGTCGCCAGCACAAGCCACGCTTCACCACCAAGAGGCCCAACACCTTCTTTTAGATGCAGAGCCTCCCTGTCCCCGGGTTCGCTCGAATAAACTCCTTGCGGAAACCAGGGCGTGCAGACATGCTTGTGTTCTTTGTGCGCCCTGCAGAACTCAAAAGGGCGCGGCCAAGCTGTGGGTCCTCTGCTCTGGGAGGGTCCTCTCTTGAAGTGGGGCCCAGACGCCTGATTCCTCCAGAAGGGGAACCCTAGGAATGAGAAGGCCACACCCCTAAGGTCTCTCCTGTTGCCTCTGCTCCTTGGGACTCCAGCCAGGGGCCTCGGGCAGGGTCCGAGAGCCAGAGGGCCCCCTACTATGAGCTTTGGAGTAGATTGCAGGCCATAGATTTGGTCCCTACATGTGTTGCGCCTGCCTTGTTGGCAGCAGGCCTCCACCCTCCCCGGGTCTGTGGGAAGATGTGGTGCCCGGATACTTGCAAGGAATCAGGATGAAAGGGTTGGTTCCTTCCACCTGTAGGTTTCCCTTCCAGGCTCAGAACCCTGGTCTTCGATTCCTGGCTCCTCAGAGCGGATGTGAGGGGACACCGAAGAGCCCGTGAGCTTGCTGTGCTGGGGGAGTTTGTCCTTCACTGGCTGGGGGGCCCCTCGAAGGACACCCTAATCCTGCCCAGGGAGGTGAAGGTCTCACTGGGTGTCCGTCTGCAGGAAACCACTGAAGGCCTGGGGAATTCTAGGCATGGAGCTAATCCCTCTCTGGCCGAGCCTGTCAGTGAGGCTGAGGCACAGCTAGGAAGGAGCACAGATCTTGGGAAGCATCTGTCCTTGGGGTGTGACCTTGGGCAGCCCTGGCCTTTTGAGCCTTGATGTCCTCAGATTAGGGAACCGAGCAGATAGCATTTACTGAGTTGACAGTACTTGGGAGACTTCCAATTATAGGCACCGGGGGCAAAGGTCAGTCAGGATCTGCCTTCTGCTGCAGGGGGCTTGGGGTGGGAAGAGGTGCCGGCCCAGAAAGTCTGGATACAGTGGGGTTGGGGAGCAATTCGTGCTGGAGTGTCCCAGGCAAGGGTGCAGTGATCGTCTCCCCCCTTATGGCGTCCTCAGTCTGGGTGGTTTCCAGAAAACCAGGGGGGTTTTAAACCGCACCTCTACTTGGAGAGGCGCCTGAGGCAGAGCTCCCGTACGGCAGAGCAGCCATTGTCCTGGGAAACCCCTGAGGATGGGCTCCCGGGCGGGACCCCTGGTTGCCTTGCCCGTCCATCTCCAGGCCTTTGCACTTGCTGAGCACTCGACCTGGGCTCCCGGCCCAGCTTTGGCCTTGCTCAGGTCTGAAAGTCTATTCATGTGAGGAGCGAAGGGCTTTCTGTGTGCCACCAGATGGAGAGGACAGGGACAGCCAGTGACTCTCCCTGACTGTACTCGAAGGCTGACCAGCTCCAGGGCCTGGCATTGCTGGACCGAGTTTTTCATTTTGATCTGAAATCCTGCCCCACCCCCGTAGATGAACCAGGTTACTCTCCCAGGAGCACTTAGCAAGGAGCCTGTTTTCCTGCCCGGCAACACCAGGGGTTCGCAGACTTGGGTGGCTGGAGAAAAATCACTTCTTAGGGTTTGAAGTTGCTTTTTCTTAACAAGGCGGGCACTAAGTTGCTGTTTCGTAAAGCTCTTTACAGATGTGGGGGGAAAGACTTTAAAAAAGATCCACGTTTTCCCTATGGATGGTACAGATACTTTATTCTAGGGCGATTCGTGATGGTTTTAAAGGGGTATTTTGGGAGCCAGGCTAGAGTTTTTGAATTTTTTTGCCTCGTTGGTTTCATTCATCTGTGACTTCAGGCAGGAACCCCTAGTTGCTGCAAATACTCTCGCTGAGTGATTGGATCTCCGTATCTAGATGCCACCCAGAAGGAAAAAGTCCATTTCCAGGCCTTCTCACCTGGGGGAAAGCATGGGATGCTAGCATTGGTGATGTCTGCCGTTTCCAGGGAATCCCCGTCTGGCTGGAATAGAGGCTGGATGGCCGGGGCTCCGGCAGCCGGCCTTGGCCATCAAGAAGCCACGCATGAGTAACAAGGCGGAAGGGCTTTGGGTACCTGACCCTGTGTCTGCAGGATCCGGACAGAGAGGGACACACCGGTCCTGCTGCTGCTGTAATCTGGAGCCCTTCAGTCAACTGTGACTTGGTCTTGAGGGGGGATCACCAGGACAGGGGAAGGCCAGGACCTCGCGAAGGCGCCCTGCACCCCCGTGCCCACCTTGGGGCTTCCACAAGGTGTTCTGCAAGTTGGAGCCTGGCAACCGGGGCAGGGGTGGCAACCAGCAGAAGGGTGGGGTCAGTCCCATTACTGAGGGACCTTTGAACTGAGGATAAGTGCACCCCGGCTCCCTAACCCTGCCATCTACTCCTCAGGGCTCCTCAGGAAGCTCGCCCACCCCGAAGTCCCCACACAGAGCTGTTGTCAGGACGCTGGCAGGAGGTGGGGGCGGCTGAACTGAGCCCTCACTCTACAGAGGTGGTTGAGGTGCTGGAACCAAGCAGAGCACAACCCTGGAGTAGGCGGCAGTCGGCCCTTCGCTGGGAGGCCCGTGAGGTAGGCTGGCCTCTCGGACTGCTGGCCCTCCTCTGGCTGGGGCCCAGGGAGGGGAAGGTTCTTTCTCGATACCCAGCCAACTCCAGAGGACAGGACAAGAGTGTGGAGTCTGCAAGGCCCTGTCGGGCCCTTCCCGCCTCAGGCACTGAAGCTCCCAGGTCCTGTCCCTGGGTTTGTCCAGGTGCCAAGTGTCATTCCGGGCGGAACCTCACAGGCTGCCCCTCCCTGCACCTCACTGCTGAGTCAGGACCATCAGGGAAAAGGGCAGGCACCAAAGCATAGTTTGTGGGGGCGCCAGAAGCCCTGGTCCAGATCCTGAAACCAAGAGACCGAGAATCGTGGAATCCTAAAATCCCCAGGATTTGGGAATCATGGAATCTCTCAGAACACAACAGCACCATTAGTAAAAAATGGTTTGCTTTTACCAAGTGCAAGGTAGAAGTTCAAGGACAGACACCCAGGTCAGGCTGGAGCCACAGTAGCTCAGAACCAGGGAGCTGGGAGGAGACTGGGGGTGCCTGGGTGGCAGGCAGGTGTGGGGACAGCAGATACCATGTAGCACCCTGACCTTCCTGCCCCTTGTGCTCAGACCACCTGCAGGGATGTCCCTGCCCCCTCCCCCGTTCTGTGGTGGGAACTGTACTGTCCGGGAAGGTCCATCTCCTCCCGGCTCCCTGCACCCCTCCCTCCCCAGAGAAAATGGTCCTACCCACCTCTTCAGGGTTCCCAGAATCCTAAAGGGTTGCAAATCCACCCATCTCTGCCTTGGACATGGAGGTGGCTTTTCAGAATCTACAAGTCTCATTAGGTCCCTCTTGCTCCAAACTCTCCATTGACCCCCCCCCCCGCCCCCAGCGCCCTCAGAATAAACCACACACTTCACCAAGGCTCAAGGTCCCTCGTGGCCTCCCCTGTCCTCTCGCTCTGCTCACTCCACTTGTTCCACCTCAGAGCCTTCGCACTGCTATTCCCCCTGCCTCAAGTGCCCTTCCCCCAGCTCTCGACAAGCTTGGCTCGCCCTGTGCCTTCAGGTCTGCAATCAGCTCCTCAGAGGCCCCCCTCCCAGAAGCCCCACAAAAAGTCACCCCCAGGCCCCTCTGTCTCTGACTTGACTTCACTCATCATCAGCTTCTGGAATGTGTGTTCACCTGCTGGCCTGGTCAGTGTCATGCGGTCCGCCTGGGTCCTGATGTGTCCCCAGCAGCCGGTGTGTGGTCCTGCACACAGTAGGCACTCGCGGGAATGCGCCTCAAGCGGGGCTGTAGCCTCCTACCTCACAGCCGAGGAAGAGAGGCCTGCAGGGGGGGTGGTAACCACTCCCAGAACCTCCTGGCAATGCGGACTAGATTGCCTGCTGTGCAAAAATTTGCGTATACTTGCGTCTGTTTGCAGGCTTTTTGGGGACGGGGATCCCCACCCGATTTCCCCCTTTCCCCGCCAGATTTTTCAGGAGGGTGCGGCGAGGCTGAAGGTGGAAGAAGGAAAGGAACTCGGTTCCTTCCCACCCTGGACAGCGGGCAACAGACGACCGTGTGGGAGCCGCAGAATGGAGGTCCCGTGGGGTGGGGTGCAGGCCTGCTCTGCGCTGCGCAGGGAGAGTGGGGAGAGAAGCCAGTCCCGGGGAAGACGATACGGGAGATGCTGGACCAAACTAGAGTGGCGTGTGTAGGCCAGAGAAGACCACCAGGGGGCGGCAGAGGCTTGGGGAGGGCGCCGGTGCCAGACAGCCCCGAGGTTCTGATCCTTCCCGCTCCTGAAAGGAGCCCAGGTTGGGGAGACGTCGGGACTCAAACATAGAGGTCAGAGCCTCCAGAGGCCAAAGTCCCTCTGTCCACCAGCGAAGGGCCTCCAGACGACAGTGTCTGCGGCCTTTGATGGCATGACGCCAGGCAACGGACTTACCCTCCCCCCAAGCCGGGTGGGCTCATTGGTGCGATAGGAACATGCCAGACACTACCTCCCAGGTAGTCGTGGTTCTCCGTTTATTCTAGTTCATGGCCACTGACACCCCCTCCCCCATGACCTCCATTATACACACACTTAATGGCTGGCACAGGACAGTGGCTCCTTGCCGGTTCGGTGCAGGAACCAACAAAAAATAATGAGGCGCTTCCTCTGTGGGGGCTTGTATTATGCAAGTTCAGTGTATTTCTCTGAGGCAGGGGCTATTATACGTCCATTTGCAGATGGGGAAACTGAGACCCAGTGACCAGCAAAGACTCCCAAGTATGTATGCATTTAAGACCTGGACTCCAACGTTTCCCACTCAGCTTAGCCTGAGGTTGTGGTTTGGTGATGCCCTCCCACTGGGCTCTGGAGAAAGGGAGTGGGTCCAGGTGCCGATTGGGGGAGGGGTTCAAGCGGCAGGACAACCCAGAAGGGGAACCCCTGTCCTGTGGGGAAGCGAACTCTCCTTAGCTTAAGGTACAAAAGCACAGGGGAGATTTGAACGCTGAAGCCACTGCTCCCTGCGGTGTGGCCTCAGGTGAGTGACACGCCTTCTCTGAGCCTCAGTTTCCCCACCTGTCAACGGGAGACGTTAACAGCTCGTGGTGAGGGGGAAACTGCCACACAAAGCAAGAGCCCCCACCTCCAGCAGCCATTCACGTGGCCGGTCTTCGCCTTTCAGACCCGGTCCTGCGCGGAAAGGGTGCGGGTCCTGCCCGCCCTCGAGTCCAGGGGCGGAGTTTCGCGGGCCCCGGAGCCCAATAAATCCACAGCCGGTCTCCGCGAGCTGCCCCTTTAAGCTCCACGGAGGCCACGGGTCGTCTGCGCTGAGCACAGCCCCGGGGGAGAGGGACCGACGGCCGGCCGGTGGGCACACCGTTGCGCTGGGCAACCCGGACCAGGGAGAGGCGAAGTTTCCGGACCGACAGACGGCCGAGGCAGACGCGTAGAAGCCGAGGGGGGACGGGGAGGCCGACGAGGAGCCACAGGTCCCTTGCCCAGGCAGCCCCTGCCCGAGCCCCTCCCGCTGCCTCTCCCGGGAGCCACGGAGACAGGGGTGCGGCCGCGCGGCAGGGACCAAGCATCATCCCACCTCCGCGCAGCCCTGCCTCCTCGGCCGCCGCCCGTTCCCCCTGCCCGGGGCGCCCGGGGAGGCTAGAAGGGCCGACGCCGCGCTTGGCCCCCCCGCACCCGCACCTCATGGCCGCCGTCCAGGCCGGCGCGCGGGCCACTTTTGGACCCTGGGATTACGGGGTCTTCGCCCTCATGCTGCTGGTGTCCACGGGCATCGGGCTGTGGGTCGGGCTGGCGCGGGGCGGGCAGCGCAGCGCCGAGGACTTCTTCACCGGCGGCCGGCGCCTGGCGGCCCTGCCCGTTGGCCTGTCGCTGGCCGCCAGCTTCATGTCGGCGGTACAGGTGTTGGGTGTGCCAGCCGAGGCCTACCGCTATGGCCTCAAGTTCCTCTGGATGTGCCTGGGCCAGTCGCTCAACTCTCTGCTCACCGCTGTGCTCTTCCTGCCCGTCTTCTACCGCCTGGGCCTCACCAGCACCTACCAGGTACCGGGCCGAGGCCTGGAGGCAGGATCTGCCTGGCGGAGAACGCAGGGATGTGGAGCAGGGATCTGGTGGGGGTGGGGTGGGAGGGCTGGAGCTTTGAAGTCGTACAGGGGGCGGCAGGCGGGCTCCTTGCTGCTTTAATGGGGAGGGGGGTGGGGCAGACAGACCGACGAGAGGGTTCTGGGAAGTAGCCCCAGGCAGCAGGGTGAGGGGCAGGAAGGAGGAAGAGGAGCCGCAGTCCCGGTTCTCCTGGGTGGGAGCCCGCGAAAGGCGGAGCCAGATGAGCACTTAGTGTGGAAAAGCGCACACCTGCCCCCCACATGCCTGGGCGTGCACACACCCTAGCGATCGGCGGACAGCGGCCCCAGGGTTGGAAACCTTGGGTTTCGCAAGTGTCAGACAGCTAAATTAGAGGACCTCCCTTCAGGGCAGCAGGTAAAGCGATTAAAATCGTGACCGGTATACAGCAGGCGACCAATAAGAGTTGGCAACAGGCTCTGTATAGTTCGCGTGTTTATTCAGAGCGGCGCCGCCCCAGGGGCCAGTTGGCCACCAGTGGGGGCGAAGGAACGTGTGCACATTTGATGGATCAGCCTTCCTGGGCACACACACGCCTTGTGCACAGGTGTACGCAGACGGATCAGACTGTGTGCGCTTGGCTGGGGCCCCTGGGGGAAAGAGTGAAGAGCAAACTTGGCCTCCGGAGGGAGGGCAGAGGCCATGAGGGCGGGTGAAGTCCCCCAGAGGCCTCGATCTCCTGGGGAGGACCTGCCCAGTGACCCCGAGCCTCGGCTCCTCCTTGCAGTATCTGGAGCTGCGCTTCACCCGCGCAGTGCGGCTCTGCGGGACCCTGCAGTACCTGGTGGCCACAGTGAGTGACCTCGGCCCAGCCCTTGCCTCCAGGGTCCCGCTCTGGTCTCTCAGGGGTCCCAGACTTCGTCGGCCTCGCCCACAGCACTCTCTCATCCATCACGACCTAGTCCCGTGGGTCCCAGCCCAATCCCAGAAGGCCCAGCCCGCTACCTCTCTGGCCCCGCCCCCGTACCCCTGGCCTGACCCCGCCTTCAGCCTGTGCGGCCCCGCCCCCCGCCCTGACTCCTCCCTTCTCCACCGGCCGGTCCCCTACTCTCCCGACGCCGCGAGCTCCAGCAGGGCTGTCCTCCTCTCCTACTCCTTTCCCCCCACCTCTCCGTGGGCCTCACCTGGCCTCACCTGCCCAGGTGCTGTATACTGGCATCGTGATCTACGCCCCTGCGCTCATCCTGAATCAAGGTTTGATTCTAGAAGATTAGGGGAGGGTGATGGGTAGGGCGCAAAGGCTTCAAGGCTAGACGAAAGGGGAGGAGCAGCCCCAGGAGAGACTTGGGAAGGAAGAATCCTGGAGAGAGGACGGCCCTAGACACAGGGGCCAAGTTTGCACCCTGCGTGGAGGCCTAATGTGGGGGGTTCCTTGCACAGTGACCGGGTTGGACATCTGGGCATCTCTCCTGTCCACTGGAGCCATCTGTACCTTCTACACTGCTGTGGTGAGTGACCCCCCATCCCCACCCCACGTGGGGGGCTTCATGCCCACCGGGTGGGGGACACACTGGGGCCATCATCCACTCCCTACTTTCCCTTCCTGCCAAGGAAGCCTGCATCCCAGCTGGGCCTCAGTTTCCTCATCTTAATAATGAGAAGTAATGTGAAAGGCCTATTGCTGAGAGTCCAGGGATAAGCTAGCTTCAGGACTGGCTGGATCAGGGGCTACGGCAGCATCCTCCCGGTCCCTCTCCCATCTCTTGGCATCACATCAGCTCAGGAAGTGAGTTCCTATTTCAGGACTGGCTGGCAAAAGTCCCAGGAGGGTTCTGTTTGGCTGGCCTCCGTCGTGTGTGCGGGATGAACCATTCATAGAAGTTTGGGGGGCTGGGGACGATGTCATGGTTCAGCTTCACATGAATGGCCTTTGAGAGAGGAAGGGCTCCTCCAAGGGAACATCCAGGGGCTGCCATGGGCAGGCGAAGGTATGGAGGCTGAAAGGGTAAAAACAGCTGCTGGTAAGCATACTAGGGGTTGTCTTACTAATAACGGCGCCATCACGCATTCACTCACCAAACACTTGTGTGTGCAGGTGCTATTCCAAATGTTTTCCTCATATTATCTAATTAAATCCCCATCATAACACCATTTTACAGCTGAGGAAACAGACAGAGATGGGGCATCAGTCCCAGCAACTGCTGGTAGCCAAACTGGGTGGGCTTCAGGCAGATCCCTGCCTGACGCCCCGCCTCCCTCTCTGTCCCACCTCACAGGGCGGCATGAAGGCTGTGGTCTGGACTGATGTGTTTCAGGTCGTGGTGATGCTAACTGGCTTCTGGGTGGTCCTGGCCCGCGGGACCATGCTGGTGGGCGGGCCCCAGCACGTGCTTGAGATTGCCCAGAACCACTCCCGGATCAACTTGATGGAGTGAGTAAAAAGGTGGAGCTGACGTCCCTCTGCCCTGGGAGAAGCCAGCCCACGCCTCCTGCTCCAGGAATCCCTCCCTGCTCCCCTCCCCAGACTCCCCCCCCACCCCGCCGACAAAACCTTTGTTTCCCCTCTCTATACCTTCCTACCCCCATCCTGTTATCTGTCCCACCACATCCCCTGGCCAAACTGGAGACTGAAGGCTCTCTGAGCTCCCAGCGGGCACAGGAAGAATGATTTTTGAAGGTATACATGGTTGACTCAATAAACAAACACATTTTCAATCTGGCAAACTCCTACTCACACTCCAAAACCCACCCCCAAAATCCCCTTAAGGCCCATAAGGTCCAGAATGGCCATCTGGGGCCCTTGAGAAGGTGAAGTCAGTATGGCATTCCCACGTGGGTGTCTTGCCCTGCCCTTCTCCAGCTTTAACCTGGACCCACGGAGCCGCTACACATTCTGGACTTTTGTGGTGGGCGGCACATTGGTGTGGCTCTCAATGTATGGTGTGAACCAAGCACAGGTGCAGCGCTATGTGGCCTGTCGCACGGAGAAGCAGGCCAAGCTGTGAGTGTTTAGGAGGGGCAGAGTGGGGGCCTCTGGGACATGCTGGCCACCCCTCCGCCTGAGGCTGCCTCTCCCCGCAGGGCCCTGCTCATCAACCAGCTGGGCCTGATCCTGATTGTGTTCAGTGCTGCTGGCTGTGGCATCGTCATGTTCACGGTCTATATAGACTGTGACCCTCTCCTTGCGGGGCGTATCTCTGCCCCAGACCAGGTAAGTCTGGCCCAGGCTTCTAGGCCACCCCTACCCTCCCCACCCCCACTCTGAATTTCTGCCTAGGTAAACCTCTGGGGGCGAGGGTAGAACAGCATTCCTAGAAGAGAGAAGACCTCTGAAGTCCAGAGGCAGGAAGTCCAGAGACAGGAATGAGGATGGGGAAGATGAGACTGGGAGCCTGGGGGAGGGGGGGGAAGGGGGAGGGAGTGAGTAGCGGAGGGCACATTCAGATTTAGAGTCAGACCCCTTGAGGGATGTCAAGGGGATGGGACCTTGCTCCAGCATGAAATGATGGCATTGATATTAGTAATCATCGCCAGCTCTCCTGTCCCAAGCCCTTACTCTGTGCCTCATGCTGTTCCCTTCACATGCAGTTGGTCTCCCATAAAATCCTTCAACACGTGATGAGGCCAAGACCATCACCATCCCTGCTTTACAGAGGGGGAAACTGAGGCTGGAGTAGGTGGGAAGCAACTGCTCCGGGGTCCACAGGCAGGTCAAGGACAGCACCAGGGCCAGGACCGATGCCTGGTCCAGAGTCAGTTCAGAATCAGCAGAAGAGGGAAGGCTCTGTCATCTGCTGTCCTCCCCAGGGGTCAGACCCTGGACTGCCTGGCGCTGCGGCCACAGGTGGGGACGGCACCTCTGAGCCTTACCGTGCTTGTCAATAAAGTGGAGATGACAGGGGACTCTGCCTCACCGGGATCCTAGGGCTCTGTGCACGGTGGGGCTCAGAGAGTCAATCAGCAAACACACGAAGCACCTGCTGTGAGCCTCGGCTGCGCTGGGTCCTGGGGACATGCAGTGTGAAGACGGATAGAACCCCCTGTTTTTGGGGTGCTTCTATCCTGGAGGTTGACTCCTGTCTCCCCCCAGTACATGCCGCTGCTGGTGCTAGACATCTTCAAGGACCTGCCTGGAGTCCCCGGGCTCTTTCTGGCCTGCGCCTACAGTGGGACCCTCAGGTGAGCAGCTCCACGTGCTCAGCTGGCCACATATGAGCCCCTGTGGGATAGAATGTTCTGGGCATGTCCATCATTCACAGCTCCTGCTTGGTCCCAGTGGGCAGCTCAGGTGGGCCCAGCAGGAGGTACACCCTGCATATAAGTGGGGTTTTCACCTTCTTAACCCCTGGCAGGGCCACACCTCTCCCCTCTCCCTTCCTTCTTTCCTTCCTTCTTCCCCCCAAACAAATGTTTATTGAGCACCTGCTATGTGCTGCCGCTGCTGCCGCTCTAAAATCCCAGGGCGCGGCAGTGACCAAGTGGTCCCCCACTCCTGCCCCCAGGGGCCTCACGTTCTGGTGTGTGCTGTCCCATCCCTGCTCCGTGCACCAGTTCTCTGTGCCCCATCATTGCTCTGTAATGATAACTTGTGTCATCCGTGTCCTTGGTCACAGGCGCCCTTGCGCCCATGGGGGTGCCTCAGGTCTGGGGGCGGGGATGGTGGGGTGGTGGACATCTCCTCCACTCTTGGGTTTTTCTGTCACCCATGCTTCTGTCCTTGGGCAGGGTGGGGTCCTGGGAAGTCAGAAGTCCTGAGCAGCCGGGGCCTCCGCTAGCAGGTGGGCCACAGGGGTATGTGGCCAGTCCCTTAATGTGGCCTGATGACCACCCTCCCCACCCCCAGCACTGCGTCCACCAGCATCAATGCCATGGCTGCAGTCACCGTGGAGGACCTCATCAAGCCTCGGCTGCCCAGCCTCACACCCCGGAGACTCGTAATGATCTCCAAGGGGCTCTGTGAGTTGGAGAGGGGGAGGACTCCTGGGGGGGGCGGGGCTGGGGGCGTTGCCCTGCTGAGAGTGCCGTCCCCATCCGCCACAGCGCTCACCTACGGCTCGGCGTGTCTCACGGTGGCGGCGCTGTCCTCACTGCTGGGGGGAGGCGTCCTCCAGGTGAGCCCCCCACCGGCCCCTGGCCGCGCCCCACAGGCATCACTGCACCTGGCTGGTGGCAACTGGAGGTGGGAGGTGGGCGGCAGTGGCTTGGAGACGGGACCAGAATTTGTTAGGACGGAGAGTGGCCTCCAACCTGGGAAGGGGGGGCGGGGGGGGGGGGGAGGCAGGAGCAGGGAGTCCCCTCCCACTTAGGGAGACTGGAGCTGGGAGGCCCACAGCGGGATTCCTTGGGGCTTCCTTTCCAAGCGCGGGAAACTGAAGCCCAGAGAGGTGGGGTCGCTCTGCCCTCAGCTCCCCCTCCCCCCCCCACTGTCGCAGGGCTCCTTCACCGTAATGGGGGTCATCAGTGGCCCCCTCCTTGGAGCCTTCATCCTGGGAATGTTTCTCCCGACCTGCAACACTCCGGTGAGTGGGGGCGAGCGGGCCACAGGGCCGGGAGGGGGAAAGGCCTCCCTCCCCTGATCTAGGCTCCGCCCCCAAGGGTGTCCTCTGCGGGCTGGCCTCCGGCTTGGCGCTGTCGCTGTGGGTGGCGGTGGGCGCCACTCTATACCCGCCCAGCGCCCAGTCCTTGGGAGTCCTGCCATCATCGGCCGCCGGCTGTGCGGTGCCCTTCGCCAACGCCTCTGACCTCCTGGGTCTGCTCCTTGTCACCAACACCTCCAGCCAGAACCCCAGGTGAGCGAGCAGGTCTGAAGAGTGGGCGTGGCCTGAGAGGGTGCGTCTGGAGGGGACTGTTAATAATTACGGACAGAAAAGGAGGAATGTGCTTGGGCAGAGGTGAGGGAATGGCATCTCCAGTGGTGAGAAGGGAAAGTGCAAAGGCCCTGAGGTCCACTTCAGGTTAGTGCATTCCAACTATGATGAGGTTGGGGGATATTTAGTGGGAGGAGAAAGGTTAAGAGATGAGGTCCAGCCAGAAGAATTTGGTCTGATTCTTTATCCTTATAAATATTGAGATATAATTAAAATTAACCACTTAGAAGTGGTTTTTAGTATATTCGCGAGGTTATACAACCATCACTATTAACTCAAGAACATTTTCGGGGCGCCTGGGTGGCTCAGTTGGTTGAGCGTCCAACTTTGGCTCAGGTCATGATCTCATGGGTTGTGGGTTCGAGCCCTGCATCAGGCTCTGTGCTAATGGCTCGGAGCCTGGAGCCTGCTTCAGATTCTGTGTCTCCCTCTCTCTCTGCCCCTCCCCTGCTCAGGCTCTGTTACTCTGTCTCTCTAAAATAAATAACCATTAAAAAAAAAAAAAAGAACATTCTCATCACCTCAGAAGGAAGCCCGGTGCCCATTAGCAGTCACTCCCCATTTGTTTCGCTGCTCATCCCTTGGACATCTGGGTTGTTTCCATTTTTTGGCTACTGTGAACGGTGCTGCTGTGAACATTTGTGTGCCAAGTCTTGGTGTGGACATATGTTTTCATTTCTCTTGCTCTATACCTAGTAGTGGAACTGCTGGACTAGATAGTAATTCTTTTTTTAACATTTAAAAAATTTAAGTAATCTCTATGCCCAACATGAGGCTCGAACTGACGACCCTGGGATCAGGAGTCATGTGCTCCCTGGCGGAGCCAGCAGGTGCCCTGCCCCCAGCCCCATATATAATTCTATCTCTGACTTTTCAGGGAACCACCAGACTGTTTCTCAGAGTGACTGCCCCAGTTTACATTCCCACCAGCAGAGCATAAGGGTTCCAATTCCTCCACGTCCTTTCTTTTTTTTTTTTTTTAATTTTGGACATTTATTTATTTTGGAGAGACAGAGTACAAGCAGGGGAGAAGCAGAGAGAGAGGGAGACACAGAATCCAAAGCAGGCTCCAGGCTCTAAGCTATCAGTACAGAGCCCAATGCGGGGCTCGAACCCATGAACTGAGAGATCATTACCTGAGCCAAAGTCAGACGCTTAACCGACTGAGCCACCCAGGTGCTCTGATTCCTCCACATCCTTGATAATACATGTTATTGTCCATTCTTTAAAAATTTGGGGTGAGTGGGTGGCTCAGTTGGTTAAGCATTCGACTTCAGCTCAGTTCATGATCTCATGGTTAGTAAGTTCAAGCCCTGTGTCCAGCTTTGTGCTGTCAATGCAGAGCCCACTTTGGATTCTCTGTCCCCCTCTCTCTCTGCCACTCCCCCACTCAGCTCTTTTTCTATCAAAAATAAACATTAAAAAAAAAAATGGGGCGCCTTGGTGGCTCAGTTGGTTAAGCGTCTGGCTTCGGCTCAGGTCATGATCTCACAGTTCGTGGGTTCGAGCCCCATGTCAGGCTCTGTGCTGACAGCTAGCTCAGAGCCTGGAGCCTGCTTCAGATCCTGTGTCTCCCTCTCTCTCTGACCCTCCTCTGTTTGCGCTGTCTCTCAAAAATAAATAAAATACATTAAAAATTTTTTTAAATAAAATAAAATCATAAATTAATAAAATTCTAGCCTTCCTGGTGAGTGTGAAATGATATCTCATTATAGGTTTTTTGGTCAGACTTAAATCTTATTTCATCTTTCATAAAGAACAGAGGAGAGCTGATATGCAGTATCATTTAATGATCACTTCAATTATTTTTAAGTCATCTCCACACCCAACATGGGTCTCAAACTTACAACCTCGAGATCAAAACTCACATGTTCTACCAGCTGAGCCAGCCAGGTGCCCCTAATGAATATTTTTATTTTTGAAAGATTTTTATGTTTTTTTTTTTTATTTTTGAGAAAGAGAGAGAAAAACAGAGTGTGAGCAGGGGAAGGGCAGAGAAGGAGGAGACACAGAATCTGAAGCAGGCTCCAGGCTCCGAGCTGTTGGCACAGAGCCTGACATGGGGCTCGAACCCACAAACCGTGAGATCATGACCTGAGCTGAAGTTGGTTATGCAACCGGCTGAGCCAGCCAGGTGCCCCTAATGAATGTCTTTAAGCCACAGAAGGGCAGGGGTGTGCCTGGATGGTTCAGCCAGTGATGCCAGCAACTCTTGATCTTGGAGTCATGAGTTGGAGCCCCATATTGAGCATAGAGGTTACTTAAAAATAAAATCTTGGAATGCCTGAGTGGCTCAGTCAGTTGAACGTCCAACTCTTAATCTCAGCTCAGGTCATGATCTCATGGTTCATGAGATTGAGCCCCACATTGGGCTCTATGCTGACTGCACGGAGCCTGCTTGGGATTCTCTCACTTTTCTCTCTGCCCCCCCACACCTGGTGCTGTTTCTCTCTCTCTCAAAAAAAAAAAAAAAAGAAAGAAAGAAAGAAAGAAAGAAAAAGAAAAGCTTAAAAAATTTTAAGTAATAAAATAAAACCTTTAAAAATAAACTAAAAATGTAAACTTTAGAAGATTAGATTATAAATCAAAACTTTTTTCTATAACAATAGTTATTTTCCTTTTTTTTAAAAAAAATTTTATGTGTTTTATTTATTTTTGAGAGACAGACAGAGATAGTGTGATCAGGGGAGGCTCAGAGAGAGAGAGAGATACAGAATTGGAAGCAGGCTCCAGGCTCTGAGCTAGCTGTCAGCACAGAGCCTGACACGGGGCTCGAACCCACAAACTGTGAGATCATGACCTGAGCCGAAGCTGGATGCTTAACCAACTGAGCCACCCAGGTGCCCCAATAATAGTTATTTTCCTAATATTGCTCACTAATATAGGGTTTTATAAAAACTGAAATATAATTCAAACACCATAAAATTCACCCTTTTATTTTTTATTCTTTTTAATGTTTTTTATCTTTGAGAGACAGAGAGCAAGTGGGGGAGGAGCAGAGAGAGGGGGAGTCACAGAATCTGAAGCAGGCTCCAGGCTGTGAGCTGTCAGCACAGAGTCTGACATGGGGCTCGAACTCACAGACTGCAAGATTATGACCTGAGCCGAAGTCGACACTCAACTGACTGAGCCACCCAGGCGCCCCAAAATTCACCCTTTTAAAGTGTGCAACTTGGGGCACCTGGGTGACTCAGATCCCAGGGTCATGGGATCGAACCCCATGATGTGGAGCCTGCTTGAGATTTTCTCTCTGTCTCTCTGTCTTCTCTCCCTCCCTCTGCCCCTCTCCCCTACTCATGTGCTTTCTCTTTCTCTCTTTCTAAAACAAAAACAATGAAAAGAAAACAAAACAAAAAGAGTGCAACTCAGTGGTTTTTAATATTCTGGAAGCCTGTGCCTCCCTGTTCCCTCCACCTGTTTTGCTCATCTGTCCGCCCCCTAATCATTGTAATTTTGATTTGCATTTCTCTAATGACTAATGATTGACCATAGTTTCATGTTTCATATTAGCCATATTTATACCTTGTTTTGAGAAATGCCTATTCAAACCCTTTGCCCATTTCTTAATTCAGTCATTTGTTTTTTATTGTTGTTGTAATTTGTTGTGATTTGTGTATTCTTTAAACCTTTATGTATTCTGGACATTAGATCCTTATCAGATGTATGATTTGCAAATATTTTCTTCCATTTTGTGGGCAATCACTTCATTCTCTTGATAGTGTTCCTTGATCCACAAAAATTTTCAGGTTTGATGAAGTCCAGTTTATCTATGTTTTCTTGGATTGCTTGCACTTTGGCTGTCAGAGCTAAGAATCTATTACCAAATCCACGGTCACAGAAATGCACACCTATGTTTTCTTCTTAGAGTTTAATCTGGGTAGATTCTGAGGGTCATAGGGCATCACAGAGGCTGGTGAGCTGGGGTGGGAGGGGATCTGAGTTACATTTTACTAAGGCTCCTCTGGCTGTGTGTAGAAAACACCTGCGGGTAGGAGTGGGTTAGCAGGAGAGAAAGAGAGGCGGCCACTGCACACATCTGAATGAGCAATAATAGAAGACTGGGCTAGGCTGTGGCCGTGGAGGTAAGAGGAAGTGAGCAGATTGGGAGTGGCTTTTGGACTCACGCCTACCTCTCCCACCCCCAGCCCTGGAATGGACCCTGGTCGACCCGTCTTAGCTGACACCTTCTATGCCATTTCCTATCTTTATTATGGTGCCCTGGGAACGGTGAGCACTGTGCTATTTGGAGCCCTCGTCAGCTGCTTGACAGGTAAGCAAGGTGCGTGGGCTCCTCCGAGATCACATTGTGCTCACGTTGTGCGTCCCTCTGCCTCCAGGACCCACCAGGCAGAGAGAAGAGGAAAGACAGTCCTGTCAGTCAAATGGGCACCGCATGCTGGATGCATCTGCAGCCTTTATGCTGTGTCGTCTTTGGGACAACCCTGTGCTTCGCAGGGCATGTCCCATTTTGCAAAGGCAGAAACTGAGGCACCCCCTCCCCACCTTCTACCTGACTCTTCAGTCCCTCCTTTGCCTCCAAAACCAAGTCTTTGCTAGAGGCTGTGGGGTGGAGCTGTGAGACGCTGTCCATTGTGCTGAAATATCTTCCCATCCCCTGTCCCTCCTGGAACTCTGAATGCCACGGAGAAGTGGAAAGAGATCAAGAGAAAATCAATAGTGATCACAGTACCTGTTCTTGCTTCCTGTGTCTCAGACTTTACGCTCACCTGGGCTTCACTGAGCCCTTTTCTGTGCCAGGCATTATTCTAGATGCTGGGAAACAGTGAACAACATACCGGACCCACCCAGCCATGCACTGATGTATTACATCCCCTCAGTGTGTAGATGACAAAACTGAAGCCCAGAGATGGGCAAAGGCTTGCCAGGGCACCCAGTGGGTCCTTGTCAAGTCCGGGATTGGAATCCATCAGTGTCTCCCTTCTCCCTCCTTGGGCTTGGTCTCCAGTTCCTGTTGCCCTTTCACTAAATATCCCCATTTCCCTCAGGCCCCACCAAGCGCAGTGCCTTGGGTCCTGGGCTGCTGTGGTGGGACCTGGCACGACAGACAGCGACGGTGGCCCCCAAGGAGGAAGTGGCTACGTTGGATGACAGCTTGGGGAAGGTCAGTCACAGGGCTGGCTCCCAGAGCAGGGGGGAAGGGCAGTGAGACAGCTTTGGGTGCTCTGGGTGTGGCCATAATTCGGGGGAGGGACCTGGTGTGTCGCTATCTTTCTTAACCTCTTGTTATCTCCTGTGGAAAGCCTCCATCGAGAGTTGATGTGTCTTCAACACTTTTTATTATACACTTTAGCAAAGACTGAGCAGAATTTCATACTATTCATTTCCCTGTATCTGTTTTTACAATTATTTCCAATCTATGGCAGGTGAAACTGGTTTGCCTTTAGAGTATTGATGTAAAGTCCCTCCTGTAAATAAAATCACTTAATTCAAAAGTGAGTCAACTTAGAGAAAATCTTACATAAGAAACACAACAGGGGGTAGACCAACTTCAGCCAAAGCCGTGGGGTTGCTATGTGAATGCCCTGAATTTGAAAAATGCTGTCCCTGATCCAGACCTGCCCCTGCTCTGGAATTCCTGTTTCATTTTCTCATTTCTTACGCACTTGCTGAGTCCCCAGGCCTATTCTGGGTTGGGTTTTGAGTCCACTGTCTAAGGGGAGCAGGGGAACGCTGAACTGAGAAATGAGTAGGATCTCAGCAGGTAATGAGGACAGTGAAACAGGGTACTGTGAGGAGGGGGGCCTCTCGGAAGAGGGAAGAGATAGAGCCCATAGGGAGGAGGAGCCAGCCCTCGGGAGATCTGGGGGAAGGGCATTCTTCATGGAGAGCACAGCAGGTGCAAAGGCTGAGAGGCCAGAGGCTTGAGGGGGGAGGTATGGAGAGGGAAGGGATTTGGCTGGAGTGCTTTTAAAGGTCCTTCCAGCTGCTGAGGGGAAATATTTATTTTCTTGAAGGGGAACAGGCAGAAAGTCAGAGAGAGAGGGAGGGAGGTATGCATCCGTGCAAGCTCTCATGGCCTGGACTATAGGTGACATGGGCACTGGGGGAGACAAGTGGATGGAGATTTTGGAGGCAGAAGGGACAGAACTGGCTGATACACTGATCAGGGGGACAATTGTGCAACCCGACCCAGGTTCTGTCCTTCTAGGCCCTCAGTGATCCCATCTGGGGGATGAGCGGACACAGAGCAGAATGGGGTCTCGGACAGGGTCTCTTCTTCTCTCTCCCCTCCAGGGTGCTGAGGAACTGCCCTCTGGAGCCAAGAGGCCTCTTGACTTCCTTTCCACTGATGAGGACCATCTGCTCTTCCTGGGGCAGAAGGAGGTGAATGGAGCAGCCTCCCAGACCCCCAGCAGTGGACATGACCGTGGTCAGGACCTTCGTGAGACAGACCTCTGAGCCAGTAGGCGACGGACCACCTGGGATGCAACCTCCGGGTGGGCCACTGCCAGGCCACAGGAGAACAGCTTCCGGCTCCGATTGGCTGGCCTGTGTCCTGGGCAAATGAGTTTGGGACAGAATGTCCGTGCCCTATGGGAAGAGGTGAACCCCTGCCTATAGGAGATCATTTTATCCAGCCCCCTTCTCCCAGCCTTAGATACTACACCCTTGCCCTTTCCCCAAAACAAAGGCAGATTTTTCTCTATATACAATAGAAAGATGTTGGAGTCCCCTCTGGACAACATGGGAAAACTCCGGGCCCAAGATAGGGTCTGAGAAAGCCTCCAGCACTTCTCTGGAACATGTCTGAACCCTAGCAAGGATTTTGAAGGTCTTCAGGCACAACTCCCCCACACTCCATTTCACAGATGGGGAAACTGAGGCCTCAAAAAGGACAACAACTTGACCAAGGTCACAGAGCAAACCAGAGATTCATTGAGAGTTGGACACCAGCTCTTCTTCCTTCTGCTTCTCTCTGTTTTCCTCCCTTTGAAGGGTCAGACATCACATGGCCCTTGACCTTGGGAGCAAGAAGAGAGGATAAAGGAGAAATAATGTTTTCAATCTTCCTCTTTGTGCTTGGACACTACCCATCATGTCTATTAAGAACCGTGAACCAGGGCCCCTGGGTGGCTCAGTTGGTTGGGTGTCAGACTTCGACTTCGGCTCAGGTCATGATCTCATAGTTTGTGGGTTCAAGCCCCGCATTAGGTTCTGTGCTGACAGCTCAGAGCCTGGAGCCTGCTTCAGATTCTGTATCTCCCTCTCTCTCTCTACTCCTGCCCTCTCACATTTTGTCTCTGTCTCTCTCTCTAAAAAGTAAATAAACATTAAAAATTTTAAAAAAGAACCATGAAAAAAATAAAAATAAATAAATAAAAAAGAACCATGAACCCACTTCACAGAGGGACACACTAAGGCTCAGTGAGGTTGCCTGAGGTCACACAGTGAGTTCAGTCTGGACAGAAACAGGCCTGGGAGCTGCGTGATGCTGAAGTGATTGCTAATACGTCACAGGTGAACAGGGTGCCTTAGGTTGGGCAAACCCATGTCCTGGGGATGTTCTTGACTTTGGTTAGAGACTTAATCCACGCACATCAAATAAACAGACTTTGACACTTGATGTTCTGTGCTCTCTGAAAAATCATTCTGGCTGTTGCCTCAGATCTCCTCAAGTCAGATCTGAGTGTGAATCTCAGTGTCTCTTGCCCCAGACCTTTGAACAAACAAACCTGAGAATTTAACGCAGTAGAGCGAGGTAATAATTGGGGTGCTTTTTGCTGCCCTCCCTGGCACGTAGCTTCTCTCCCCATCTGGCTTGTTCTTGAAGCACCCCCTTCCTCACCGCCCTTTGTGCCTGGACCTTGCCAGTCTCCACACCATCCTTGCGCCTGTGCCTTGGGGTTTCTGTGACCTTGAAAGCTGGCTGCACTCACCTCTGCCCACACAACTGCTGTGGCTCCTGTGGTCCCCAAGAGAGCATCTCCTGCTCATTTTAATAGGGTCTCCCTGGAATTCAAGACCCAGAACCTCAGAATGTGAGCTTATGAATATAGAATCTTGGCAGGTATACCTAGTTAGATTAAGAGTAAGTCATACTGGATTCGAGCGTGCCTTCAATCCAATGACTGTGTTTTTATAAGAAAATAAGGGACACAGAGGGAGAAGGCCTCTCATGTGGACGTTGAGGCAAAGATTGACACAGAAATGGACACATCTACAAGGCAAAGGACACCAATCCCAATTGCTCCAGCAATCTTTGAGTTTGGACTTCTCACCTCCAGAGCTGTGAGAGAATAGATGTCTATTATTTCAAGCTATGACAACCTCAGGAAATTAAGAGACACCTCCTGATCTGGTCTCTCTCCACCCCTCACAGACCTGGCCCTTAGCACAGGCTGTCTTCTGGCGATCAGCATTGGGAAGGGCAGATGAATTGCAACTTGGGACTCAGCTATGGCAGAACCATAACCAAGTCTAGAGATGGAAGGAGCGGAACATGACTTCGGAAAGAAAAAGAAGGAAGTTGAGAGGCTGGCGTTGGGGGTTTGGGGAAAGTGAGGGCCCGGGATGGTGATGGTTTCTCATTGGCTGATTGTGGCAGTTTCTCACTGGCTGGGCTGGAGGAGAAACCTTCCTTCCTCCTGCTGGGGTCATAAAGTAGGCTTCTTCCTGCTGGAAAATGCAAGGTCCGCTTCTTTCCCATTGGAGGGCTGCAATTGACATTGAGTTGATAAAGCGTCAGAGCGCCCCCTTCTGGCCGCCCAGCTATTTTCAATGAGGTTCCCCTTCCCGTTTCACATCGGTTAATGAACACTTGGGTCGATTCCACTTGGGCTATGACAAAGTTGCTGTGAACATTCACGTACACGTCTTTGTGTGGACCTGCGCTTTCGTTGCTCTTGGTTAAGTACCCAGAAGTGAAATGGCCAGAGTCTACACCGAGTGTGTGTGGAAGAAATCGTCAGACTGTTTTTCAAAGTGGTTGCCTCATTACACGTTATGCCAGCGAAGTGTGAGAGTTCCAAGTGTTCTGCTTACTCACCAGCACTTAGTACAGTTCATCCTTGTAACTGTGGTCATTCTAGCGGGCCTGTGGTAGTGGGCAATGGCACTCGGTCGCGATTTCTATCTCTCTAATGACTAATGGTGTTGTGCACCTTTTCATGTGCTGGCTGCCCATCCCTGTGTTTTTGGAGAAGTGACTAGTCAAAGCTTTCGCCCACTTTGTAACTGAGCTGTTTGTTCTCTTATTATTGTAAGGATTCCTTTTATATTTTGAATACAACTTCTTTGTTAGCTACTTGCATTGCCAACCTTTTCTCCTCACAGCTTGTGTCTTACCTCTTCAGTTACTAAAGATGACCTCTGGCAGAACAGAATTTGTAGTTTTGATTTATCAATTTATCAAAATTATACATTTTTTACTTTTTTGGTGGTGAAATAGACACAATGTAAAAAATTAACGCTTTAGGGGCGTCTGGGTGGCTCAATCGGTTAATCATCCGACTTTGGCTGGGGTCATGATCTCGTGGTTGGGGAGTTCAAGCCCCAGGGTCGCAGGGCTCTGTGCTGACAGGTCAGAGCCTGGAGTCTGCTTCAGAATCTGTGTCTCCTTCTCTCTCTGCCCCACCCCCACCCCGGCTCACGCTCTGTCTGTCTCTCTCTCTCTCTCTCAAAAATAAACATTAAAAAATTGTTAATAAAAACAACTTAACGTTTTAACCATTTTTAAGCGTCCAGTTCAGCGGCACTAAGTACATTCACACTGTTGGGCAGACATCCATCGCCATGACACTCTTCATCTTGTAAAACTGAAACTCTGTACTCGTGAAACACAAGCCTCCCATTTCTCCCTCCCCGCTGTCTCTGGGAAGCACCACTCTCCCCTTTTGGCCTATGAATTAAACTATTCTAGGGACCTCATATAATTGGAATCACACAGTCTTTTCCTTTTCCGTCTGGCTTATTTCATTTCACGTAATGTTTCAAGATGGTTGCATGCTGTGGCCCGTGTCAAAATTCCCTTCCTTGTCAAGGCTGAAAATTATTCTGTTGTGTGTGTAAACCACATTTTGTTTATCCATTCATCTGTCAATAGACATTTGAACCTTCTGGCTATTGTGAATAGTACTGCTGTGAGCACTGATGTAAAATATCTGTTCAATGTTTGTTTTTCAATTCTTTTAGGTGAGTACCATCCAGAAGTGGAGCGGATGGCTCAGAGAATAGTTCCATGTTTCGTTTTTTAGGAGCCCCCCCCATGTTTTCCCAGGCAGCTGCACAGTTACATTCCCACCAGTAATACACAAAGATTCTGATTTCTTCACATCTTTGCCAACACTTGTTGTTGTTGTTGTTGTTTTAATTTTTTAATGTTTATTTATTTTTGAGAGAGAGTCAGAGCGTGTGAGTGGGGGAGGGTCAGAGAGAGAGGGAGACACAGAATCTGAAGCAGGCCCTAGGCTCTGAGCTGTCAGTACAGAGCCCGATGTGGGGGTCGAACCCACAAACCGTGAGATCATGACCTAAGCCAGACTGATGCTCAACTGACTGAGAGCCACCCAGGTGCCCCAGCCCCAAGATTTTTCTAGTTCTTAAGAAACCACCACTGGAATTTGATAGGGATCACTTTGGCTCTGTAGGTCACTTTGGGTAGTGTTGCTATCTTAAGTTTCAGTCTCTCAGTGCATGAATGTGAACGTGTGATATCTTTTATTTATTTGTCCTTTTAAATTTCTTTCATGAACATTTTGTAATTTTTAGTGTACAAGTCTTTCACTTCCTTGGGTAAATTTTTCCTAATATTTTATTGGAAATATTTTTTTGGAGAGAGCAAAAGAGAGTGTGTGCACCCTTGTGAATGCACGTGGGGCAGGGGCAGAGGGAGAGGGAGAGACAGAATCCCAAGCAAGCTCCATGCCGAGCACAGAGCCTGACGTAGGGCCCGATCTCGTGACCAAGAGATCATGAACTGAGCTGAAATCAAGAGTTGGATGCTTCACCTACTGAGCCACCCGGCTCTTTCTAACATTATTGTAAATGAAATTGTTTTCTCAATTTTTTTTCATAATGTTCATTATTATTACATAGAAATGCAGCTGAATTGGGGGCCCCAGGGAGGTTCCGTCAGTTAAGTGTCCGACTCTTGATTTCGGCTCAGGTCCTGATCTGATCCCAGGGTCGTGAGATCAAGCCCTGCTTCGGGTTCCACGCTGAGCATGGAGACTGCTTGAGATTCTGTCTCCCTCTGCCCCCCTCCCCTGCTCATGTGCGCGCTCTCTCTCTCTCTTTCTCTCTCTCTCAAATAAAAATTAAAAACTCAAGTGGCTGGTACACGTGTGGGGTTTTTTTCTCAACTTTCTGTTTTGGTTCACGGGTGTATCTCTCTCTCCCGGGGTTTCTCATTCTTGGCACCTCCTGATACTTCAGTCTACGTCATCCTTTGTGGCGGGGGTGTCCTGCTGCAGTTACGGTGCTGTGGGATGTGTGGCTTTGACTTACCGCCTGTCGATGGCACTTCCCGGGTCATGACAGCCAAAAATGTCTCCAGACACTGCCTAGTGTTTTGTGGGGGCAGAACCGCCTCTGGGTGAGAATCACTGGTCTATGCCGATGTCAGTGCCACCGTGTCTCTGTCACCGTAGCTTTACGGTACCTCCTCCCGGCATCGGCAGAGATCCGGGCCCCCCGAGCCCGCCAGTGATGCTGTCTGACCCCAGCCCAGTGCAGTGTGCTGGTGTGTATGGGGAATACATTGGGGTTCAGAAAAGCCAAGGGCTGGGGATAAAAAAAAGACAGTCCCAATGTCCATCACAAGAGACTAGAATACAGGACGTGAGGGTTCAGGGAACAGAAAACCAGGTGGGTAATAAAAAAAGATCAGGGTGGGGCGCCTGGGTGGCTCGGTCTGTTAAGTGTCCGGCTTCGGCTCAGGTCATGGTCTCACAGTTCGTGGGTTCAAGCCCCGTGTCGGGCTCTGTGCTGACAGCTCGGAGCCTAGAGCCTGTTTCAGATTCTGTGTCTGCCTCTCTCTCTGCCCCTCCCCTGCTTATGCTCTGTCTCCCTCTGTCTCAAAAATAAATTAGAAAAAAAAATCAGGGTGGGGCTTTCCAGGATGCCAGGTGACAGGGAGAAAAAGCAAGTTGCCTAGTGAGCCCCATCATCTGGTTAGATTTCAAAGGAGTCAGTGTCCGAATTTCTCCGCCACAGCACTGTTGGTGTTTGGTGGTGAATAATCCTCTATCGTGGTGGTGTTCTGTGGACTGTAGGGTGCTGAGACCCACTCCCAACCTCCACCCAGGAGACGCCATAGCGGCCTCCCTCCCGCTGGGCTGCGATAGCCAAAGATGTCTCCAGACATTGCCAGTGTCCCCAGAGGAGCAGAATCACTTCCGATAGAACATGACTATTCTGTGTTCAAAAAGAGTCATTTGGGGGCACCTGGGTGGCTCAGTCAGTTGAGTGTTTCTGACTCTTTTTAAATTTTTTTCTAATGTTTTATTTATTTTTGAGAGAGAGAGAGCGAGCGAGCATGAGCAGGGGAGGGTCAGAGAGAGAGGGAGATACAGAATCTGAAGACAGGCTCCAGGCTCTAAGCTGTCAGCACAGAGCCCGACGCGGGGCTCAAACCCTCGAACCGCGAGATCATGACCTGAGCCGAAGCCGGTCGTTCAACAGACTGAGCCACCCAGGCGCCCCAAGTGTCTCTCTGATTCTTGATTTCGGCTCAGGTTATGATCTCGTGGTCCTGGGATCGAGCCCTGTGTTGGGCTCTGCACTTAGAGCTCAGAGCCTGCTTGGGATTCTCTCTCTCTCCCTCTCTCTGTCTGTCCTTCCCCTGTTCACTCTCTCCCCTCCTCTCTCTCAAATAAATAAATAATTTTTTTAAAAAGTCAAGGGGCACCTGGGTGGCTCAGTCGGTTGAGCATCTGACCCTCGACTTTAGCTCACGTCATGATGCTGGGGTCATGAGATCAAGCCTGTGTTGGCTGTGCTGAGCATGGAGGCTGCTTGAGATTCTCTCTCTCTGCCCCTTCTCCCACTCCTGCACTCTCTCTCTAAAGAAAAAGATGTTGAAATGGTTAACATTTATTGAGCATCTACTATGTGCCAAGTGGTTTACTCATGTTAAAAATGCTGGTGATGGGGCACCTGGGTGGCTCGGTGGGTTAAGCATCCAACTCCTTCCTTCCTTCCTTCCTTCCTTCCTTCCTTCCTTCCTTCCTTCCTTCCTTCCTTTTCTTTCTTTCTTTCTTTCTTTTCTTTCTTTCTTTCTTTCTTTCTTTCTTTCTTTCTTTCTTTCTTTCTTTCTTTCTTTCTTTCTTTCTTTTTTTTCTTTCAACAAGGGAGGGGCAGAGAGAGGGAGAGAGAGAATCCCAAATTTGAGCAGGGCTCAAACCCATGAACTGCAAGATGATGTCAAAACCAAGAGTCAGTCACTTAACTGAAGTATCTGACCCTTGATTTCAGCTACAATCATAATCTCGAGGTCATGAAACTGAGCCCCATGTCAGGCTCAGCCCCAAGGGTGGCGCCTGCTTGGGATTCTCTCCCTCTCCTTTTTTCTCTCTCTCTTTCCCGCTCCTACTCGTGTTCTCTCTGTCTCTCAAAATAAATAAATATACTTAAAAAATTACTTTAAGGGGCACCTGGGTGGCTAAGTCGGTTGAGCGCCGAACACCTGCTCAGGTCATGATCTCACAGTTTATGAGTTCAAGCCTCGCACTGGGCTTGCTGCTGTCAGTGCAGAGCCCACTTCAGATCTTCTGTTCCCTTCTCTCTCTGTCTCTCCTGTGCTCCCGCTCACTGTCTCACTATCAAAAGTAAATAAAACATTGGGGCACCTGGGTGGCTCAGTCGGTTGGGTGTCAGACTTCGACTTGGGCTCAGGTCATGATCTTGCGATTTATGGGTTTGAGCCCCGTGTTGGGCCTCCGTGCTGACAGCTCAGAGCCTGGAGCCTGCTTCAGATTCTGTGTCTCCCTCTCTCTCTGCCCCTCCCCCCCCCACACTGTGTCTCTATCAAAAATGAATAAACAGTAAAAAAACACCACTACATTTTTCTTGCTTTTGTTTCCCTCATCAGGCATGATACATTATTATTAACTGAAGCCTACTATTTATTCTTTGTGTTGTATATTCTATATGTTTTGACAAATCCACAGGGTCCTCTCTCCACCATTACAGCATTATACAGAATAATTTAACGTCCTAAAATACCCCCGTGCTGTCTATTTTTTCTGATTTCCCATGGACCACAGTATCATCTGGTCTCAATTGTTTTTCTTACTTTATCGCATTGGCCAGTAGTTCGGCATCGGCATTTAACAGTAAGCGGACTGTGGCCTTCCCACTGTCCTGGGCGATGTCACCTCTCCAGTTCCCCGCCCAACACAATGCAGATGATTGTTCTCCAATCACCATCTTTGATTGGACTTAGTTTTTCCTTTGACCCTTAGCTCAGAACTTTAAAAAAAAAATCAGAGGTGGTTGCTGAATGTCATCCAATGTTTTTGCAGCCAGTGAGATGCTCCTTTGATATTTTTCTCCTTTTATTTCTTCATTGAGTCAGTGAGGTTTTCTGAGGCTGAACTTTCCTTGGCTTTTGGGGGGGAAAAGCCCTGCATACCCCTGGTATGGTGTCCTTTAAAGTGCAGCTGAACTCAATTTGCTGATATTTTATTTAGCATTTTTGCATGCAGCCGGGTCCTGACCCCTTCCTGGCATCTGCTTCCCCCACAGCTGCGCTGAGCCCCACAGGGGGTGGGGGAGGGTCCGCCTCCAATATCTGCATCAGCTTAAGCAGGTGACTTCAACTCAGCAGCTCCTGCCCCCTTCCAGAGCTTCTCCTCCAGGTGATCCTGCTCCTGGACTTCTGCTCCCAGCTCACCTTGTAACCCCATCCCTTAGTGCCTTTGACTCATCCTACTGAGTAGGGGGAGGGGCTGGCCACAAAGCTCCCCACCTCCCCACTTCCCCAACAGCCTAGGGCTGCTGGCTTGTCTTAGTCCCACCCCCCCTGCTGATCTTGGCATCAGCTGCTGAGGCCAGCAGAGGCCCCAGATTCTTCCTGCTCTGGTGCTGCGGGAGAGTTGTCAAGAAACCAGACTGAGCAAAAAACAGGACCTGGTGGGGAAGCAGGTAAGTTTCCACAGTACAACCCTGCCTGCCCTCCTCAGGTCGACAGCCTCAGGCATAGTGGGCTCCAGGTGAACCTGGGGCAGAACAATGCAAGGATTAGGGCACCTGGGTGGCTCAGTGGGTTGAGAGTCTGACTTTGGCTCAGGCCATGATCTCACGATTCGTGGGTTCAAGCCCTGCATCAGGCTCTGTGCTAATAGCTCAGAGCCTGGAAGTTGCTTCGGATTCTGTGTCTCTTTCTCTCTGCCCCTCCCCTGTTCACACTCTGTCTCTCAAAAATAAATAAAATGTAAAAAAAAAATTAGAACAACACAAGCATTGAGGACCCCCCGCATCCTGTCCTTGGAGCCAGGTCTCAGGCTTGGTCCAGACTCTGGGATTCCCCCTAAATCAGCAGCTCCTGAGGGTTGAGGAGGCAACTGACCTCACACCATCCCACCCCCACAGTATAGAATCTCAACGAAATAGCTGTGCAACCTCCAGCCAGGCGCTGCCCCTCTCTGGGTCGTCCATGTCACTTTCTCCAAATCCTGACCTGGCGATCGGTCACTCAAAAAGTAGGTTGACCTCACTGTTGCCCCAGCAACACAGAGCTCCTACATCATGGAAAAAAACACAAAAAGATCAAGAGAGGGAAAGGTTTTCTTTTCTTTTCTTTTTAAATGCATACCGGGTCACATTGATGTTACCCTGAAATTTACTTTTTTCCTTTCACGGGTATGTCACAAAGATGTTTCCTGGGCAGTATTATAAATCTGATTCATCTTTTGATTTCTTAAAAAATTTGAGTTTTCTTGTAATCTTTTCATCACAAAATATTGAGTTTAAAGAGCCAGATTGTTCTGGAATGCTTATGATGAAAATCTGTGGCCCCCTACAACTCCATGTTTGATGAAATCACGAAAAATATCAACACAATCGTGAGAGAAATATGAACAGTGTCGGAGGGACCTGGACTCACGGGTGTTAGGGAATGAGGGGGCTTGAACTAGAGCCAGACGTGCGGACAAGCCTCCCTCTTATCCCCCTCCAGCACCCGGACCCTCTTTTCTCGGACTCTGAATCAGTCCCTTGGTCTCCTCTCCCTGCATTCCGGCCTCTACCCTGCACCCCTACTTCGGAGGGATGTAACACCCAGCTTCCTTCCCCAGCTCACACATCCTCCATAGCTCCCTATTACCCACAGAACAAAATCAATCTGGCAGCATGAAGCCACTCCAATCCCTGCTTCCTCCTCTTCCTTCCCCTCCTCATGTCCATTCCCAGTGAGACAGTGAGAGCTCTGGACTTAGAGCCAAGCAGAGCAGAGTTCAAATCCTGACTTTGCAGTTTACCGGCTAAGCATGGGCATCTGTCTCTTAGAGGTTCACTTTTCTGGTCCATATAAATGGGTGCACGTTCTGAGGAGGTGGAAGGTTCTGGATGCTGTAAAGGCATTACCCCTGACCAAACGCATTGCCAGCATGGCTGACCCTGACCGCAGGCTCTGAGGAGACCCAGCCCAGGGTTCCCGGTGGACGCCCATGTTTGATGTAGGGAAAGAGGCACCAGATTCGCTGTTATCAGGACAAGGTGAAAATGACGTGATTTGAAGTGAGGCCCAGGAGCAAACAGTCAAGAAAGAATTCTTGAGGGCCGCCCGCCCTGGTGGCTCAGTTTGTTAAGCTTCTGACTCTTTTTTCTTTTTTTGAATATAACACAATTTATTTTTTTAACATATGCAATTATTTTCCGTCATTTACAATACAGTAGTTACAAACATCTGACTCTTGATTTCAGCTCAGGTCATGACCTCATGAGGGATGGAGCCATGCGTGGGGCTCTGCACTGGTGGCACGGAGCCTGCTTAGGATTCTCTCTCCCTCGCTCTCTCTTTGCCCCTCCCCTGCTCATGCTCTGTCTCTCAAAATAAATAAACATTTAAAAAAAAAAAGAAAATTCTTGAGATTTTTTTTGGTACAAAAAGGTGATTTTATTTATCTTTTTAATTAAAATACTGAGTTTATTCATTTTTTAATGTTTATTTATTTTTGAGAAAGAGAGACACAAAGTGTGAGCTGGGGAGGGGCAGAGAGGGAGGGAGACAGAAGCCAAAGCAGGCTGCAGGCTCTGAGCTGTCAGCACAGAGCCCAACGCAGGCCTCGAACCCACGGAGTGTGAGATCATGACTGAGCCGAAGTCAGAGGCTTAACCGATTAAGCCACCCAGGTGCCCCTGTCCTGAGTTTATTTTTATTAAAGCCCAAGGAGAGGACCATGGGCAGAAAGAACTGTGCTCTCGGGTTGTGAGAAGTCATTGATTCTATACTCTGGAGTTGGGGAGGTGAAGACAAAGGAAGTCTCTGTTACCAGAGCCTCCTGGGATCCTGGAGGCCTGGCTACGGTCAAGCTAAGGTGTTTTGTTTTGTTTTGTTTTGTTTTGTTTTGTCTCTAGCAAGGCATTAACCTGAAGATTGGAAGTTCTTGGAAGAGGGTTATACTCTGTCCGCCTCAAATATTTGTCAATGGGCTGCAGGATATGAGGAACTTTAATTTTATCCACGTTTCTTTTTGCTTTTGTTCCCCACAACAAAAACTCACCCCATGTCTGTGAGGGGTCCATGGGACCCATGGATTCTTCTTATTGGGAAGAAAGGTCAACCACAAAAAGCAAATAGCAGCTTTGTGTCCCCAAGAGCCCCGTGGTCACTGGTTGAAGTCTGGTCCCCACCCCAGCCCCCCTGGGGCCACCACCATCCACACGAAGGTGCAGAATGTTTGCTAAATGCAGTCCTTGCTCAAACATTTGTTTTCAAGACAAGACGCCTGCAGAGGCCCATGCCCTTTAGCCAGGATCAGGATCAGTGCCCGAAGGGGGGGGGGCGCAGCTGGCCCGAGGGCTTCTCTCCAGGCCTCAGACTCTGGGCCAGGAGTCCCGTGGTGGGAGGACACGCAGCACTCAGAGCACGGGCCAGACTCAATCTCCAACCTTCATCATAAAAAAAGAATGAAGCACCGATACAGGGCACAACAGGGATGAACCTTGAAAACATCATGCCGAGTGAAAGAAGCCAGGAAGAAAAGGACATATAAGTGTTGGAACCCATTTATATGAAATACCCAAGGGGCACTGGGCAGCTCAGCTCATTGGGCGTCCGACTTCAGCTCAGGTCATGATCTCATGTTCGTAGGTTCGAGCCCCGTGTCAGGCTCTGTGCTGACAGCTCAGAGTCTGGAGCCTGCTTTGGATTCTGTGTCTCCCTCTCTCTCTACCCCTTCCCTACTCTCTCTCTCTCTCTCAAAAATAAATGAATAAACATAAAAAGAAAAAGAAAAGAAATGTGCAGAACAGGCAAATCCATAGAGACACAGCAGATTAGTACTTGTCCGGGGCTGGAGAAGGGGGCTGGGGAGGGCTGTTGATGGCACGAGGTGTCCACCTGGGGAGATGGGAGTTCTGGAACCAGCTGGATGGGATGGTTGTGCACCACCATGAATGTATGAAACGTCACTGAATTGTACACTTTAGTTGGTTAATTTGATGTCATATAAATTTCACCTCAATAAACAATAATAAACAAGTAAAATACATTAATAAAAAATAAAGAATCACAGCCACTGTGGAAAACTGTATGAGAGTTCCTGAAACAATTAAATGCAGAATTACCATATGACCCAGCAGTGCATTGTGGGATATATCCCCAAAAGAATTGAAAGCAAATATCGAACAGATTTTTTGCACAGCCATGTTTTAGAATAGCAAAAAGGTAGAAGCGGCCCAAATGTCTACTGACAGATGAACAGAGAAATATATATATAGTATATATATTCACACACATATAAATGCATATATCTATACATACATATAAATTTATACTTTGGAATATCATTCAGTCTTTTTTTGTTTGTTTATTTTTGAGACAGAGACAGACAGAGCATGAGTGGGGGAGGGACAGAGAGAGAGGGAGACACAGACTCGGAAGCAGGCTTCAGGCTCTGAGCTGCCAGCACAGAGCCCGACACGGGGCTCAAACCCATAAATCGCAAGATCATGACCTGAGCCGAAGTCAGTCACTCAGCCAACTGAGCCACCTAGGCACCCCTATCATTCAGTCTTAACAAAAAGGGAATTCTGATGCAGGCTACGCCATACGTGAACCTTAGGGACATAATGCTGAGTGAAGTCAGCTAATCCCCAAAGGACAAACATGGCATGAGTCCATTTGCATCAGGCTCCTAGAGCAGTCATATTTGTAGTGAGAGAAAGTAGAATGGGGGTTGCTGGGGGCTGCAGGGAGGGAATGGGGAATTAGTGTTGTTGGTTTTTTTTAAGTTTATTTATTTATTTTGAGAGAGAGAGAGAGAGAAAGTGTGAGTGGGGGAAGGGCAGAGAGAGAAGGGGAAAGAGAGAGAATCCCAAGCAGGCTCCACATTGTCAGCTCAGAGCCCAAACTCATGAACCATAAGATCGTGACCTGAGCCAAAGTCAAATGCTCAACCAACTGAGCCACGCAGGCATCCTGAATTAGTTTTTTTTTCTAATTGGTATATAATGTAAGTGTCAGATGTGTAACATTATAATTTAATGTTTGTACGCACCATAAAGTGATAACCACCAAAAGTCTAGTTACAGCCATCATCATAAACTTGACTCGCTTTGTTTACCCATTTCACACCCCCACCACTACCCTTCTCACTGGCAAACATCAATCTGTTCTCTGTATCTACCAGTTGTTTTTGTATTGTTTTGTTTTAGATTGCACATATGAATGAAATCTTATGGTGTTTATCTTTCTCCATCTGACTTATTTCACTTAGCATAATACTCTCAAGTTCCATTTATGTTGTCAAGAATAGCAAGATTTCATTCTTCTTTCTGGCTGAGTAGTATTCCATTTATATCCACCACATCTTTATCCATTCATCAGGCAAATGGATTGGTTGTTTCTCTATCTTGGCCATTGTAAATAATGCTGCCGTGAACATAAGAGTATATGTATCTCTTCGAATTAGATTTTCATATTCTTCAGATAAATATCCAGAAGGGGAAGAGCTGGATCATATGGTAGTTCTATCTTTTTTTTTAAACCTTTTAAAAAATTATTTATTTATTTATTTATTGAAAGATAGAGTGAGACAGACCATAAGCAGGGTGGGGGTCAGAGAGAGAAGATCCCAAGCAGGCTCCGCCCTGACAGTGTAGAGCCTGACATGGGGCTCGAACCCATGAACCGTGAGATCATGACCTGAGCTGAAATCAAGAATCAGATGCTTAACTGCCTGAGCCTCCCACGTGCCCCATCCTCAGCCCATTTTTAAAAAAACTGTTGATGGGGTGCCTGGGTGGCCCAGTTGGTTAAGCATCCAACTCTTGATCTCAGCTCAAGTCTCGATCTTGGGGTTGTGAGTTCAAGTCTTCTGTTGGACTCTGTCCTGGGCATGAGCCCTACTTAAAAAACAATGTGGAGATTAAACAACATGCTGCTGAACAAGGAACAGGTCATCCAATAAATCAAAGGAGAAATTAAAAAATCACGTCGAGACAGTTGAAAATAGAAACACAACATACAGTAAAACCTTGGTTTGTGAGCCAGAAATGTGCTTGTAATCCAAAGCAGGCGTGTGTCTGAATGAATTTTGAGAACTATTGACTCGTTGTGATCATGTGACATGTGGCATCTGGAACTACTCGTATCACAAGATACCGCTCGTCTATCAAGTTAAAATTTATTAGAAATTTTTGCACATCTTACGAACCCCCGCAGAACAAGCTACCTCCAATCCAAGGTTTTACTGCACCAAAGTCAATGGGATGCAGCAAAAGAGGTTCTAAGAGGAAAATCCATAGCAATACGTGGTCTCCCCAAACAACAAACAAACAAACAAACAAAAAAAACAATCACAATCCACCTTAACACCTAAAGGAACTAGAAAAAGAAGGACAAGTAAAGCCTAAAATTAGGAGGAGGAAGGAAAATATAAAGATCAGAGGGGAAATAGATGAAACAGGGACTAAAAAGATGATAGGAAACATCAATGAAACTTAATGCTGGTTCTTCAAAAACATAAACAAAATTTACAAGCCTTTAGCTTGACCGACCGAGGAAAAGGAGGAGTTAGTATTTAATGGGGACAGAGTTTCAGTCAGAGACAGTGAATCAGTTCCATGGACGGCTGGAGGTGAAGGTTTCACAGAGATGTGAATGTAAGTAACGCCACTGAACTGTGCATTTAAAGTGGTTGGAGTGGATGTGATGTATATTTTACTCCACATTAAGAGAAAAAAGAATCTAGAGTCGGATTCCTAGAACCGGGGGATTTTAGGGTTTGTGTCCTTCTGACCACACTCTGGGCTCTGATGAAGGCCGGCAGCCCTGTCCATGGCGTCCTCTCTCAGTGACCTGCCAGACCTAGCAGAAGCCCTGTATGTCGGTTTCTTTTCCCTCCCTTTCCCCTTTCCTTTCCTTTTCTTCTTTTTAAAGTTTATTTTGAGAGAGACAGAGATAGTGTTGAGGGAGGGAGGAGCAGAGAGAGAGGGAGAAAGAGAAAATCCCAAGCAGGCTCCATGCCGTCAGCACAGAGCCCGTCGAGGGGCTTGAACCCACCAACCTTGTGATCATGACCTGAGCGGAAACCAAGAGTCGCTTAACCATCTGAGCCACCCAGGCGCCCCCTGCTGGGCATGTCGGTTATTGGCTTTCCGCAACAAGGGAGACACACACCATGGGGACCAGAGCACAGGAAGGGGCTTATTTTTATTGGGTTCAAAGAAGGATAGTTTTGCTCTGGACGGGCTGCGAATACGAAGTGGGGGATGACTCTGTTTTGACTTGTACCCAGAAGGCCGGAGGAATGGGAGGAGGCTGCGGCTGTGACTGTGAGAAGCGACAGTTGTTCCCGGCAGCCAGGAAGGGAGACCTTTGGCCATTTTTGTGGTTTGCAAGGTGTTCTTGTGTTTGTCTGTGCTCAGATATGGTTATGAACAGGACTTTCTTTTTGGTTGTCTTTCATTGTTTTTTTTTTTGAAATGATTATAGCCTCACAAGAAGTTGCAAAAATAGTACAGGGAGATTCCCTCTGGCTGATTACCCAGCTACCCACAAAAATAACTTGAGTACATTTGCAAAACCGGGAAATAGTGGCCAAAAAAAATTATGCACACACACACAAGTATGTTATATATGTGTACATATCTATATGGTGTTTGCATATTGTGTTAAGTAAAAAATGGCAAAGAATAAAGGCAGAGTACAATTATGTTTAATGACTAGTGTTATGTATCTCCTTTTTTGTTTTTTTTTTCAGGCAGAGAGAGACAGAGTGTGAGCAGGGGAGGGGCAGAGAGAGAGGGACACACAGAATCAGAAGCAGGCTCCAGGCTCTGAGCTGTCAGCACAGAGCCTGACATGGGGCTTGAGCCCACGAACCACAAGATCATGACCTGAGCTGAAGTCGGATGCTGAACCGACTGAGTCACCCAGGCGCCCCTCTCGTTCTTACTTAGAAACCAAATTTCTTTTCCATTGCGCCACGTAGATGACCACATACTCAGCAGCTGAAAAAACACTCATTTCTTATCTCATATTTTCTGTGGGTCCAGGCCCAGGTGCAGCATAGCTCACTTGGGGTTTGTGCTCGGGGTCCCACAATTCCAAAGTCAAGGTGAAATCCAGTGGCATTTAAAATTTTTTTAAAATTTATTTATTTTGAGAGAGAGAGAGAGAGCGAGCGAGAGAGAGCAAGTGGCAAAGGGGCAGAGAGAAGGAGAGACAGAACCCCAAGGCTCCCTGCTGTCGGTGCAGAGACTGATGTGGGGCTCGAACTGGCAAACCATGAGATCAGGATCTGAGCCGAAGTCAGATGCTTAACTAGCTCAGCCTCCCAGGCACCCTGAGTGTCTGACTCTTGATTTCCGCTCAGGACGTGATCCCAGGATTGTGGGATCGAGCCCTGCATCAGGCTCCGTGCTCAGAGTGGAGCCTGCTTGAGATTCTCGCTCTCTCCCTCTGCCCCTCTCCCCAGCTTGCGCTCTCTGACTCTGAAAACAAAACAAAACAAAACAAAAAGAATATCCCACTGTATGGATGACCCACCTTTTGTTCATCTATTCGTTTGTTGATGGTCATCTGGGCTGTTTCCATCTTTCAATGATTGTCTGTATTACTATCATAAATACATATGTACAGGTTTTTGTGTCTTTTTTTTAAGTTTATTTATTTTTAGAGAGGGAGTCTCAGATGCTTAATCCACTGAGCCATTCAGGCGCCCCCAGGTTTTTGTGTCTTTTAGACATTTTCGTCCCATTAGCTGGAGGAGATGCTCTGAGAACGTGCACAGAAAGACAATGATATTTCCACTAAATCATCTTTAAAGTTTCCCCAAGGGAAACTTTCTCACGAGGGAGACACACACACACACACACACACACACACACACACACAAAACAGAGGAGTTTTCTTCAGATACATATTTCCACTGTCAAAGGGCTGAGAAGTTTACATGCAGAAAAATCCACTGGCCCCGGCAGACCAGCACAAACAGAGTCACTGCACCCAGTTCAGACTTTCATCTGGGTCCCTGACAATCTCATCCAGGCATGGGTGGCAGAGCCCAGACCTTGTCACAGACGGTCCCAAAGCCTAAAACAAACAAAGGGGTGTTTGGCCAAATGGTCTATTTCGACAGACACAAGGGACGATCTCCTTGTGACACCTTTTCTTTTCTTTCATGTT
>NC_043711.1:13236759-13238403 GCF_006229205.1 Suricata suricatta
AATGCAATGGAAACATGAAAGACGCAGGTGCTTGGCCCGGAAGAGGTGCAGCTTTTGATGGAGAAAACTCCAGGTGAGCAGTGACGAGCGGGGACAGGACCCCGGGCCACCTCACGTTTTCAGAACTTTGCTAAAGGCCCGTTGATCCCCGTTGGAGGCTGGACGCCCCCTGTGGCTCCCGACAGATGTGGCTTAAAAAAGCAGTTCTTGGGAGCAAAGATGGGATCGATGGGAGGAGATGACCTTTGAGGGTTCTCTCTTTTCTCTTTTCCTTTTAAGACTTCGAAATGGTGACACGTTTCCCCGGGGGCTGCCAGTGTGAGGAGACCTTCCAATGTCCCGGCCACCAGCGCCGAGTCAAGGGTGACTTGCCGGACCGAGGTTTCCTGGCCCGGACTCACAGAACTCACATGCTTGGGGGGAGGTGAGTGGTGTCCACCAAGGCATGTTCACGGCCTGACTCCTAGCCCCTAGCTGTGCCCTTGTTTGGGAACAAGGTCTCTGTAGATGTAAGTAAGGTAAATATCTCAAGATGAGATCAGCCTGGATGGAGAGTGGGCCGGACGTCCAATGACGTGTGTCTTTATGAGACATGAGAGAAGGGCATGTGGAGGAGGCAGAGGTTAGAGCGTCGTGGCCACCAGCTGAGGGATGCGGGGGGGGGGGCTGCCAGGAGCTGGAAAAGGCAAAGAAGCCCCCCCCCATGAGAGCCCTTGGAGGGTCCTGGGTGGGGGCAGTGAGGGTCTTGGCTGAATCTCAACAGGATGTCCATCCCTGCAGACGCCCTCCAGCCAAATACCACCAGATGCACCTGTAGTCGGACCAAGGTGGGGGCAATGGCTCATTGCAGTGGGGCTCCGTGTAGCACCCCAGAAAGAGGGTGTTGGGAAGCGCCTGTTATAAAACTGGGGCTTACATTAGGGACTTGAGGAGGGCTCGAGGAAGTGGGCTTGGCTCTGGACTGGTCACAAACACCAAGTAGGGGCAATTCTCTATCTTAACACGTTTTTTTTTACCCAAGAGTCAGAGGCTGGGGGGTTGAGGGGGGACCAAATAGAGCCAAGGTGTCACTCATGTCAGCCCGGAGACAGATGGGGAGGTTGGCCCCCTTTGTGGTTTGTGATAATGACCTTGTGCTTGTCTGTGGTCAGATACACCGGAGGGGTCTTGGTTTTGCCTTCCTTGCTCCATCCTGGCTCGAGGGGCCTTTGCTGATACCGATGTTCTGTGAAATTATGTTCAATAGAAGAAGACCGCGGTCAGCGGTAGTCACTGGGTCGGCTCCCACCTGGCCAAGGTCAGGGTCTGCTTTCTCCTTTCTCACTTTACACGTATCCCCCAGCCTTTGCACACGTTCCCTCTGCCCAGAGTGCCTTTCTCTCCCTTTCTTCACACAGCCCTGCTTAAATGGCGCCTCCTCTGAGAAGGCCTCTTGGATCACCCAGCCTGCTGGCTTCTGTGACCCACTCCCAATGTGGGGAATATCTTCTGACTATGGTTAAGATCATAATTTTTTCGTGGCTTCCTGACTGTGTGATTCCCATGGGAATCACAGACCAGGGACCATCTCTCTCTAATTTTTTTAAACGCTTATTTATTTTGAGTGCAGTAAGGGGCAGAGAGAGAGAGAGAGAGAGAGAGAGA
>NC_043711.1:13238503-13264677 GCF_006229205.1 Suricata suricatta
GACATGGGGCTCGAACTCACAAGCCGCAAGATCATGACCTGAGCCGAAGTTGGACGCTTAACCAATGGAGCCACCCAGGTACCCTGTCAGATTTTTTTTTAATGTTTATTTTTGAGAAAGAGACAGACACAGAGTGAGAGTTGGGGAGGGGCGGAGAGAGAGGGAGACACAGAATCTGAAGCAGGCTCCAGGCTCTGAGCTGTCAGCACAGAGCCTGATGCGGGGATTGAACCCACAAGTGGTAAGATCATGACCTGAGCTGAAGTCAGACACTCAACCAAGTGAGCCACCCAGGTGCCCCTAAACGCAGATTTCTGACCCCGTGGGAGTCGGTGCCCCTAAATCCTGTGTTGTTCAAGGGTCTGCTGCACGTTTCATGCTGGGCCCCTTCTTGATGATAAACATCATGCCAGCTGCATGCATTGCGTCTCCCGCGTGTCACAGCCACGGGAGAAGCAGAAAACAAACAGGGCAACAAATGGGTAAAGCAAGTTGATTCTATGTCAGAACTAAGAAAAAGGTCTAGCGATGGCGGCGCGCCAGCTACTTGGGTAAGTCAGGGAGGTCTTTCTCAGGAAGGGGTCTTTGGGTCAAGACCCGAAGGGAGCTTTGGAAAAGCTAGGGGTAGAGGAACCAGCTCTGGCGCCCCCCTGAGGCAGGGCTGAGCCTGGCAGTTTGGAGAAAGGAGCTTGGCGTGGCTGGAGCTGAGGGAGAATGGGGAAGAGGGGGGAAGCGAGACGGGGGGCTCTAAGGAGGCTTGTAAAGCAGTGTGAACCCACCAGGCTTGGAAGCAAGGAGGTCCTACCAGTGTCACTGGGGTTGTCTTTCGGAGAATGACTCTGGGCTCAACTCGTCCTCCCAGAACTGGCCCTAGATCCAAACTCTGCCTCTTTCCCCACGGCCAGGTCCAGGGTACCCACCCTCAGACCCCTAGGACTACCATTTTTACAGAGGAGGACACCGAGCCCCAGGAAATTCAGAAGCTCTGAAGTATAGATGCCTAGGACAAACGGGCCCCCCAAACGAATTGTTGAATAAAATAAAAAAGCAAGGTGTGTGTGGAGGGGGTGGGTGAGAGTGGAGCAGTTCAGGAGGACGGGCCAGCGAGGAATTTGAGCTGCTGGGGGTTACATTTTGATTACATTCACTTCCTGGGGTCTCTGAGCCTCGGTTTCCCCATCTGAACAGGATGGGGTGTGCTAATTTTTCTGCCACTGTCTCCGGCCTCCCCTCTCCCCAGCTTCGCAAGTGGGAAGCAGAGAGTGTGGACTAGAAGAAAGAGCGCCTTCCCAGCGCAAAGCGACAGCCGAATGCGGGAGCGTCCGTCGGGGCTTGGCGGGCTACGGGCAGCGATTGGACGTCAGGCTCTGGCGCCCCCTGGTGGCAGGGCAACTCCCACCGGCCGCCGTCGGACCACGTGTGACGGGGAGGCCGCCATATTTCATCCGGGCAACGTCCATCTTGGTAAAGGCAACATTCTAGCTTGTAGTTTTTACCCGTCCCTCCTAGTTTGCCAGTATATGAAGTGAGAGAAGGGGGGCGCTCACAAAATAGCCTCTTCTCGAGGAGGAAAAGAAATGGCTGATAACCTTGGCTTGGGTGGGAGGCCAGGGCGCGTTTCCCTTACCAAGATGGCGACAACGCTGACAACGCAATCAGCACGCGCCTGCGGGAGCTCGGCGCGCAAGCCCTGCGGTGACATCATGGATTCGCGACCGGACCGGCGCTGGGGGAAGGAGGTAGGAGCGGCCGCGGCGCGGGCGGAGCCGGGGGGCGGGGTGCGGGTGGGCTCGGCGCGGCGGCGAGGCCTGAGACCCCCCCTCCCTGGGAGGGCTGGAGGTGGGGTGCTCGGGGACCCGGGCACTTTCAGCGTCCAGTCGAGAGGGCGCTCTCAGGAGCTGTGCCTATTTCCCGGAGCGGGCGACTGAGCCCCGGGGGAAACTGTTCGAGGCCCGCCAGCGCCAGGGCTGCCTTTAAGCACCTTCCAGGCTTGAAGGTGACAGAGCTGGGTACAGACACTCCCCCCCCCCCCCGCAGTGTCTTGCAGTGGGGTCAGGACTGGGGAGAAAGGCACGACGGGCAGGGGGAGCTCAAAAGGGGTAGCGGGGCGGGCTTCTTGGAAGAGGCAGCGTTGAACTTCAGCTTCTACTCTCTCTTTACTTTTGCATCCACTCAACCACGTGGGTCTGGATTCCGTCCTAAATGTAATCCCCCCGCCCACCCCACCCCCCGCCAATCCGGAGCCACTCCCCAGATCCCTGCCTGACCTCCCTGCTGATCTCACCCCTACAGTTCACCTCCTCAACAGCCCCAGAGGGCTCGTACGTACCGGTCTGCGCCTCCCGGTTCTAACCCCCTTCCCATCTTTTCATCACCCTGGAATACAGATCCCCTTCGCAGCCTCCGCCCACCACACTCCTGGGGGAGCTCCGAGCCCCTCACTCCTTTAGGCCTTTTCTTAGATGTCTCCATCCGGAAGCCCTTTAACCCCAGCCTGGGTCAGAAACGCCCTCGAGGCGCCCATCCCCAACGCCCCGCCTGTCCCCATCACAGTTCCTCGGGGCAAGTTGTCACTCTTAGTGTCTAAGTCTCAGCCAGCCTGGCAGTCAGATCGGTGCTTCTTTCCCCGGCGTATCCTACACGTACCAGGTGCTCGGTGCGTGTTTACTGATGACAGTGTGTGTGTGTGTGTGTGTGTGTGTGTGTGTGTGTGTGTGTAAGACCGCAGACTGGGGGGCTTAAACAACAGGAATTTCTGTGCTCACAGTTCTGGAGGGTAGGAAATCCACGATCCAAGGGGCAGCCAGTTTGGTCCCTTCCTGACTTGCAAATGGCCACCTTCTCTGTGTGTCCTCACGCAGTGCGATGCCAAGCAAGCTCTGGTGTCATTTGCAACACCAGGGGCACAAGCCCGGTGATTAGGGCCCGGCCCTTCTGACTTCACTTAATCTCCATCACTTCCTCACCGGCCCTGTCTGCAAAGACAGCCACCTTCAGGGTAAGGGCTTCAACATATAGGATTGTCGCATATATGGAGGGGACAGAAACATTTAGCCCTGGACCGTAGAGAGGATCGGAATACCCTGTCAGGCTTTGGGATGGAGGTGGGGGTTTTGAACAGTGGGACGTGGGAGGAGAGGATGCTGGGGCAGAGACCCTGTGAGTGAGCACGATTTTCATAGGGGGAGGGGGCAGGGGAGGGCATAGCAAGACCACAGGCCACTGGGGACACAGTAGTGACGGAGGCAGTCGCTGCCCTCACAGAGCTCCCAGCCTGGTGAGAAAGATGGACGTTGTCAAATAATCCTATAAATGAACATAAAATAACAACCCAGACAAGTGCCTCAGAGAGAACTCTGTGGCCTGAGAGACGGTGTCTCAGGGAAGGCTTCCTGGAGGCAGAAACATCTGAGGTAGGCCCTGAAATTTATTTATTAAAAATTTTTTAATGTTTTTAATTTGTTTTTGAGAGAGAGAGAGAGAGACAGCCTCAGCATGGGAGGGGCAGAGAGAGAGGGAGACACAGACTCTGAAGCAGGCTCCTGGCTCTGAGCTAGTTGTCAGCACAGAGCCCGTTGTGGGGTTCGAACCCATGAATTGTGAGATCATGACCTGAGCCGAAGTCGGACGCTCAACCAACAGGCGCCCCCAGTTAACTCCCATTTCAATTTCAGGGCTTAGGGGTGCCTGGGTGGCTCAGTCGGTTAAGTGTCTGACTTTAGCTCAGGTCATGACCTTGTGGTTCGTGAGTTCGAGCCTGACGTTGGGCTCTGTGCTGACAGCTTGGAACATGGAGCCTGCTGCAGACTCTGGGTCTCCCTCTCTTTCTGCCCCCCCTCCCAATAAATAAACATTAAAAAAAGTAAATAAATAGAGTGAACTGGGTAAAAGGAGGAGTGAAGAGCAGCCAGGTGGTGGGAACAGCAGGTGCAAAGGCCCTGAGGTGGGAACCTGCGGTATCTTTGGGAAATGGCAGGGAGGCTGGTGTGGCCACCACCAGTGAGTAAGGGGAAGATGGAGGGAGAGTGGGGTGGGAGGTTTTCTTTCTTTCTTTTTTTTTAAGTTTATTTATTGAAAGAGAGAGCATGCATGCGTGCATGCACAGGTAGGGGAGGGGCAGAGAGAGGGAGAGAATCCCAAGCAGGCTTCGACACTGTGCAGAGCCCACATGGGGCTTGACCCCAAAACCATGGGATCATGACCTGAGCCAAAATCAAGAATCAGAAGCTCGGTCGACGAGCCACCCAGGCGCCCCAGGCGGGGAGTTTCCAATCTGTAACTTGGACAGTGACACCCCATTCTTAGCACTCCCCTGCAGAATCCGGGGTGGGGGTGGCTCTGTTGAGTGTATTGTGGACACTCGGTAATGAATGCTTGGCTTCGGGGCCGAGGAGCAGTGGGGAGAAGCGTGGGGTCAGGCTAGCGTCCCACCCTGTGGCAGCTCATGTACCCTGTGGGGGAGGGGGAACTGGCATCAAGCCTTGTCTCAGCTCGAGGGGGGCCCTTCAGCTGTGACTGCCCATCCGGGACTCAACCCTGAGTCTTATGGGTCCACTCATCTCCCCTGTTTCGCCCTGCTCTGCCCCATGGGGCTCTCTCCTCAGACTCAGCCTGGACCACCTGCCCAGGAGGCCACCCCTAAACGCTAAGTGGGGGGCCTCAGTGTCCTCAGAATCCTGATCCACATCAGTGTTCACCCAGGGGCCTCTTGGGACCCTGGGGTGGGCCGGTGGTTAAGAGCAGAGAGTTGGGATTGGGAGTCTGGGCCTGGGGTGGAGTCGGGGGCCCCGCTGCTGACCTGCTGTGTGACCCTGAGCATAGCACCTACTGCAAAGCTTAGGTTCCTTCATCTGTAAAATGGGGATAAAAGTAGCCCCCCCCCTTCCACCGCTCCTGCTTCTGGGGGATGAAGTGGTAGAGCGCCCCCTGTTGCCCAGCGCCATCTGCCCCCACACCTCCAGTTCGGCCCACCACATCTTTGTCGTTTCCTCAGCCCCGGCCTCTCCGTGTGGCAGCCAGAGTGGGCTTGGGGACAGCCTGAGGCACACTGTGTCTGTGCTCTGCTCCAACTGCCCAACAGTCCCCTGGTGCCCAGAGAATAAATTCTGCACTCCTCCTTGGCCCATAACACCCCCTCTGTCAGCTCCGTGCCCTCCCACCCTCTTGTCCTCCCCCTTTCCCTTGCTAGTGGCCTCATTAGTGCCGCAGGGTCATTCCACGTCCCGAGCCCTCTGCCCAGGAGTCTCACCCCTTTGTCCTCACAGGATGGCCTCTGACCCATCCTTCGGGGCTCAGCTCTGCTGCCACGTACCAGGGTTGTGAGAATTGACTCAGACCCTGCAGATAAAGCACATAGCCCGGTGCACAGAACTGCTGCAAATGGGAGCTAGTGTTAGACTTTCCAGAGGGTTCCGAGGCTGAAGCTCCCTGCCCCACAAGTCACACAGCTAGGAGGCTGGAATGGGGGGGAGGCACTGGTGGTTCTGGGTCAGAGTGGCCCCCACGTTCTCTCCCCTTCATTCTTGGATGCTGGGCCTGTTCCCCCAAGGGGACTGAGCTGGAGATACTCAAGGGGGACAAACAATCTGGGAGTGAGGAACATCAGCCCATTTCCCAGATGAGGAAAACCGAGGCCCAGAGAGCTGAAGGCACATGCCCTGGGCCGCACAGCCTTCTCTACCTTCCTCACCTGGAAGGCAAGCTTTGGAGGTGAGGCTCTAGGCTCAGAGCTATGTGACCTGGCCGGGTAGCTTGACTTTCCCAGCTCAGAATGGGAACAAGGGCAACGCCCACATTTAAAGCTTTGGAGGTGTTCATGTATCTTTTTTTAAAATTTTTTTAAATGTTTATTTTTGAGAGAGAGAGAATGGAGGAAGGGCAGAGAGAGAGGGAGACACAGAATGAAGGAGGCTCTAGGCTCTGAGCTGTCAGCACAGAGCCCAATGCAGGGCTCGAACCCACAAACCATGAGATCATGATCTGAGCTGGAGTCAGATGCTTAACCAACTGAGCCACCCAGGCACCCCCCCCTTTTTTTTTAAAGTAACCTCTGTGCTGTGGAGCTCGAACTCATGACCCTGAGATTGAGTCACAGGCTCTATCAACTGAGCCATGCAGGCACCCTGCTTTGGAGGCATTCAGTTGAGTCGGTCCAAAGGAAGGGGTCAGTGGAGAGAGGGCGGCGCCTGCCATTTGGGTACCATGTTCCTGGCACCTGGCATGGGGCTCGCATGGACCACATGCCTGCCGGACACCAGCTTTCCAGTTGTTACACATCTGGCTGTATGAGCCCGCGCTGGGGCCCTGGGAGCAGTTGGCGGCAGCCGCGTGCCCAGGGTGAGGAGGGTTTGGCCTCCGGGTTCGGGGGCCTGGGGACTGAGGCGTCAGAAGTGGCAGAATAGGAGGGGCCACAGAAGCATGACTCTAAACGCCAAAAAGTGGAGGGACGCTCCACTGAGGTGGCTCAGTCAGTGAAACGTCCGACTTTGGCTCAGGTCATGATCTCAACAGCTCATGGGTTCGAGCCCCACGTTGGGCTCTGTGCTGACAGGGTGGAGCCTGCTTGGGATTCTCGCTCTCTCCCTCTCTCTGCCCCTCCCCCATTCATGCTTGCTCTCAAAATAAATAAAGAAAGAAACTTGTAAAAAAAAATAAATAAAAATAAATAAAAGCCAAAAATTGAAAACAAGCCAGGCGGTGGATGGGGAAACAAAACGTGGCCAGTCCCCACACGGGAGTACGAGCTCAGCCGTGAAGAGGCACGAGGCCCTGACGCCCACCAGCACAGACGGACCTTGGAAACCTCACACTGAGCGAAAGAAGCCAGACACGAAAGGCCACAGAAGGTGTTGTTCCGTTTACGTGAAACATCCAGAAGAGGCAAATCCATAGAGACAGGAAGCAGATCGGTCATTGTCAGGGGCTGGGGGAGGCAGGGGGAGGGTCCCTGACTGTTAGAGGGGGCGGGGTTTCCATCGGGGCTGATGGGAATGTTCTGGAACTCGACAGAGGTGATGGTTGTACGGCATCTGTCGTATTAAATGCCACCAGATTGTGCGCTTGAAAACGGTTCGTTTTTGGCTGTGTGAATTTCACCTCGCTATGTTTTTTGTTTTGTTTTAAAGGGAGGCCACTAAGTCTGAAGCCCTCATTTTACAGACAAGGCCTTCAAGGCAGGGGGATCTTGACTGCAGGCGTGAGTGCCGGGGCAGCGAGGGCGGATGCCCCCCTGCTCACTGGTCCCTGCCCTCCCTCCCCCGCAGCCTGCTGAGGGATGCCCAAGAAGTTCCAGGGTGAGAACACCAAGTCGGCAGCGGCCCGGGCGCGGAGGGCTGAGGCCAAGGCAGCAGCCGATGCCAGGAAGCAGAAGGAGCTGGAGGATGCCTACTGGAAGGATGAGGACAAACACGTCATGAGGAAGGAACAGCGCAAGGTGGGTGGTCCCGGGCTCCCGCACCTGCGGGCAACGTGGCCAGCCAGCACGGGAAATGTGGTGGAAGGCGGCAGGAGGCCCCTGGGGCTTTGGATAGAAGGGGGAGGAGGCCCCGGACATGGGTGAAGGGCAAGGAGGGAGGCAGAGGCTCATGCAAAGGCCCTGGGGTCGTCAGGCAAGGCAGCCACCTCTGTCTGTGGGCTTATTTCTCTCCTCTGTGTAATGTCAGGGTTGGGTGAGACTGGCACCTCTCACCCTGGGGCGATTCTGCACCCAGCAGACACTGGGCAACATCTGGAGACTCTTTGGGTTGTCACCGCCAGTGAGCAGAAGGTGCTCCTGGGATCTGGTGGGTGGGGCCACTCAGGGTACAGGACAGTCCCCCTGTGAAGAAGGAGACAGCCCCCGATGTCAGCAGGGCTGAGTCTGGGAACCACAGTAATCGGTCCCCCAGGTCCACCCTGCTGACCCCGGGGCCCGCAGGCTCTTCTAGGTGCGTATGAAGACACAGAAGAGTGCAGGGCTGGCCATCTGTCCCCTCATGGGCCCCAGCAGGTCCGGCACACAGCAGGTACTTAATTGGTGTCTGAGAAGTGGATGACGGCTGATGCTGACTGGCTCTGTCCAGTAGGTGGCACCAGAGACCCATTTTTTTTTTTTAGCTGTCGCTCCTGGGTCCCCTGGGCTGAGCAGAGGTTCCTGACCAGACTGATAACAGTTGAAGAAAATAGCCTCAGTGACTCGGTCACTCGCCATCCCTGCTTGCCTGGCTCCTGGCAGGCCTGGGTGCTTTCATGAGTTTTTCCCATCACCTTTCTGTGCAGGACAGTGAATGTCATTGGTTCCCTCCCACACCCTGTGCTGCATTGGGTCCATGGAGGTCTTTAAATTTTCTTTCTGACTGTCAATATTTTGATAATATAGGGAAGTGGAAAACTCAAAAGAAAAAAATTGTCTGCCAAAGAGCCATTAAGCCGGAGACCTTTTTTTTTTTTTTTTTTTTAAAGGGGGCTCCATGCCCAACATGGGGCTTGAACTCACAACCTGGAGATCAAGACTTGACCTGAGCTCAAGAGTTGATACCTAACCGACTTGAGCTATCCAGGCGCCCCATGGAGACAGCAGCTCAGGCCCCAGGAGCCCTCCCTGGGCTTGCATCTTGGGCCCAGGGGTCCTCAGATGAGAAAAGTGAGGCACAGATAAGACAGGAAGCCCAGGTCCCAGGGCTGGGAGGAAGGGCTGGCACTGGCCAAGCGGGGGGTCTGCCTTTTGGTTTGTTCCAAGGTTTGGCTAATAGACGGGCATGCGCCCCGTCCTAGGCGTGTGGCCCAGGGAGCTGTCTGCTCACCTGTGTAGCATGCTCCGAGAAGGACAAACAGAGCAGAGGTTGGATAGGTCTGGCTGGCTCAGTCAGGGGAGCGTGCGACTCTTGATCTCAGGATTGTAGGTTCGAGCCCCATGTCGGGTGTAGAGATTACTTAAAATCTTTTATTTTGATTTATTTATTAAAAAAATGTTTTTAATGTTTATTTTTGAAAGAGAGAATGAGCAGGGGAGGGGCAGAGAGAGAGGGAGGCACAGAATCCAAAGCAGGCTCCAGGTTCTGAGCTGTCAGCACAGGGCCCGATGCAGGGCTCCAACCCATGAACCATGAAATCACAACCTGAGCTGAAGCCAGATATTCAACTGCCTGAACCACTTAGGTGTCCCGAACATCTTAAAAAAAAAAATGAAAAAAGCAAATCCCTGCTCACCCCAAAACACTAAAAAACACAGCTCCTCCCTCACGTGACACCAGACTTTTCTCACCCAGTGTCCTACCCCAAAGCCCGTGTCTTCAGTTAAGTAGGGTCCCACCGCCATATTTCTCCTGGCCACCAGGCAGAGCCACGGATGGGGTGAGCCGTAGTTCATCGCCGCCCCATCTCTGCCCCTCGGAAGTCCGCGGTTCATCTCCACTCATTCCATATTAAGCAACTCTGCCTGAGCACCTGACTCTCCGGGCTCCACGTCCATTATTTATGAGACTCACTTTTTATGGCTCCGGAATATTCTGCAAAGTGAACTTATCTTCACCCATCACCAGACACTGGCAACTGCCGATTGCTCTTTCTTACAGACTGCAAGGGACTTTTTCAAAAAAAATTTTGCTGAACATCAGCATGTAAATGCTCACGCTTCCTCCTCAGTCCCATGTCACTAGAGACAAATGGCCACAGGTCAAGTGTCTTTCCTGAGCGACTGGAGCTTTTTGGAGTCCGTGCATTGGTTCCGAGCACTTGTACTGACACCTCCTGCTCACTGTCCCCGGGGCCGGAAGGCAGCTGTTGAGGACCCAGGCCAGGGCCTGCCTCCCGCCTCCAAGACGAACCGGATAGGAGACCAGAAGCAGAGATTTGCGAAGCACCGGAGGAGCCAGAGTTAGCCAGGGAGGGAGGCCGCGTCGCACAGCAGGAGGGGAGGACAGCCAGTGCAAGGGCTGAGGCAGGGCCTTGCTGGGGACAGAATGAATGTGGACTGAGTACCGTGCAGGGGTCAGGACGCCTTGGGAAGGCATTACCTCGGATGGACGGGTAAACTCGGGCTGAGACAATGGCCCTGCCAGACGTCTGGGTTCATCTCCACTCATTCCATATTAAGCAACTCTGCCTGACCACCCGACTCTTCCGGTTCCCACACACAGATGTGGGGGCCCTTAACCTTTAACCCCCCCCCACTCTCCTGCTGGGCAGGCAGGGTCGAGTTCAGAGGCCACTAGGACATTTAGTCCTGCTCTAGGAGTGTCGCAGAGGGCACTGAAGGAGTGGGGATCACCCCCTAGGCATAGGGGTCAGAGGGTAGGCAAGTGGAGGTGCATGGGGTGCAGGGCCCTGGGAGGGTGGGGGTGGGGAAATGGCAGAATATTCCAAGCCTATGGTTGCCCTGCACTACAGATGAACCAGGACAGGACTCTGGCCCCTGGCGGACGTGGTGGAGAGGCAGTGGCCAAAGGCAAGTCCTGTAGGTCAGATGGCATCCGGGCCTCCCTGGGGGGCAAGGGTGGGACCAGTCTCAGCCCCTGTGACACTTGGCTAGGGACAATGCCCAGAAGGCCCCAGCCAGCAAATGGGTTCAGACCTTCCCTGAGTCCTTCACCTTTGGAATCCAATACAAACCCTTCCCCATGCCCTTGAGGCTCCCTAGGCTCCCACCTTCAGTCCTCCCCACCTCTCCTCTTTCCACGTTGCCCTCCCTACTCCAGCCACACCAGCCTTTGTGATTCTCCGGCCTGCCAGGAGGTTTCTGTCTCAGGGCCTTTGCACCTGCGTTCCCACCTCTAAGGACTTTCCTGTCCTCCAGCTCTCTTCCTGCTGGCTCCTCTTCCAAGAGCCACCATCCACCTGCCCTGGCCAGGGTTCCCTGTTGCTCCCATAGGACTGTAGGCGGGGAGCCCTCAGGTAGGCCCGGCGTGCACCAGCTGTGGCCGCTGTGCCCAGCACAGGGTCTAGCACACAGCAGGGCCTCGGTCCACCCTGGGTGAGATAAAAACCCTGACCTCAAGCCAGTGGTAGGGCCCTGCTGCTGACCACCTCCCCCCTCCCCTCAGGAGGAGAAGGAGAAGCGGCGCCTGGAGCAGCTGGAGCGCAAGAAGGAGACACAGCGCCTGTTGGAGGAGGAGGACTCCAAGCTCAAGGGCGGCAAGGCCCCCAGGGTGGCGGCGCCCAGCAAGGTCACCCGCGCCCAGATTGAGGAGACGCTCCGCCGAGACCACCAACACAAAGAAGCCCCGGAGCCAGGTGGGGCTTTGGCTCACACTGGAGCTGCCGCTTTCCCCCCTAAAGGCCCCCGCCGACTCCGGAGCCTCTTCCTCACCCGCAGAGCAGCCCCCTGGGCTGTGTGGTGACGCGGGGGTGGGCAGCGTCCTAGCAGGCCTGGCTTTGAGCCTGGAGAGCATGGGCACAAACACGTGTGTATTTGCTTGCTCTGCACCTGACCTCGGCTTGTACACCGTGCGGTTCCGGGGGAACGGATGGGGGTGCCCTGAGAGGAAGGAGGCAGCAGCTAGGAGTGGGGTGTCCCCTGTGTGCAGGGAAGTCAGGATGATAGCGTGGGTGTCCTGGGCGCCGGGAGGAGGAGGGTTCCCCCCATCCTTTTCTGCCCGCTTGCCCCCTCTCTCTTCCCCCACTGCATCTCTCTCATCTCTCCGGAGCCCTGCATCCCTGCTTATCTCTGTCCCTGTGATTGTCCCCGGCACCCGGCCGTTGTCCGTCCCCAGCCGAGAAAGCCAAGAGCCACTTGGAAGTGCCGCTGGAGGAGAATGTGAACCGCCGGGTGCTGGAGGAGGGCAGCGTGGAGGCGCGCACCATCGAGGACGCCATCGCGGTGCTCAGGTAGCGGGGCGGGGCTTGATCGCATGGGCGGAGCTTTGCGTCTTGGGGGTGGAGCATGGGCCTTCCCATGGGCGGGACCACGCCCAGACCCACCCACTCCATTGTCCCCGCTGTCCTCCCTAGTGTGGCGGAGGAGGCCGCGGACCGGCACCCGGAGCGCCGCATGCGGGCCGCCTTCACCGCCTTTGAGGAGGCGCAGCTGCCGCGGCTCAAGCAGGAAAACCCCAACATGCGGCTGTCGCAACTGAAGCAGCTGCTCAAGAAGGAGTGGCTACGGTCGCCAGACAACCCCATGAACCAGCGCGCCGTGCCCTTCAATACCCCAAAGTGAGCCCAGAACTAGGGGAGCCGCCCCGCAGGCGGTCAGGGTCATGACCTCACACGCCGTCCCGCTGGGTCAGCTGCGTAGGCCGCAGAAGGGTCGGGGCTGAGGCGAGTGTCCTGGGGGCTACGTGGGTGGCATCACCGGTCATGCCTCCCACCGGAGAGTCCCTGCTTCAAGTGACACCCACCACCCCCTTCCTGCGCCCACGGAGCCCTGGGGCTGATGCCCAATAAAGGCAGTTGGTGAGGCAGACTGTGCAGTTGAAGTCTCTGTGGGTGGTGGGTGGGTGGTGGGTAGGGGAGGGCTGGAATGCAGGGGTCCCAGCCAGAGAGATCAGGTCAGGGCCCTGTCCCTGCTTGCATTGTTGCAGCAGGCTGACTGAGACCTGTGCCGGGCTCTTAGGGCCTCCCCGCCTGGCCGGGCCATGTGTCCATTAAGGGACTGGTACCACCATCCCTGGAAGCCTTTCGAGGCCTGCCCAGAGAGGTTGAGGCACTGGCCCCAGGTCACAAAGCACATCATGGGCAGAACCAAGCTGAAGGCGGTGCGTTAGCACCCTGAGGTTCTGGTTCAGAGTCAGCAGCCAGGTCACTTAAGGTGCTTGGGGGGGGGTCAGGAAAGGCTGGCTGCTCTGGTGTTATTCTGACCCCGGAGGCATCTGGGCCAAGTCGTGGGCAGGCTGCCCAGTGCAGGATTTCTTCAGCGCGGGCCTGAGTGGGAGATGAGTCAGTGTCCATCACACAGGCAGGCAGGAGCCTGGAGGCTGGAACAGGCTGGTGGATCTGGGTAGGAAGAGGTGTCCCATCAGGCTGCATGTCTGGGAAGGGCCGGATAAGATCTGGCTTCCTAGGGCTTAGCTGGCCTTGAACAGTTGGCAGAAAGGGAGGGCAGCAGCCAGATGGGCCCACAGGTGTGGGCAGGGTCCCGGCATTTACCAGATCACTGCTGTGGCTCTCACCCAAGTGCCGCCCTCCACAAGGCTGCCCTTGTGGCCTCTGGTCCCTATTCCCCCCACCTGTGTGGCATCAGGGCTGGACGAGAGGGGGCCATGAGGGTTTTATGGAGGGAAAGCCTTGAAGGATGCATAGGAATTCTGTACACGGACAAAGACAGAAAAGGCTGAAGGAACCTCATGTGCAAAGGCCTGGAGGTCACGACTTCCCAGTTCAAGGAGGGGTGCCACTAACAATTGGGTACAGCTAAAATGCAGAACGGAAGGTGCCTGAAGCAATGGTTGGCATAAAAACAATGCAGTGGTTGACATAAAACTAACCAACATATATGGAACAATGGCTTAGTTTGGGGGTCCTGGCGCCAACTCTAAAACCGCCCCTAGAAGACATGTGAGGAATCCAGGAAGTTCTCCCAGAAGACCCCGCGGGGTTAGGTAAGTGAGGGGTTGTCATGCCCAGGAGGAAAATCCCCACCAGGTGGTGGTGGGGGGTCACCACCAAACTAGAGGAGCTGTCAGAAACATCCCCTAGATGCCGGGCCCTGGCCTAGCACGTGGTAATATTTCACTGACGCCTGGGGACAGCCCCGTGAGATATTTATCCCCTCCACAGAGGGAAAACAAGTCACCTGCCTGTGACATACCCAGAAAGTACCAGCAGGGGCAGCAGTGGGGTCCAGAATCAGGGTTGAAGGCCAGGAGGGTGGAGGAGCCCAGATGTCTCCTCACAGAGGGTTCGTTCTGCTTTTTGCCTCTGCGGTCTTAGGCCAGGGCCTTAATGGGTCTAAGCCTCAGTTTCCTCAATTTCCTTATAAAATGGGGTTAAAATAGCATCTAACCCCAGGCTACCTCGAGAATCAACGCGATGGCGCCAGGGAAGGGCAGGTGCTGAAGGAAGGCTTGGCAACGGAGCCCCTAGCGTGGACACGCTGAGGTCTTTGTGGCCCGGACTTGGGGAGGGTAAGCGGCCAACGGTGAAGAACGAGAGGGGAGATAGCAGCTGGGCGTGCAGGGCCTCGGACGCCGGGCTGAAGAACAGGGCTTCAGCACAGGAAAGGTGGGGAGCCGCGGCGGGTATGGGAGCAAGGGAGGAAGGTATCCCAACAGCGTGTGGCAAGCTCTCCTGGGTACCTGCGGAGGGATGGTCCGGTGGACCAGCGAGGAAATAAACTCAGGACAGAAGTTGAAAGGACCGCTTCGAACCTCTAACAAAGGGAATATGGTAATAACCTTTGTTCCCTAGCACGGAAAAGCCCCTTCTTTCTCCGGCCCCGCCCCCGCGGAATCCCAGGCTCGCGCTTGCGCGCGGGCAGCAGGGAATCCCCGGCTCGGCTGCAGTGCGCGGGAGGGGGCGTTAGACGGGAGTTCCTTGCTCTCCCAGCCCTCCCCGCGCGCGTTGCCGGGACGACGGGGCGGGGCTGTGGGGACGCCGAGCGCTCGCTGCGCCTGCGCGGGGTGCTCGCTTCACGCGCTAGGGCTTTCCCGTCCAGCGCTAGCCTGGACGGGAAAGCCTCGCCCTGCGCGCATGCGTCGCTCCGCGACCCCCCCCCCCCCCGTGGCCAAGGGAATCCTCACACGCCGCAGTGCGCACGGGGGGAGGGGTGGGGAAACCGGCTCAAACTAGAGTGGGGTTTGCTGAGGAGGTGGCGGGGGAGGGAGAGAGAGTGGGGTCTTCCGGAGGTTCCCGCTCCGGCCTCGCCGTCGCCTTGGCAACCGGGCGCGCGGGCCGCAGGGAGGGGTGCGGCGGCCTCGGGGAAGTCGGGCGGCACTGCGCCTGCGTGGAGCGCGGCGCCGGTGGCCGGTGTTCCCCCTTGCGCGCCCCGGGTATTGATATGGGGGGAGGGCGTTCGCAGAGGAGGGGAGATGGTGGGTGCCCGGGGAAGAGGTTAGTGCGGAGAGAGGGGCTGCGGAGGAGGGGAGGATGGTGGAGGGACGAGGAGGAAAGGTGGGTACCAGGGAAGGTGGGGGATACGCAAAGGGCTGGGGAAGATGGGGAGAGGGGTGCAAAAGGAGTAGGAGGAGTCGGAGGATGGGGTAATGAGGGAGCGCGTGGAAGAAGGGGGACAACAAAGGAAGAGAGGAGGGGAGGGGGAAACTTGAGGAGCAGTTAAGGGACGGGGACATCGTGTGGGGGACAAAGAAAAGCCTAGGAAGGGAACATGTGCGGGGACAGCATGATGGTAGGGGAGAGGACGGACACCTACAGGGCCCCTTCTCCCCTCCCCCCTCCCCCCCAGCAAACCCCAGGTTTGCTTGGACAGAAGATCTGGGCTTAGAGTTTCCAGATTTAGAAAAGAAAACCTGTAGGTCGCCCCGTTAAACTTGACTTTCAGATAAACAACGAATAATTTTTATTCTTATAAGTATGTCCCATTCAGTGTCCTGTATTTTATGCGGCAGCCTAATCTTGGTGGGGCACCCCCCTCACTCCCCTCCCCCACATCCCCCGCCTGTCCTTTGAGACTTTCTGAAACCTCTCAGATGATTGCTTTGTCTCTTCCCTCCGTGATTCCCCCTGGTCCTGCATGCCGGGTCCCCCCACTTTCAGTGCCAGCTCCCACCCTTCTGGCCTTGAATGCTGACCCGAGGTCTAGTCTGGGCCAGGCAGTGAAATGTGCAAAGACAGGGCATTCACCCATCTTCCTAGGCTTTCTCCCTCAGCCCCCACAAGCCCCCCAAGTCCTTGGCGGTGGGCCTGGCCCTGCTGACACCGCATGGTCCTGCTTATCCGGGTCCATCACCTTTTCCCAGAACCCACAAGGCTCTGTACTCTCTCAGAGACCCCAGGAATCCTCCACCCTCCGAATTCAACCCTCAGTCTCTGGGCATAGAAATGTATAGCAGTTGCTCAAACATTTCAAGGTAAGTTTATGAAGACAAGAATGGGGGGGGGGTGATTTCTCAACACTGACAGCTGCCAGTTCTCTGTCCCATAGGGGGGCACATACCCTCTCTGAGCTTATATATCCTCCAACAGAGGTTTTCCCTTTATCCTCCCCTTTGGTTTCAAGAAGTGTAAGATAATAAAACATTATGGAAAACAAAAAGGAAATGCCACCCCCCTCCCCAGGGCGCTTGGCCCAGGGCTGCCCCCACTGCCTCCTCCTCCCCTCAGTTCCCATCATTGCTCTTCATACTTATTTTTCTTCTGAGCAGACACACCTCCGAGCTGGCTTCTTAACAGGCCTGGAGCTTGGTCCCTATGGACCATTTTTCCTAGCAGCATGTTATTCCGGCAGCGGGCTAGGTCGTCTCTGGGGAGGAACGTTGAGGGGCCCTGTGTTTTTTAGTTCCACTGTGCAAGGTGACGCCCCTGCAGAAGCAGACGCTGAATCTTCTGTGCTACGCCCTAGGAGTGCTTTCCAGGGTGGCTGGCTGGGCAGTGGTGCCATCTCTCTCTTCGGAGCTGGGTAGCTAGCTCCGGGGACCTTGCTGGCTCAGAGTTGGCCCCACCTCTCATCAGCCACGCCCAAGTTGCCGAGGACCCCACATTCCCTGGGAGAGGCAGACAGTGAACAAGTAACTTAATGGAGAGCACACCAGGAATTGAAGACCTTATGCTAGAGGGATGCTCCTAGAGCAGGAGGTGACTTTGAACCAGACTCTGGAAGACAATGGGGGGGGGGGATGAGGGAAGGGGGATCGTGGCGGAGAGAACAGCAGATGCAAAGCCCCGGAGGCTGGACACATTAACACAGAGGTTGAGTGTGGCCAGAGGGTGGTGGCTGGTCTTGGGTGACAGCCCTAGTGCTGGGACAAAAGGGAGTGGGAGCCAGAGCACTCCGGACTTGGAGGAGGGGGAGAGTTCAAGGAGGAGGGTGCCCGTTCTGAGGACAGGGATGTGATCAGTCACGTAACTGAGGATGGAATTCTGTAGCTGTATCACCGAGAAGGGACTGGGGAGACCATGGGGACAAGGAGCAGTGGGACTTGGAGGGGCCTTCTGGGGGCTCCTGAGGGCAGATGTCCAAGTTCAAGGGTGGGGGGAATCCACCCTGTCACCGCTCACTCGACTCTCCCTCCTGTGTCCCACCGAGGTGCAGACCTCAGCCTCCCCCCCACCGGTGAAGAGTCATCCCGGCAGAGGTACTGGGTGGGACCCTCCCCCCTCATCGGTGGAGTCCCTGCGGTGCCCCCAGCCCTCCTTCAATCTGCCTCCCCAGTGAATACCCTAGAGGTCCCCCGCCCCTTTGTTCTCTTTCCCTCCACATACGGTCACGGTCACGCTGGCGGCTCCTTCTGAGAACATCTCACACACAATGGGAGGGGGGGAATGCGCTCCCAGTCACCCCCCACTCCATCCTCCGCGGTCGGAGTCCTCCAGCCCCGCCCGCGCCGCGGAATCCCGGCCTCGGGGACCCCACCCGGGGAGCGCGTTACCTTTCCAAGGGAGGCTCCCGGCGGCGGGGGGTGGGGAGGGGAGAGGAGCAGAGGAGAGTTGGAGAGGGGAGGGCTATTTTTAGAATGAATGGAAGAAAAGAGGGGGGGGGGAAACAACCAAAAAGAGGATGGAGGCTCGTGGAAGCCTCCTGGCTCCCAAGAGGAAACCCCCCTCATCCCAGGCCAAGGCAGAAGGTGGGTGGGGGTTCAGAGACTGGGTGGGTGGGGCTGCCGGGGGGCACGGGGCCGAGAAGGAGAACACGGGGGTCTGGGAGGCACCACTCCTCCGGGGGGGCGGGAGGGAATTGGAAAACAGCAAAATGCAGCCGGCAGCCCCAAAGACCTCGGAGAGCTGGAGGGACCCCAGAAGCGAATGCTGTCCAGTCGCAAGAGAGAAAGAGGCTCAGAGAGGGGCCTGAACAGGGCCAAGGTCACAGGAGGGGCTGAGCCCCGCGCAGCGTCCCCTCCGCCACCCCCTAGTGACCCAAACCCCGGGAGCCGCATTCTTCTAATTTGCCAGAGTGACCTTCACAATCTCGCGGGCCCAGGCCCCTGCTATTCACGTTCAGCGGGGGTCCCCGAGTCGTGCAGTGAGAAGAGGGATGTCACAGCCCGACAATGACATTAGAGAAGTTTTCTGTGGTTTGTTTCGTGGCCACCCGAGGTACCCCTCCCTCACTGGGACCTTCCAGCCCTAGTAACGTCACCAGCTGCCTGAAGCCTCTGGGTTCCCCCTGGACCTCCCAGGCCCGAGAGCCCGCTCAAGGGGGGGGCGGGGGGCTTCATTGCCTTCCTTTCTCTCCGTGGCTCCGTTCCTAACCCGGACGCCGGAAGGGGGGCGGTAGAGACCCCCAGAGAGAGGCGGGCAGCCGCATTTCTATGCTGCTGGGGCGCTGGGCCCTGGTCAGGGGCTCCCCATCTCTGGGTCTCAGTTTCCCCATCAGTAAAATGAACGTGGGCCAGCGGCGGCAGAGGGTCCTCCCAGCTCATGGAGCGTTCTCAGAGATTGGCTGGTAGACTCCTGCGGGGAGGGGGATTCCCTCCCCACCCTTTCTGGAAAAGCATCGTGGGAGAGGGGGTCGCCCTGTGGCCGCCGCAGTCTGCCTCTCTCGCTCCACCGGGTAGGCGCCCCTCCCGGGGTGGCGGGGCGGGGCCCAGGTCGGCGGGGAGGGGGTCAGCTCTGCGGCGGCGCGCGCACACCCTCCCGGCTCACACGCCCTTGTCCGGCCGTGCACTTGGCTTCGCGCTCGGGCCAGGCGCTGGGGCTCCGGCGGCGGCGGCAGTCTCCGGCCGGTGAGTAGGCATTGGGGTGGGGGGGCTTCCAGGGCGGAGGTCTCAGCGGCGCTCCCCTTTCCATTGGTGGGCGTTTCGGCCAGGGTTTGCCCCGACTCCGGGAATTCAAAGAGGGGAGATGCGGAGGGGTTTGGGAGGGAAACCCCTTCCAACCCCCTCCCCAACTCCAAGCCCCGAGTCACTACCGACGCCCCCCTCCCCTCATGCTCCTGTGAGGAGGGGGCTTCCGCTCCCGGAATTTGTAATGCGGAGACGTCTTCCCCAGAGGTGAAGGTGGAGACAAGGGGACCCTTTGGAGCTTGCGGGGAGTGGGGGGTGGAGTGGGGGATGAAAGTGGGGGGGGCGGTGGTGGCTCCTTTGCTCCCTTCCCTTTCCTAACCCCCTCAGCTCTCCCACGGCTCACTGAGAGTGCTGGGGATTCCCCCGGCTGGCCCACTGCAGAGTGGAAGGGAACCCCCCACCTGCCGGCCTATTGTGCGTGGGAGCTCCTCCTCTGCTCTCTTCCCTAAGCTCAACACCCCTCCCCCCCCACCCCCTTCCCATTGACTGGGAAAGGGGCCGAGGCCCAGAGAGGTTTAGCATTTATCCAAGGTCACCCAGCGGGGCAGAGGCAGAGCTGTGTTTGTGGGCAACTCATGAACCCCAGAACTCAGCTGGTGGTGTCTGCTCCTGGGTCCCCTGCTTCCTGCGTTTACAGGGTAGGGCTTGAGGAGCCCGTCTGGGACTGGGGAGGGGGAGTGCCGCACTGTCTCTAAGTCTCTCCACACCACTGGACTCCTGGACGGGACTGAGATGCTAAAGCCCTCTCCCTGGCTTCCTCCTCCTGCAGGTTCCCAGGTCTCTTGTCCCTCCTAGTTCCTCTTTCCCCAGCGTCCTCCAGCTGCCTTAGACCTCACAGGAAGTCTGGCTGGTGAAGGGGAGATGGCGAGGGAGGGCAAGGGGTACTTCCAGAGTGGTAGAGTAATCACTCTGACACACCGACCCACTGGGTGACCTTGGACAATCTCCCTGTCTCCCAGAGTCAGATCCAAGGTCCCCTCCACCCCCCACCCCTGGCCAGAACTGGCAGCCCCTGCGCCTTCCAGTGGCCCCACTCCAGACCCCTAGCAAGAGGAAGTGCACCTGGGATGTCCACCTCATGCTGTGTTTCCCCTTCAGTTCCCTTCTGGGGGCCGTGCTCCCTCCCCACTCTCCGCTGTGGGGCTGCTCTGCGTCCCCTTTTGCCCCTGCTCCGGAGTGGGACCTGGCCACCATGGGTACCGTGGGCCATTAGCAGCAGCCCAGTACAGAGTGAATTCCTTGATGGAGTTACAGACCCCAGATCAGCTGCAGACAGCGTGAGGACCAGGGGGTGGCCAAGAATGCAGCGGGCTGAGTCAGGGATCTTTGACTCCTTTATCCTTGGACCAGCCTGTCCCGGCCTCATCCACCTGGATCTCCTGGTAGTAGAGGAACTGGGGGGACCTAGGAGCAGGACAGGGAACAGCATGGGGAAAGGCAGATAGAGCCTTTAGTGTGCAGTGTCCAGTGGAAGGAAGTGGGGCTTCCAGGGAGGGGGCCTGGTATGGGGTGGAGGTATCATCAAGGAGCCTGAATAGGGAAACAAGGCCCCACGGGACCAGACAATACCGCTGATCTCAAGCTTCCTTCAAGCTTACAGTGTAATTCAGCCTGTTAGAAGACAGATTGACTCTAAAGAAGATTACAGTTTGGGAGGTGTCTGCATTCCGCCCTCCTGGGGCCCTGCCTCTCTACCCCATACCCATCTCTGGTCCTTACAGGTCAAGGGGAGACGAAAGGCTGCCCAGCCCCCTACCAGCCGGGTGGTAATTCAACAGGACTGAAGGGGACAGGCCCTTGGTGGCGGTGCTTCAGGGAGACCCCTGCACACCAGGGTGAGTGAATCCAGGCTTGGGTCATGTTTGGGAGTTAAGAGTGGCCCCAGAGCTACATGGAAAATCCGGCGACTTAAGAAAAAAGTGCCAACCTTTGACATCATGCTAACAATATGATGACCGCAATAGCAGCTGTGCTTTCTAGAGCCCCCAGAGAGTCGCTGTCCATTCGCTCCAGTCACTGGTGGTGGGGAACCCGCTCCGTGTCCCACAGCCAGAAGGGAGGGGTTGAGCCAGGTTGGAAGGTCCCCCTCCCCCATAGCTTCCACCCCCCAGATTCCGTGGCCTCACCCCCTGAGGGAGTAGCTCCTTTATTTCTTCTTTCTCCGCAAACACTGGCTGACATTGTAGGGTCAGCAAGGAGCTGCCGATGGGGGTGGGGTGTGGAAAGGATAGAGGCAGCAGTTCTAAATGTTTATGGTGGTTTAGTCAGTCCACAAACACCGGGCAGGTGTACTGTGCGTCCAGGGCTGGGTGTGGGGACACAGCAGGGACCGAGGCAGGCCCGGATCGGCCCTTGAGACATACCAGGAGGGAAAGAAAACACAGTGACGTGCTATTGTTTTTTAAAGTTTATTTCTTTATTTAGAGAGAGAGAATGAATGAGCAGAGAAAGGGCAGAGAGAGAGAGAGAGAGAGAGAGGGAGAGAGAATCCCAGGCAGGCCCACGCTGTCAGCTCAGAGCCCAATGAGGGGCTTGATCTCATGAACTGTGGGATTGTGAACTGACCCAAAACCAAGCTGGATGCTCAATTGACTGAATCCTCTGGGGGCCCCTCACCATGATGTGTTAGCAAATGACCTGGGGAGAGTGAGGCTCCTGGAGGTGGGCAGAAGGGCCTCTCCAGGGAGGTGACCATGACCTGACACCCAGAGGAGGAGGAGCCAGCCAGGTGGCAGTTGGGAGAACAGCATACCAAGCAGCAGGAATGGCACATGCAAGGGTCCTGAGGCAGAAATTAGGTTGGCGTGTTTGAGGAACAGTGAGGAGGTTTCTATGACTGGAACAGAAGGAGTGAGGGGGAGAGAGGAGGCAGATGAAGGTAGAGGGATCTGCAGGTGGGGGGTTGAGGTAAAGGAATAAACTGCAGAGCAGTGGGGAGCCATGGAGGGTGTGTGAGCAGGGAGAGACATGGTCTGATTTATGATTTTCAAAAGCCTCTGTGACGACTGTGGAGGACAGGGACTGTTGGGGCAGGAGTGGAAGTGGCAGAAGGCCAGAGGGGGGGCCCAGGAGGCAATGGGATCGAGTCAGCTGAGCCAGGACTGGGTAGAGGCAGAGACAGAGAAGCGGGCAGAGACGGGACTAAGCTGGGCTTAGAGGATGGACTGTGTGTGACCAGGTTTCTGCCCAATGCCGAAGAACCACAGGGAGGAGGGAAGGACTTGTGCCCTGGGAAGCCTGGGAAGGCATCCTGGAAGAGGTGTTCTTGCTCTTTGAGCTGGGTCTAGTTGGGCAACTAGAGTTGTGCTGAGGGTCGAATTGTACCGAAGCCGTGAGGGCCATGGGGAGCCACTGAGCGCTCAGAATTAGAAGCAAAATGATCAGATTTTAGCCAGGAAATCTCCCTCTGGGGGGCCTGGCAGAGACTGGATTGGAGCCAGAGGAGTCAGGAAGGCACTTGAAATGGTTCAGATCCTGATCAGGCTAGTAGCAACGAGGAGCATCCAGTAAGTGCTTGCTGTGTACCTAGCCCCTCTCACACTGCCTTTGGAGGGCCCCCACTGCCCTGCAGAAGAAACTGAGGCCCAAAGAGGGATGGTGCCTTGCCTGTGACCACTGTATGACTTTCCCAGGCCTGCAGTCACATGACCACAACCTGAAACCCACAGAAATGTCTTCTCTCACAGTCCTGGAGGCCAGAGCCTGAGATCCGTGTATCGGCAGGGCCACATTCCCTCTGGAGGCTCTAGGGGAGGATCCTTCTTTTTGTCTCTTCCCCTTCCTGGGGGCTCCATGTGTCCCTTGGCTTATGGCCACGTCCCTCCAGTCCCTGTGTCTGTCTTATGTGGCCGTCTGAGAAGAAGGCCAGTCATTGGGTTAAGGCCCACCCTCGTCTCATATGACCTCATGTTAATTTCACCGTGTCTGCAAAGACGCTGTTTCCAAATAAGGTCACATTCGGAGGTCCCGGGTGGACTGGAGTTTTTGGGGGGGATATGCTTCCAACTAGCATGGCCACACAGCACAATACCTTACTTCAGCCCCACCTTGGCCCCCAGGGCCCGTGGTGAAGCAATGGCTGCAGCAGTGGGGACAAAGTGAATGTAGGGACAAGGATGGACACACCTGGGGTCCCATTGGATGGGGGGGGGTGGCTGGAAAGGAAGAGTTAGTCTGGAGCCTTCCAGCCTGAGTGTGAGAAGGGCGGGGACACGGGTGCCTGGACTAGGTCCCCTGGTGGGTGTGACAGGAGCTCCCAGGCCAGAGGCTGCTTTGTGGAGATTCTGTGCTCACGGATAACGCTGCTTCTCTCTCTGCCTGTCACCCCCGGGCTCCCACCTCCTCCTCCAGAGCAAGGACCGGCTGGGCCGCCCATGGGGAAGACCAGGGGCTGCCAGGCCTAGCCCCTCTCTACCCCTCCCTGGCCTCATTTCCCCTGGGGACCATCTGCAAGGGTCAGTTGTATTTACTTACAGAGTCAAGATCTCATCTTACCTGATGAAAACATGAGTTCAGGGGATTTTTTTGTGTCTTCACTGTGGTACCTCCACCTTGGGTCCATGCCTTGCATATAGGAGGCGCTCAAGAAACACGGATAGAATGAATGAATCTTCTCCAAGTCCCTGAATCCCAGAGAGCCCAGGAGTAAGCCCTCCAAGATACACACCCCAGCTCCCTTGGCCCTTCCTGTCCCCCCTCCTGCCCTTACAATTCATAGGACCGCAGGGGGCTAACCTCCCACGACTCCCAGTCCTCTGACTCCCAGTCTGCTGAGTCCTGCGCATTCACTCCTGCAGGTGGTACCCCTACCAGCCTCTGGCTGGCCCCAGCCTTTTGCCCCGTCCCTCCAGCCACACAGGTCTCCCTTCCCTTCCTTGAATGTGGCCCACCTCAGCGTGTTGATCCTTGCAGTGTCCTCCCCCGGGTGCACCCTTCTAGCTCTTCCAGGGCTGGCCTCTTGGCCCCTTTTGAATGTCCCCCCCCCCCCCGGTCCGGGAGGCCTCCCATGACCACCCCAAAGTCTCCCCACCCCATTCCTATTTTTCTCAATGTCGTTGGATCTCTTCCCGATAACTTTTGTGTATCTATGGAAATTGTACTGGTCCCTTTGTTTGCAGATGGTTGTGCCTAGAGTTCTAGACATTCAGGTCCAAGAAGGACGACGTTGTATCTCAGATTCTGCGTTCCCAGCAACAGACTCAGAAAAGGGGCTCAGTGGCTATGTGAATGAACGAATGAATGAGTGATTGAGTGAGTGGATTCATTCCCCATCCCACCATCTCCACACTTACAGGGGACTCAGGTTCTAGCCTCCTGGGCAGCCATCTGTCACACCCAGGATGGGTCTGAGATTTCTGTGGACGGACAGCTAGGGGGCTAGGGGGCCAGTAACCAGTCCACCCCTACTCAGGTAGCCGGTGGGCCCTTCAGCCCCTGGGAGGCTCTCCCAGGTCCCCTGCATCCGGACTTAGACTTCTGTCCCAGCCCTCAGGCTCCTGGAAGAGGGGCTCCTCTTTAGCCACCACCCCAACCCCTGCCTGTTCCCATTTCCTGGGAGGGTGAGTCCTGAGGGCATCCCAACTCCCAGCCCCGCCTCCATACACCCCTGCCTCCTACCCACCTCTGCCAGCCTTGTCTCTGAGGGGTGAGGTTCAAACAGGCAGCAGGGCAGACCTGGGTGGACAGTGATCGTTCACCAGCTCAACCATCCTAAGTTCAGCCCCTTCAAGGGGGTCTCTGATCCCTCAGGGCAGATGATCCCATAAGGGGAAAGAGGGATCTTTCCAGAGAGAGAAGGAACCTGCAGGGCCTGTTCAGGGTGGGAGGCCGGGTGGGAGCCTCCAGGGTCTGTGGCTCATGCTTTTGTGAATATCTGGATGTTTCCATATTGGACTTGAATTCAAAAAGCGTCAGATGCTGCAGGGACTCCACAGAAGCCTGCATAGGCAGGGTCAGCCCGTGGGCACCGTGCGGATGCTTCATAGGGGCAGGGACCCACAAAGGGGCAGGCTCTGGGGTCAGGGGCTGGGACACTGTGTGCAGTACAGGCCTGTGTGCCAGGCCCCGAGGGAGATGTGGGTGGCTCCATCACTACTGTGCTTTAGAAAGAGCCCCTGGCAGGCCAGGCAGGTCTGAGGCGGGGGACTGGTGAGCAAATGGGGGGATGGCGAGGGAGTGGCTGCTCTCTGAGCATGGCTGAGAATGCTTCCATTTAAGGTCCCCTCTCCTGGCACCCCTGTGGACATGGAAGGCGTGCGTGGTCCCCAGGCGCCTCTGCCACCACAGCCAGGCATTCTTCAAGGTGCCCCCAAGAGGCTGGGATGAGGAATAGAAGTCTTGTCTGCAGATCCCAGGCCATCACGGGGTTCTGCTCAGCCTCATCACTGGCCCAGGAGACCTGCCCCTCCTGCCCAGGTGGCCATCCACTTATTCATTCATTCATTCAGTCCAGTTATTTTCTGGACACTACAGAGGAAACAGATCAGCTGGCCGCAGGCAGTGATGAGCGATCAGATGTCCTGACCCTGTCCTAAGCTCAGAGCTGGAAGAAAACATTAGGAGAGAGATGAGGAAGCAAGGTTGGGGGGGGGGAGGGCCAGAGCTGGACTCAGTCACCCCCAGCCAGGCTGGGACAGGGTGAGGCCTAGGTAGTTAGGCAGCTAGGGGGAGGAGGAGGAAAGAGCTCCCCACTTCCCTGTCCCCAAGCCCCCCTCCAGTCATTATTAAGTTGAATGAATGAGTTGCCCAAGGACACCCTCTGTGCCAGGAGGGAGCTTGGTTCTGGACACCCCCAAAGCAGGCTTCTGTTGGCTGGCCTGCCGGCCCGGCCTTGGTGATAAAAGTTAGAAATGGGCATGGGGGCCCAGTCTGGAAGAAGATGGCCTTGAACCCATGGCCCTAGCAGCCCCCCGCACCACCTCAGCTCCTGGAACCCCCTCCCTACATCGGGGTCCTAAGCACCCTCCACTTGGCAACATCCTGGAAGCAGACGTCTGAGGAGGTTTCAGGATGGAGGTGTCCCATTGCTTTGCAAAGTTCTCCCCTCAGCAAATGCGTGAATGTGAGGGGTTGAAGGATGGCTGGAGTTTGAGGACCCGATTTTGGAAGAGGGGGTGGCTAGGAGTTCGCGAGAGCTGTCGGGGGGCTAGAGTTGTCGCTTCGCTAATAAGTAAGGCCCCCTCCATTTTGCCCAGCCAGAGAAAGAGTTTGAGGACCAGCTGAGTGGTGGGGGCCCGAAGGGGGCTCCCGGGAATGTGGGATCTTTAAATGTAGGCGGGGCTTACGGGGTCGCCGGGGGTGGGGCCAACCCGGGCTCGACCAATCGGCGGCGGCGCCCGCGTCGCACCGCCCCCTCCTCTCCCG
>NC_043711.1:13264777-13291200 GCF_006229205.1 Suricata suricatta
ACCACGCCCGCCGGCTGCTGCCCCCCCCGGCCGCGGCCCCGGCCCCGGCCCCCACGCAAGGGTCTGCGGCCGCACGGGACCCTCTCCCCTCCAGCCTCTTCTGCCCACGGGAGCCGAGCCCTGCAGGTACTGGATGGGACGGACCGGAGCGCCCAAAGAGGGAGGCACGTCCTGGAGGGGGACGCGGTTTGGGCCAGGGGCCAGGACAGAGGGTCTCCGTAAGGTCCGGAACCCAGGGGACACGGAGAGGGAGGGAATGTGTGTTTGTGCACTGCCTGAGTGAGTGGAGATTCACAGACCCCCTATCCCGGAGGGGGAAGGTACTGGGTTCACTTTGGCCGGGGTAGAGCAGCGAGTCTCTAAACTCCAGATACGGTGGGGGGAGCTCTTGGGGTGAAGTCAGTGACCTGGGACTGACTTGGGAATGGGAGGGAGGAGACCCCTCACCACTGGCCCCCAGATACTACCGTTAGGGTCGCCCTAACGCAGGGACCGAGGAGCCAGGTCCCTCAGCTGCCCCTGGACAGAGGTTGGGGTATCCATAGGGCACTGCCTTGGCTGTCCTGGAGGGCAGGCTGCAGATGTGAGTGCTGGAGGCTGGGAGCCAAATGGGAGATGTTGATGGAGAGGGGTCAGAGTGAAGGGAGCTGGTGGAGGCGGCCACGAGGAGGGCAGGGCAGGCTAATTGCACCCTGCTGACTGCCGGCAGGTTCCTGACTGGTGGTGATGGGGGTGGGGCCACCCAAGGGAATTAGGCAGTCAGCACCTGCAGGTACTGGATGGGACTTAATGTGTCTACTCCTGGGCAGCCCAGGTGCTGGAGGTCAAGCGGATCCCATCCACCCTGCAGAGCTAGGGTCCAAACAGTGCTGGTGGGTGGGGTGCCTTAGGGTCCTTCTACACGCTCCAGAGGGACACACACCCCACAGCCCGCCCACACATCCTGGAAGGTTCTGCCATGTGCTGCTCTGGCCATGGTTCCTGGGAGTAGTGGGATGTGCATTTCACCCCAAGTGAGGGGAGGCTCTCCGCCTTGGAGACAGCACCTTCTGGTCCAGCTCTGAAGGATGGAGCATGGCACTGAGCAGCAGCACCTCCTCAGATGTACCCACGGCCACATGCGAAGCATTTTCCATGTGAGATCTCTCACTTACATTTTGGCCACCAACCTGCTGGGGGTGTCAGTGGGGGCTCCAAGACATCCCTTAACTGAAGAGGCAGCTGAGGAGGAGGGAGCAGTGACTTCATCCTGGTCGGGACCCCAAGGGTCCCTCCCCGGCAGCCATTGCACCAACTTGTCATTTGTAAAAGGGCTCACTCGAGGACCTTTGGGGTCTGGCCAGTTTCTTTGTCTTTCTGTTGAGTAGAAAAGCTTGGAGAAGCCAATTGACCCGCTTCCTGCACCTGCCTACCTTCCCCCCAACTCCTCGAGTCCTCCTGGGCGCCCCCTGCCATGGGTGGCCCACAGGGTTCCCACAGTGTCCCTCGGGATGGTGTGATTGGGGGTTCAGCTCACCCTTCAGTAAACAGAGGGCTCTTGACCCAGACACATTAGGTGATTTTGGCAATTCCAGGGACCTTCAAAACCAGGTGTAGCCCACAGGGTGTTTCTAACTGTTGAGAACTCACTGGCGAACCCAGGGCCTTCACCCAGAAAAACACACCTTTTCATAGACATCCAAACCTTGGCCAGAATTTTTGAGAGGCTGCTGGTTCTTCTGGGAATCTCTGAGGGTTCCAGGGACCCCCTAGTTGCAGTGGGAGAGGGGAAGGTGAACTGGGGAAGGGATGGGGTCTCTTGTCTGGTCTCTTGTCTCCCAGGGCCTGCTGGTCCCACCCAAACTGCAGAACAAGCAGTGGCCTTCTACGGAAGGCCACTGTGTCTTGGTTCCTTTGAGGTCACAGGGAGGGTCAGGCACCCACCATGCCTGTGTCCTGAGCTCTCTGGCCCCTCAAGGGCAGGGCTAGGCTGGCTCTCTTCCCAGAAGGTAGCTTGTCAAGAGGGAGCTGGGCAGATCTTACCACCCTCTGCCTCCCAAGATAGCACCAGCATCGTCTCTGCCCCCTTCCTGGCTTTGTGACCTTGGGCAAGGTGCCAAACCTGTCTGAGCCTTGTCGCCCATCTGTATAATGGGAGCAGGAATGCCACCCGCCTGACTTAGTGGCAATGGGGATTAATTATGATGATTCTGATAAAGAGCTGGATAAGCCCACAGTAAACGCCATGTGCACGTTAACATGATGGACCATGGGCAGGCGCTCCACCTCTCTCCTTCCCAGAAGCCACCTGTACCCATCCCCCCACGCCCTCCCTGCCCAGGGTACCTTAGGACGAGGCTGCCAGGCAAGGAGGAGCATGGCCGACACACGGCTGAATTTGGCCTGCGCGTCGGGCGGCTGAGTCACATCCCCAAATTGCATCTTCGTAAGTGCGTTTCGGAAGGTCGATTGCAACACCCCCACCCCCTCCAGGCTCTGTCTGCCAGGCCACTTGCCTCTCCTGCCTGTGCCCCCGAGCCCTGGGGGAGGACCCCCCGCACTTTCAGGAGAGACAGTAGGAGAGATGCCTGGGGTTTCCTCATCTCCTGGGTGAGAGCAGGGGCTGCGACCGCTGTGTGTGTCCTGGTGACAAGCTCCCGGCCCCACCTAGCAGCGGATGGCCCTTCAGGTGGTAAGCAGGGGCCCTAGCCTAGCACGGCCCCTGCGTGTTCATGAAGGTGGAGAGAGAGATCCAGGCCAAGGTCAGCCTTGTACACTGTGAAGTGCTAGGCCTGCACAACACCAGCTCGTATAAACCGTGAAGTGCTAGACCTGTGTGAGGCCAGGCCTTTTAAAGTGACGTGTCAGGCCACAGGTGGCCACAGCCTGGTTGATGTCATGGATGGGGAGGGGTGAGTGAAGGGACGTGTCCTGATCCTCACGAGGTTGCTCTGCCATGAAGGGAAGGTTTCTTGTGCTCCTACTGTGTGCTGGTGCCAGCATCGGGGGACATGTAGTGAGTGGGACAGACACTGCGTGGGGGCGGGGCATGCCAGACAAGGTGTCAGACACTGCACGAGGTGGACGGCCTGGCCAAGGTGGTAGCGTGGCTCATCTTGGCATGTCCTGATGCAGCAGCGTCCGTGTCTGTCACCCCCCAGCCCAGCCCACAGTGTGGTTTCAGGGCTGTAGGGGCATCCTGTCTGGACGCACAGCCCTCTCTCCTGGGCCTGGCTCACAGGGGCCAGCCGCGCATGCCAGACTGGCCTTTTCAAAGGGGCCAGCACTTGGCCCACTGCCTGTCGCCGCCCCACTCATTCCTGGTGAGACAATCTCACAAAGCAGCCTGGTCAAGAATCAGCCCTAGAAGGAGATGGCCCCTTCACAGCACGGTGCCTCGGTTTCCCTATTGGTCAAACTGGCCAAACCCCCTTCTTGAGGGTATTACAAGGACCAAGGAGAAAATTGGTGTGAAGGACAGAGCCTGGCATGTAGCAGATGTTCACTAAACATTGGCTGGAAGTGGCCTCGGGGGGTACGTAGAGGGAGGGGGGTGGCGGGCTGGGGCGGGACAGGGAAGGGTCTGCCAAGTTGGGAGCCAGGAGGTGAGACTCCCAGGCAGCCTCCTTGTATGCGTGTCACTGTTACCACGGTCCTTGCTCTCGAACATGATGCCAGAGGACACTGCCATCTGCAGGGGCAGAATCCCAGGGTGTTGGGGCGGCCAGGCAGTCTGCCCCATGGTAGCCTGGAGAGGACACTGAGGCTGACCCGAGGTCACAGGTCCAGGCTGAGCACATCTCACAAGGCCCTGGTGTGCAATCTTAGAGGTAAATACTGAGTTGCCACATGGGTCCTGGAATCTCTTGGGAGATCATAAACCTCCTTCCACGCAGGCAGGAGGGGGCTGGGGGCCTCTGTAGCCACAGCCACGGCCACGGTCAGTCCCAGTGTCCCCACACATTCAGGACTTTGGACAGCTCTAGGAGAGGAACTGGAGGCTCCATAGGGTGAGATTAACTTGTCCTCGAACCTGAAGGTCAGAAGGAGACAAGACCAGGTTGGAAGCACCTCCTGACCGCACGCTGACACGGCCTCTGGTCCTTCCTGGCAAACCCACTGGCAGATCCCGTCTGCAGACATTCCAGAGTGTTCCCTGAGTGTGAGCTGAGCACTCGGCCTTGTTCTAGGTACTCGGAGACAGATCAGCAGGCGAAGGTTCAGTAAGAGGGTGTTCCAGGCAGAGGGCACAGCTGGTGCAAAGGCCCCAAGCTGGATCTGGCGACGAGGACGCCTATGTGGCTGGAAAGGAGTGGCTCTGGAAGAGTGAGAGGGGAGGTGGGTAGGAGCCAGACCACAGAGGGCCTCCTCCTGGCCACAGTGCGGTCTTTGGCTTTTATGCAGCAGCAGCGGGGAGCCACTGGATGGTTGTGAGTGGGAGAGGAGTCTAGGCTGACTTGGGTGATTGTTGGCTGGCCAACCCATGTGCCAGTCATATGTCTTGGTTCATGGCTTCCTGAGCCTCAGAATGTTTTGGGGTGGTGGCAGGGCTCCCTCTCCCTTCGATCAGTTGGCAAAGCACTGCCATGTCTGTGTCCCTTGTGCCCCTCAGGTCAGCATCGGAGCCCGGTCACTGAGCCATGCTGGGTCCCGGGAGGCCTGCCGCAAGCCCAACCCCGGCACCCACATAGTCATGAACAGCCACAGCCACAACGGCTGCGGGGGGCGGCCGCTGGGCAGCGGGCTGGGTGCCCTGGGCAGAGACCCTTCGGAGCCCGAGGCCGGCCACTCCCCGCAGCCCCCACATGGCCCAGGCCTCCAGGTGGTGGTGGCCAAGGGCGAGCCAGCCCGGCCCTCGCCTGGCAGTCCCCGGGGGCAGCCCCAGGACCAAGAAGAAGAGGAAGACGATGAAGAGGATGAGGCAGGTGGGAGGAGGGACTCGGGGAAGGCCCCTAACGTGGGCCACCGCCTGGGCCACCGGCGGGCACTCTTCGAGAAGCGGAAGCGCCTCAGTGACTACGCCCTCATCTTTGGCATGTTCGGCATTGTCGTCATGGTGACCGAGACGGAGCTGTCCTGGGGCGTCTACACCAAGGTAGGCATGGCGTTTCCCCTTGGTACCCCGGGGAGGCCCCTCTGGGCCCCCCCAGCCCCTACTCCCCCTTGGGCATGGGCTCGGGGACCATATTGGCCCCAGGAGCAGCAGGTGCAAGATGCTGGCGGAGTTGGGGGGTCCTGGGGGCGGGCCAGGGAGCGGGCACTGAGCCTCCCACTGTGTCCAGCTTCTGGGGGTAGCAGGCAGGCTGTGCGTGGGGGAGTTAGGCCCCAGCCCATTCCTTCTGCCCCACACCCGCAGGCCACACCCTGGCTTACAGCAGGGGGTAGGGCCAGGACAGGAGAGCCCCAGAGAAGACCTGCCACCACCCTGGCTATGCGTCCACTCGTGCCACCCAAGGGTGTGTGAGGACAGAGAGAGACCAGGGCATATCAGCCGGTAGACGGTGAACTGGTGAAGGTGGACACGGCCAGGCCTTCTAAACTGCAAAGAGCTGTACCTACATGAGGCCAGGCCTTATATGCTCTTAAGTATAGAGCAGCATTGTGATGGACCCCGGCCTAAGGAGAAAGGACAGGAGCACAGCTTCCTGAGTGGGGAGCTCCGGCGGGGGGTCAGGGGGGGTCACCCGCCCCCAGCATCCTTGTCCTCCTGTCCTCTGCTCTCTCTCTGCCCAGGAGTCCCTGTACTCATTTGCACTCAAATGCCTCATCAGCCTCTCCACGGTCATTCTGCTGGGCCTGGTCGTCCTCTATCACGCCCGGGAGATCCAGGTCAGTGCCCGGCTGGCCAGGGCAGCTCCCCTCTCCATGCCCCAGAAACCCACCCCCCCCCACAAGCCACCTGGGGCCCTGGCCCCCTAAAACATGAAAAGACCAGTAGCCTCTTTATAGGAAAAAAAAAAAAAAACCACCTCTGTAAAGACAGCGGTGACTCAATTTCTTTAGAATAGTTGTTTGTATTTTACTTTTCATTGGTTAGTTGGAAAAAGAGGACAAGGAGGGAGCCAGAGGTGAGCTGGGGTCCAGCATACACGTGTCATCTTCGCAGCCCTGGGGTCTTCCGAGGTTTCGCAGCCTTGGAAACCAGGGTTAGCAGCGCTGGGTTTCTGTTCCTATTTGATTGGACCCTGCCTTCGACAGACTTCTTACGTGCCAGGGAGTCTGTTCTCCTGTTTTGGGAGTTTACTGATGGAGCCCAGAGAGCCCAGCTCAGGGCCCATTGTCACAGCCCCAAGATGTCACCTGGGGTTGGCCCCAGGGCCTGGGAGAGCCAAAGGCTGTCAGCTGTGGCTTCTGACTCCGGCCTCTGACCCCCAGCCTGAAGGAGCCTCCGTCTGGCGGGAGACGGGTGGAGGCAAATCCTGCCTGGGCTGAACCACCTGTGAACATCCCCGGGGACGCCCAGGGTCTAGCACAAAGGAGGGACCCTGGCTGTGGCTGGGGACAGCGGAGGGGACAGTGATAGCTGCGTTGGAAGGAAGCAGTTCCTAAAGGGCCGCAGCTGGGGACAGCAGCAAGCTCCTCATACAGTGAACATGGTGGCACCACATGACCCAGCAACCCCGAGACACCCAAGAGAAATGAAAACCCGCATCGGCTACATCCTCACACAACTTGTATTCGCGTGTACCCAGTAGCCCTGTTCACGGTAACCAAAATGTGGGAACAGCCCGAATCAAGGGGCGTATGGCTAAACAAAGTGTCATAGGGCCACACGGTGGAATGTGATTCAACCCCAGAAAACCGAAGCACTGTGTGAGCGTGCTCCGGGCCACCTCCGCAGGGGACTGCAGCCGAGGGGCTTAAATAGCAGAACTGTATTTGCCCAGCTCCGGGGGCCGAAGTCCAAGGTCAGGTGCTGGCCGGATGGGTTTCTGCTGAAGCCCCTCTCCTCGGCTTGCGGGCAGCTGCCTTCTCCCCCGGGCCCTCTCGGCTTTCTGCGTGCACTCACCCTGGAATCGGCTCTTCTAACCAGGACACTGGGTCCCACCCTTATGACCTCATTTAACCCTAATTACTTCCTGAATTTTTTTAATGTTTATTTATTTATTTTGAGAGAGAGCGTGAACAAGGGAGGGGCAGAGAGAGAAAGAATCCCAAGCAGGCCCTACGCTGTCAGAGCAGAGCCTGATGGGGGCTCAAACCCATGAATAGTGAGATCATGACCTGGGCTGAAATCAAAAGGACACAAGTTAATCCAGAACATTCCAGCCTCTGGGCCATCCCCCAAATTCATGGCCTCCTCCCACGCAAGCATTCACCACTTCCCAACAGCCCCCAAGGTCTTCCTCCGTTCCAGCACCAACTCCAAGTCCCAAGCCTCACCTAGGTCTCAGATACAGGAGAGACTGAAAGCGCTTCTTTCCTCCAGCTGAGAGCCGACGGGTCATTGTCTCCCAAGATACAGGGGTGGGACAGGCGGAGCCTAGCCTCTCCTCTTCCTGAGGAGGAATCTGAAAGAAGGGAAGTTGAGAGATACGGAGCCAGTCAGAGAGCTCACAAGGCGAATTCTAGGAGTTGTGAAGGCTCCGTCCCGCTGCTTCCGAACCCACTGGGGTGGCAGCGCTGTCCCCGCGGCTCTGCGTGGTGGCCTTTTGTGCTTGCCCTCTTCAACTCAGCATGTTTTCGAGGTTCTGCCACGCCAGAGCCCCTTCCTGTTGGCTGAATGATGTCCCATTGCACGGAAGGACCCGTTTTGGTGATCCGTTCATTGGACACTTGGGTGGTTTCCGCTTTGGGTAATTGTTCGTGTGCCAGGATTTGTCCCCACGCCTGAGTTTTGGATTGGTTTTGTGTTTTGGTTTTTTTTCTCCCAATGCTTGTGCTTGTTTTCATTTCTCTTGCGTCTCTCCCCTAGGGACGAGATTGCTAGGTCATGGGTAACCCCGCGTTTCCGGGGAACACCCGTGCCCCACAGTTGGTTTGAAGGGCACCTCACCCCAAGAGCTAGGGAGTTTCGCCTACAGGGCTGTTTCTTATAAAGGCCAAGCGGGGGGACTGGGGGGTGGGAGTGGGGTCTCTCCCCGAGGGGGCACGGGCACACATCCGAGACCCTCACGCCCGCCCTCCGCAGCTGTTCATGGTGGACAACGGGGCGGACGACTGGCGCATCGCCATGACGTGCGAGCGTGTCTTCCTCATCTCTCTGGAGCTGGCCGTGTGCGCCATCCACCCGGTGCCGGGGCACTACCGCTTCACGTGGACGGCGCGCCTGGCCTTCACGTACGCGCCGTCGGCGGCCGAGGCGGACGTGGACGTGCTGCTGTCCGTCCCCATGTTCCTGCGCCTCTACCTGCTGGGCCGCGTCATGCTGCTGCACAGCAAGATATTCACGGACGCCTCGAGCCGCAGCATCGGCGCCCTCAACAAGATCACCTTCAACACGCGCTTCGTCATGAAGACGCTCATGACCATCTGCCCAGGCACCGTGCTGCTCGTCTTCAGCATCTCCTCCTGGATCATCGCCGCCTGGACCGTGCGCGTCTGTGAGAGGTACGCCCCTGGCCCCGGCGACCCCCAGGCCCCCCACCCTGGCCCCCCGTGGCTTGGAAACCCGGGGCTCCCCTGGCCATCACATCCCCCCACCCATAGGATACCCCCCCACCTTGGTTCCTGGCCTCGGTGACCATCCCTCAAGCATCAGCCCCCTCATCCCTGGGACTCCAGCCTGCATATCCCGCCCTGCCCCAACCGACAGCCCTCTGGGACCCCAGCCCTCTCCCCCAGGGAGGCCGGGAGGGGGGGTGTTATGCTCCTCTTTCTCCCAGCTCTTCCGCTGTGAGCAGCTGACCTCTGGCCCAGGGCAGTGGAGGCAGCGGGAACAGGATGCCCCCCCCCCCCATCTGCCTGTTTCCCCCACAATTTAACCAGCTCTCCTTCTCCCCTCCGCCCGCCCCACCGGACTGTAGGGAAAACATGTGAGTCCTGCCCTCGACCAAGCTGTGTGCACAGAGCTGCTGCTCTCCTGTCCGCCAGGAATTTAAGATTAGCTGCCGCACGGGGCGGGGGGAGGGGGCGCATAGGACCATGAGGTGGGGTGGCCCGGCCCAGCCCGGAGTGCCCGCAGGGCCGGGACAGGCCAGTTCGGAGTCAGGCCCAGGACAGCAGGAACCGCTCTGGGGCTGTGTCCACTGGGCACCCTGGAGGCCCTGGTCTCCCTGGCTGGGGAGGGCTGTTTGGCCAGCTGGCCCTGGGGGGCTGGGACAGCCCCTCCGGAGAGTTGAATAACAGCTGGCCCAGCCTTTTGTACCTCTCTCTCCCTGCAAGGGGCTTGTTCTCAAACCTGGAAGGCACAGGCCCTCAACCCAACTTACAGATGGGGAAACAGGCTTTGGGGCAAAGGGACATTCCTGAGGGCCTGATTCCTGGTTGACTGTGGAGACCCACAGGGTGATTCAGGGAAGGGAGGGTCCCCACGGGGGCTCTCAGGACACGGGGGTGCCTTACTTGGGAAGGAGCCTCTCCTACCTTGTGCTTCACTGGGGAAGGCCCTGGAAGGGGTCTGTGGCAGGTGGAGCTGAAACGGGGCTTCCTGGGGGTCCCCAGGCTGGACCTGCCTCCCGGTCCCTGTCTTCACCCCTTAATCTCCTCCATGGCGCCTGCCTCAGCCTGATATGGGGCTTGTGGGGGCAAGGGCCCAGCCCTTCTTGTCCTTGAGGCTTATTGTCTCGGGACCAGATGGGGTCTTCTTGGACCCCTGATGGACCCCTCTGCCAGTTCCCACAACCCATCCCCGACTCAGTCAGGGTGGGGTCCGGATTGTGGTCCAAGGATGAGAGAGGGGCACCAGTCTAGGTCATTGCAGGGGTCCCCGGGTTGGGGCAGGGAACGGGGCAGGACCCGGGGGGGCAGCCAATCCTAAATTCCGAGCTCCATGATGCTGCTTGAAGCCCCCTCGCCTGCCTCGCTCCGCCCCTGCGGCTCTGCCCCACCCCCACCCTGCCTCCCGCATGCCCCCCACTCTCTGGTCCTCTGTAGTCCCGGGTGGTCCTGCAGCACCCAGCCCAGCTCCAGGAGTCCTGGGGCTCCCCCACCTTCTGCTGGAGGGCCTCCCTTCCTCTGCTTCCGGTGTGGGGTGCTGGTCTACTGAGAGATGGGGACAGGGTAAATTGGGGCTCAGATGCCTCAGTGGGGTTCAGTCCCAGGTCCCCTTGCACCCAGCAAGCAGACTGACAGCCCAGGAGAAGGGGCCTGGAATGGCACCCGCCCCCCCAGGTGTGGGACAGGGACTCCCCCACACCAGACCTGCTGAGAGGGTCTCCATCCTTCCCGCCCTCCTTCGGAGCTTTTGCGCACTCCTCCTCTTGAGCCCCTGACTCCAGCCCTATCTGTCTGGGCCAGCCCTCCCCCAGTTTCCCCTGTCCTGCCCCTGCCAGGGCCCCCCCCACTCCTCTGTGCCCCCCTCCGTGGACCTCTAACCTTGAACCCCCTCAGGGCCCGCGGCCCAGGAAAGAGTGGCTCATCAGGAAAGGGCTCCCTGAGCCTGAGGTGCTCTGCAGGCTGGGGGCTGGGCTGGAGCGGAGCCGCGAGCTGTCCCCTGACCCTGAGCCTGAGCCTGGGCAGACCACAGGTGGGCTTGTTTGTAGCCCACGTGACCAGGTTCACAGGGCTGGCTGTGGCCAGGGACAAAATCATGTCCCTTGGGCCCTGCCCCCCCCAAAGTTAACCGCAAGCCTCCCCACAGCACCAAGCTGCTCCCTCCCTCCTCACCTCCCAAACCCTAAGCCCAGGATTCAGGGATGACTTCCCTTTTGCTCCCAAGTCCTGGAACACTGCAGCCACCTGTGTCCCCCAAGGGTCCCCTCCCCCGCCATGGGCCCCTGCTGGCTGGGGAAGTTCTTCCTGATGTCTGACCCGAATCCTCACCTCCACTCCCTGCCGCTTCTGGTGCCCATGGCCACCCGTGTCTGCATCTGTCTGTGCGTCTGTCTTCAGGAGGGGGGTCATATGCCCACGTGTGGACACAAGTGGACGTGCCCTCACTCAGACTCCTCTGCCCCATAACCAGGGCCAGGGAGGGCGCATGTTCTGGGCAGCAGCTTGGGGTGGGGGTGGAAGGGATCCTGGGAGGAGAGTGTGAGTGGCCCTCTGTCCAACAGTACCTTTGGGAGGGTGCCCACCACGCTGTCTCCCTGCACCGGTCCCTTTTCAAGCCCTCAGAGTGGCCCGCTCCTTGTAGTCAGGGTCCCCACCCAGCCAGGTGGACCCAGGACACCAGGGGGTGTGGCAAAGGCAGAGAGACTGCTGTGGACTGACTGGGCTTCCCCGGCTCCCCTCAGGTACCACGACAAGCAGGAAGTGACCAGCAACTTCTTGGGGGCCATGTGGCTCATCTCCATCACCTTCCTCTCCATCGGCTATGGTGACATGGTGCCCCACACCTACTGCGGGAAGGGCGTGTGCCTGCTCACTGGCATCATGGTAAGGGTGGGGGCCCTTGCACACCCCCTGCTGATGGGGAGCTCACCCCATTGTGAGCTGTAACGCATCAGCCTGCCCCTTCCTCTCTGTGTCCTCTGGCTCAGTCACCCCCTTTCTTCTTAGCTCTGCTGTGGCTCCAAAATCTGTGCCCTCGGGCTTCCTGGGGGCAGCTCTTGGCTTCCTCCAGTCTGGGGGAGGCAGCGTCAGGATGTAGCAGCTCTTAGCAAGGTGTTTTTCTTGCCCTTTATTCTCAGCAGCCTGCTTAACTCACAGCCCTTAGGGCCAGGGCCAGGCTTCCGTGCCTCAGTGTCCCCAGCTGTTACCAGTGCCCAATTCCTCTGTTCTCTGTAAAGTTTAAGTCTGTTCCTCTTTATTTATTTATTTATTTTTAGGTTTTTTTTTTAATGTTTACTCTTCTTTTTGAGAGAGACAGAGACAGAGAGAGAGAGCACAAGCAGGGGAGGGGCAGAGAGAGAGGGAGACACAGAATTCAAAGCAGGCCCCAGATCCTGAACTGTCAGCACAGAGCCCGACATGGGGCTTGAACCCATGAGCCGCGAGATCATGACCTGAGCCGAAGTCGGATGCTCAACTGACTGAGCCACCCAGGCGCCCTTCAAGTCTGTCCCTTTATGTGAAATGTCTATAGCGGTGAATGGTGTGGACACCCGGTCCACACCCTCTGGGCTGTGCCGTCACGGCTCAATTCCTCATCCTTGCCTGACTCTTGGGATGGCCCAAGCACCCCCCCTGAGTTTCCCATGCTGTGAAGTTTGTCTCCTGTGACTCGTTGGGCCCTGGTGGCACCCCCCCCAGACCTCTCAAGTCCGTCTATGGGTGGGGACAGCCTTTGACATCTGACACCTTCTTTCCCTGATTCCATCATCGGTTTTCCTGCTCATCCCCTCCTTCTGGAACCTTCTTTCTCCAACCTTCCCCATCCTTCACCAATGCTTTTCCGGGTCTTGGGTTACAGATTATTGGATGCCTGATGGGGAACACCTCTCCGCAATCCCCCATTAGTAACCTGTCCATTTGTGCAAACGAGGGAGCACGAATAGGACCAGAGTGGCCCCAGAGAAGCCGACTTCATCCCACCCCCAGGTTCCACGCTCCTTGGAGGGTATCCCTCCTTTTCTCTGTTCTTGCAAAAATAGGATGCGATCGCCACAAGAGTTTGCTTTTCTCTCGCAGACGGAAGGGGCATCTTGCAGGCCTCTGCCCACCCGATTTCGCTGCTTGCAGACCGTGGTCAGTTGTCACTCTCTCCGGAACCCCACGGCTCTGTCCCCAGTTCTCTAAGCTAATTCGGGGGTGGGAGGTGGTCTACGTCCTCCAGCCCCCGCCGGGGCCCCCGTTCTCCGGGCTGCGCTGACACGGCCCCCCTCTTGTGAAATGGCATTGCGCCTATTTGCTTCTTATTTTGCAAGAGGGGAAGGGAAATAACTAAAGGCGGGGCCACAATCCAACCCCCATTGCAATTAACCGAACTTTACAAAGAACCAAAAACAGACTCCAGTAAGGCGAGCTCAAACCCCGAACGCCCACGACAGAATGGAAAAGCCGAGTTCTGTTCTCTGGGATGTGGCTCCTTCCGAAAAAGGAGTTCCAGGTGTGGCCCCCTCGCTGCTGGCACACCCATGGGTGGTCACGCGTGGGCTGGTTTCTGGCTCTTCTGTTAGCTCTCTCTGCCATCCTCGCCCAAGCACGTCCACTCCCGGTCACTGCCCCGTGCAGGATCTCCCCAGCTGCGCACTTGTCTGTTCTTGAACTTCAGGCCGTCCCCGTGTGGCCCCCTCTGATCTGGCATCTTTCACTAGACATAGTCTCCGTGCTCTTGTGCATCACTGCCAGATGTCCTTTTTCCTTTTTGCGTAGTATTCCACCTGGAGGTTTTGTTGGGGCTTCTTTTTTTGTTTTTATTTTTTTTTTGTTTTGTTTATTTATTTTTTTAATGTTTTTTTTTTAATTTATTTTTGAGAGAGAGAGAGAGACAGAGCATGAGAGGGGGAGGGGCAGAGAGAGAAGGAGACACAGAACCGGAAGCAGGCTCCAGGCTCTGAGCTAGCTGTCAGCACAGAGCCTGACGTGGGGCTCGAACCCACGAACGTGAGATCTGACCTGAGCTGAAGTCGGAGGCCCAACCAACTGAGCCACCCAGGTGCCCCTGTTTTGTTTATTTTTGAGAGAGAGAGAGAGCGAGCATGAGCAAGCATGAGCAGGGGAGAGTCAGAGAGAGAGGGAGACACAGAATCTGAAGACAGGCTCCAGGCTCTGAGCTAGCTGTCAGCACAGAGCCCGACACGGGGCTCGAACCTACGGACTGTGAGATCATGACTTGAGCCAAAGCCGGATGCTCAACCGACTGAGCCACCCAGACGCCCCTGTTTGGGCTTCTGAGAACAGAAATCCAGGAGTCCACGTCAGGGCTTTCTCAGAAGGTGACCTTGTGCCCATCTTGCCCGGGCTGGTCATGTAGGGGTCCAGACCTGCCCAGGACTGTCCGATGGTGTCCCTGGCCCTTGCCCACCGCTCCCCAAGGATGTTTCCTTCCATCCTTAAGAAGAACCGAGCGTCCCTGGTCAGGTGGCCCAGGCTGAGCTCGCCCCTCTTGGAGGTCATGGCCTCAGAAGGAAGCAGCCTACAGGGAGGAGCAGGAGTGGCCTTCAGTGCAGGCTGGGAGCACCTTCTGCCCTCCCCCTGCCCCACCCCACACACCTGCTTCTGCCACCTGCCCCGGGCACTTCTGGGGCTGAAGGCACCTTGTGGGTGCTCCAGGGTCCCTGGCCCTTGCTCCTTGGTGGCAGACCCCGTCCCTCCCTCCCGCATCACTTTTTCTGCCCCCTTCCACCTGTCTGCCCTCTCCTCTCTCTCGGGTCCTCACTCCTGCTCGTCTCTCTCTTCTGGGCTGTTCTCCCCAGTAGACATGCGAGTCCTCTCTGACCTTCACTAGCCGGGAGGTCTGCCATTTAGGGCATCCTGAAGAACGTGGTTACATCAGTCAAGGAGGCCACCACTCTCCCCCCTAGTCCCCCCACCCGACCTCCACCTTGCTCCTTTCTACCTGCCAACGCCCCACCAACGGCCGCCAGCCCAACCCCTCACTCACGCTGCCAGTGACCCCTCTCGTGACCGTAGAAAGACATGTCATCTGGGTCCCTGTCCTCAACACCCAGACCCCAAAGCCTCGAGAGAAATGCTTCCAAATCCTCCCTCCTCCATGGTCACCAGCTCTGAACATACCTGTGGATCCTGCCCTTTTCTTCTCCCTTTCATTTTTTTCCTTTTAATTTTTTGTTAACATTTATTTTATTTTTGAGATACAGAGAGAGACAGATCATGAGCAGGGAAGGGGCAGAGAGAGAGAGGGACACAGAATCGGAAGCAGGCTCCAGGCTCTGAGCTGTCAGCACAGAGCCTGACCTGGGGCTCGAACCCATGAGCTGTAATGTAAGATCATGACCTGAGCTAAAGTCAAATGTTCAACCGACTGAGCCACCCAGGCGCCCGTTTCTTCTCCCTTTCTTATCTCTAAGCCTCAGTTTCTCCCTCTGCCTAGTGGGGATAAGAGTGGTCTTCCCTCCCAGGGCTGTCGGGGATCAGATGAGCTCATCAGCGGGACACGCTTCCCAGACATTCAGCCGATGTTACTCGGGTGGGACTGGGAGTCTGCGAGCTCAGCAGGCGGGGATCTGCCAAACACCGTGGGCTCGGAGGGTAGAGGGGAGGGTGGAATCAGAGCAGGCTTCCTGGAGGAGGGAGGGTGTCCTGCCTGTGGCCTGGGACCTCCATGGGGCAGGACGCTGATGCGTTCCCCACCCTCCGCTTGCAGGGGGCCGGCTGCACAGCACTCGTGGTGGCCGTGGTGGCCCGGAAGCTGGAGCTCACCAAGGCAGAGAAACACGTGCACAACTTCATGATGGACACTCAGCTCACCAAGCGGGTAAAGATCTCCGTCACAGCCGCCTCCTCTCCTGGTCACAAGGGCAGACCCTCCCCGCCAGGCCTGCGCACATGCCCGCTGCTCACTGCCCTGCCCTGTGCCCTGCTGCCCACTCGAGCGTTCAGGAACCATGCACAGAGACGTGGCAGCGTCCCCAGGTGTCCCCCTGTGTGCCCCGTCACAGCCCCACCCTGGGCCACACAGCAAGAGCCAGGCATTTGGGGCCTGGGCAGCCAGGTACAATCTATACGCCATCTGACCTTGATGGGTCGACCTCCCCGTGCCTCAGTTTCCCCACGTATAAAGCGAGAGTGATGCCAGTGCATGTAGATTTGCTGATGTAACACTTGCAAGGGATACAGAGAGGGTTTGGCCCTCACCGAATAATCTAAATGAAGTGCGTGCACACAGACCCGCAGATGAGGACATGTCCACGTGGCCTTGCCTCCCAGTCCCAGGATCCCACAAGGGCATTTCCAGGAGTTTCTAAGAGGTTTTGGAGATTTCCGGAAGTTTCCGGAACCTTCCACGGTTCTGGGCCTGCCTTGAGAAACTGTTCTTTTTCGGGCCCCAGGTAAAAAATGCCGCCGCTAACGTTCTCAGGGAGACGTGGCTCATCTACAAACACACGAGGCTGGTGAAGAAGCCAGACCACGCTCGGGTTCGGAAACACCAGCGTAAGTTCCTCCAAGCCATCCATCAGTAAGTCCAGCACCTTTCCCGCTCACCTTTCTGTGTCCGCCTGGCGCAGAGGCAGCTGTGATCCAAGGGAGGAGGCCACCAGCCGGGCCAGACCGCTCTGCGTGGCCTCATCACGGCGCCTCCCACGCTGGGTGGTCAGTTGTTGGGGCTTGCCGCAACTGTGCCGGGTGGGGTGGCGGCATGGTCAGGAGGGGGCAGGGGGTGGGCCCAGCACTTGTCCAGGGCAGGCACCTTTGCTAAGTCATGCAAACAAATGGCTAGAAGCATATTTTATTCTCCGGAATAGCCAACACTCTTTTACCTTTTAGATATTAAGCAAGTTCCCCTTTTCGCTTTGGCTGCCAGGAAGCTCAGAATTAAATGTGTGTCCTGATCCATGCGATCGTGTGGGGTAATTAGAAATTACGTGAGTCCCTCCTGAGAATTATTTAGTCAAGTATCCGGGGCTGGTCAGTGGAATCCCTCCACGGGCATTTAAAAACTGCACAGGCTCCACCCAACATGGCAGAGTCTGGGATGCACCAAGGGCTTAAGTTCCTCAGGTGAGTCCAGTGTGCAGCTGGTGTTGGCGAACTTTTCCTATAAAGGGCCAGAGAGTAAATATTTCAGGCTTTGTAGACCAGTCTGTCACAACTACTCTGTCCTTGTATCAGGAACGCAGTAAAGAGGAATTGGTGGGCTCTGCTCTAAGAAAACTTTATTTTCCCAAAACAGGCAGCTGGCCAGATCTGGGCTATAATATGCCAATCACTGTCCACTAGAAATATCACATAAACCACTATATAATTTTAAGTCTTAAATTTCCTAGTAGCCACATTAAAAAAATAAATAAAAGAGGGGCATCTGGGTGGCTCAGTCGGTTAAGTGTCTGACTCTTGATCAAGGTCTAGATCTTGAGGTGGTGAGTTTGGGCCCCGTGTTGGGCTCTGCAGTGGGTGTGAAGCCTAATTAAAAAATAATAGCAATAAAATTAAATTTTAAAATTGTAATGGAAACAAGTGAAATAAATTTTAATATGTTCATGTAATATATGCAAAATATTATTTTAACATGATTAATATTAAGAATTGAGACATTTTAGAACATTTTTGTGCTAAATCTTCAGAATCTATTGTGTATTTTACATTTATTTACAATCTGTTTTTATTTAGACCAGCCGCCTTCCAAATGCTTGGTAGCCACATAGAGGATGTATGAGACAACACCGTCTAGAACTTTCAACAGCTCCAATCCCAAGAGTGAGGCACTCAGATATAAATTACAACTGAGTCCTTTAGTACCTGACTTAAAATAGTAAAAACATATTGAGGCACTTTTCAGAATGAGCCCATGGATTCCCATCTCTGACATTGTGGGAAAACCTGGTCACAGTTGGGCTCTTCTGAGACCATCGGATGACTCCCTGCCCCAAGAGCTCCTAGGCCAGACTCAGGGGCCAATGGGTCACAGAGTGAAGTGAGTAGTGGTAGAGCCTGAGCTACTTCAACAGGAAGACAGCTGATTCAGCTGCGGAGGAAAGAGACAAGAGGCAGCATGGAGAACCCTGGTGTGAGTGGTAGAGTAGGCAGCTTGGGTTGGAGCAGAGCTCAGGGTGTGGTTAAAGCAGCCCAGCCTCTGGGATGTTAGAAGGTAGAGGAGTGTGACCATGAGGAGACGAGGCCACAGGAGGGGAAGCTCAGCGAGCTGGACTTCACCTTTTTAATCCAGTTTAATAATCTTTGTCTCTTAAAAAAAAAAACAGCTTTATTAAACTATAATTGACTGTAGATCAACGGTTTGATCAGTGTTACCGGATGTTACATCCCCGTAACAATTAGCACAGTCAAGATAAAAAAACAGATCCCCAGAGTTGCCCCCCAGAGTTTCCTTGCTGTCTTTGTCTTTTAGCTAGAGAGTTTAGTACATTTACATTTATTGTGTTTACTGTTATACTTGAATGCCTTTCCAATGGTAACAGTCCCTACTTCACAAGACCAAAGGGAGATCTAAATGGAAGCAGAAATGCCTGGCATAGTCCCTGGCACAAGACAAACTCTGGTAACACACGGTGCTCCCTGCTTCTGCTCCCATCATCACCTGAAAGCAGGGAGAGGAGCTGACATCGCACTCACTCAGCCTCACTGTCCCTGCCTTCTCACAAGACCCCAAGGCCCTTGAGGACAGAGACCCCTCCTTGTTGGCCCTCCCTCGGGTATTCACTGTCCCCTGGGCCCCATGGTTTCTGCCGCCTAACTGTGGGGCCTTGCCAAGTGACTGTGCTATTCCAAGCTTCATGTTTGTGTCTCTAAAGTGGAGACAATGGTAATTAACGTGCTTTCCTCCAGGAATGAGGTGTGGGTGGAGCACAACTGGGGATTCACCTGTGCCTACCTGGCATGCAGTCGTCTCTAAATGTGAGAACCAGCAATGGTGTCACACCCTTAATGTGTTCATTTGGTTACTGAATAAGCATTTCCTATGCCAGCTGGTGTGCCGGGCATGGGGGACACAGACAGGGCCCTGCCCTGGACTTTGCCCCAAGGGATGTTCCAGAAGGTTGTTGGAGGGAAGCAGGAGGGTGGGAATTTAGGAAAGCCAGGTCTGTGGGGAAGATACCTGCTCTGTGAGTTACCCCTTTCCTTTGTTCTGGGGCAGGACTGTCTCACTCGTCTTTATTTGTTTGTTTATTTATTTTTAATTTAAAAAATTTGGGGGGTGGGGCACCTGGGTGGTTCAGCCAGTTAAGCATTCTGCTTTGGCTCAAGTCATGATCTCACAGTTTGTGAATGCAAGCCCACATCGGGCTGCGTGACAGAGCGGAGCCTGGAGCCTGCTTTGAGTTCTGGGTCTCCCTCTCTCTCTGCCCCTACCCTGCTCACACTCTGTGTGTGTTTCTTTCTTTCTCTCAGAAATAGATAAACATTGTTAATGTCTATATTTATATTTGGGCGGGTAGGAGCAGAGAGAAGGAGACCAAGAATCTGAAACGACTCCATGCTGACAGCAGAGAGCACGATGTGGGGCTGGAACCCACGAGCTGTGAGATCATGACCTGAGCCAAAGTCAAAGGCTTAACTGATTGAGCCACCCAGGCACCTCTTTTTTTAAATATATTAATAATAATTTATTGTCAAATTGGTTTCCATACAACACCCAGTGCTCTTCCCCACAAGTGCCCTCCTCCATCACCACCACCTCTTTTCCCCCTCCCCCTTCCCCTTCAACCCTCAGTTCGTTTTCAGTATTCAATAGTCTCTCAAGTTTTGCGTCCCTCCCTCTCCCCAACTCTCTTTCCCCCTTCCCCTCCCCCTGGTCCTGCATTAGGTTTCTCCTCTTCTCCTGTTAGACCTCTGAGTGCAAACATATGGTATCTGTCCTTCTCTGCCTGACTTATTTCACTTAGCATGACACCCTCAAGGTCCATTCACTTTGCTACAAATGGCCAGATTTCATTCTTTCTCATTGCCATGTAGTACTTCATTGTGTATATATACCACGTCTTCTTGATCCACTCATCAGGTGATGGACATTTAGGCTCTTTCCATGATTTGGCTATTGTAGAAAGACCAGGCACCTCTTAAATTAAAAAAAAAAAAAAAAAAGCATGTTTATTTCTGAGAGGGAGCGAGCGAGAAAGAGAGAGCAGGGAGGGGCAGAGAGAGAGGGAGCAAGTGAATCCCAAGCAGGTCTTGCACAATCAGTGCACAGCCTGACATAGGGCTCGAACTCACAAACCTGTGAGATCACGACCTGAGCTGAAATCAAGAGTCAGAGGCTTATGGGGCACCTGGGTCGGTTAAGCGTCCGTCTTCAGCTCGGGTCATGATCTCACAGTTCACGGGTTTGAGCCCCGCATTGGGCTCTGTGCTGACAGCTAGCTCAGAGCCTGGAGCCTGCTTTGGATTCCGTGTTTCCCTCTCTCTCTGACCCTCCCCTGCTCATTGTGTCTCTCTCTGTCTCTCAAAAATAAATTAAAAAATATTTTTTAAAAAAAGAGGCTTAAATGAAGGAGTCACTCAGGTGCCCCCCAAAAAAACTTTTTTAGGTTTATTTATTTATTTTGAGAGAGAGAGAAACAGCATGGGGGGTGGGCAGAGAGAAAGGGAGAGAGAGAATCCCAAGCAGGCTCCGCACTGTCAGAACAGAGCCTGATGCAGGGCTTGAACTCACAAACCGTGAGGTCCTGACTTGAGCTATAATCAAGAGTCAGACATTTAACCGACTAAGCCCCTCAGGCGCCCCCAAATCTCCCCCTTTTTAGAAGGACCCCAGTCATACGGCACTGGGGCCCACCCCAAAAGCTCATCTTAACCTGGTTAAATCTATAAAGACCCTATTTCCAAATAAGGACCCATTCTGAGGTACTGGGGGTAGGACTTGAATATATTTTTTTGCAGGGAACTGATCAGTGCCTAACATGGAGGTTCCAAAGGAGCCAAACTTGACTTCCCCAGGGAAGGCATTCCAGAGCTCTGCAAGATTCCCTCCCCCCACTCCCGGGCAGCCTCCAGGGCCAGGGGTGGGTGTCTGTATCCACATCTGTCTCCCCAGACCGAGAGCTGGGTCCTATCAGGGGTGCTGGCAGTACCCAGCATAGATGGGCCCCAAGGGGCCTCCCGGAGCAGCCATCACGGGTGGGCGTGCAGGAATTGTGTTTGGACCAGTGAGGCGGGGTCCTACCTGGAACCGTTTCCTTGGCCCAGTTTAACTACAGAAGGGATGGGGACAAGGGGGTCAAGTACACACACTGGCTAACGCCCCATCCTCACTCATGGGCAGCTGTTGGGAGGCCAAGGTGCGGAGGTGGAGTGGCAGGTGCAGGTTCGAATCCTGCTGAAATGCTGGTGGGCACCGGCTTTGCCTCTCTGAGCCCCCTTATTCCCCGTGGGAAACAGCGTGGGCATAGTTCCGTGGACTGAATGCCACCTCTGGGGCCAGTGGGACCCCAAGGCTCTAAGCAACTGCATTTGCTGGGTGGGCGCTGCTGGGGTGAGGGGAAAAGAGCAGACGCATCCCCTCAGCCACCCAGGGCCCCCCGTCTGGTCCTGGGGTTGCGCATGGGGGAGGCGGGCAGGGCTGGCATGTGGCACTCAGCTGCACAGAGATTAAAATTGCCTTGTGATTTCCCTCTGCTCTGCCGGGGCCTGCCAGAGCTCAGAAGTAAGTCTCTTCTTGGGGCCTGGGGGTGCATGGTGGTCCCGGGGCAGGGCACACCCCAGGGCTGCCGGTGGAGCACTGCCCGCTGGCCCCGGGAGGCGGCCAGGGCTTGTATCCACCCTGCAGGCCTGTGCATTCCTCACCTGGGCCTGAGAGTCCAAGTTCCGGGCCGCGTGGATGCGGCCAGAAGGCAGACGCTGTTGGGGGTGGCTTAGCTACCCCGGTGTGCGTGGGGCAGGAACGCGCTGCATGGGGCCCCACCCTACCTCCCACCTTCTGCATGTCCCACAAAGTGACCCCAGGTGGGGGGCGGGGTGCATGAAGGGCCCCACTCCCCTGCAGTCTCCACCCAGCCCTGCCTCCCCACCCCCCTGTGTGTCTCCCAGGCTCCGGAGTGTGAAGATCGAGCAGGGGAAGCTGAATGACCAGGCCAACACTCTCGCCGACCTGGCCAAGGTGAGAGCCAGGTGGGGCTGGGCAGGGGGGGGCTCCCCAGGCCAGCAGGGGGTGGTCAGGCCCCCTGAAGGAGGATAGGGGACATTCAGTAAAGAACAGAGCCCGCCTTCTGCCCGGGGAGGAACAGTGTGGGCGTTGGTAACGGCACACAGGCCGGGTCTGCAAGGCTCCAGAGGTTCCCATTGTCAGAGAGAAGCTCGGAGTCACGTCTGCACGTAAACTCCTTTTGAACATTGGCGACTATTTTCTTTTAAACCGTATCTAGTAAAATAGCTTTAAAGGAGTATCTTTTTTTTTTTTTTAATGCTTATTTATTCTTTGAGAGACAGAGCAGGAGAAGGGGAGGGGCAGAGAGAGAGGAAAACACAGAGTCCAAAAGCAGGCTGCAGGCTCTGAGCCATCAGCACAGAGCCCAGTGCAGGGCTCAAACCCACGCACCGTGATCATGACCTGAGGCAAAGTCAGATGCTTTACCAACTGAGCCACCCAGGCGCCCCTTTAGTAAGAATATCTCATTAGGGGGCCAGATTGGCAAATGGTCCTTTTTGTTTGAGGCATGTCAACATCCAAGCTCCAAAATTCAAGAGAGAAACGTTCTTTTGCTACGGATAGAAATTCCAATTCCAGTGTCAGCCGAGAGCTTCTTTGCGCAGGAAACACGTTGATTGGAAGAGCCTTGTCAGATCGGTTTGTGGTATAAACGGATCTATCTGTTGGCCGTATTATCAAGTCCTGCTTCTAGAGCACTCGTCCTACGAGCGGTGGCATACCCTGTGAGTAGTTCATGGGTGAACTTTGCTCATTGGCTTCCTCCCCGAACCAGTTTAATTAGTCGGAGGTTAATTTAATACTATCTTCGGAAGCTGTTAAGTCCCATTCCACTTCTTTTATACCCAGAGCATTTCGGACTCATTCTCTGCATCATTGTCAAGAGAATGCAATATAATGTTAACCTACATAAATTTAATTTGGAAAGAAACAGAAGAAAAAACAGATTCTACAACCCTGAAGAAATCATTCCGTTGGTAGTAGGAAGAACACCGTCCCAAAAGCATTATGGAAATGCTTCCCAAACTAACTTGATGTCATGTAAGAAAACAGCCATAAATACATAAGAAAGAAATGCCTTTGAAACACTAGATATTATAATTTGGATTATCCCTATCACCCACTTCCTCCCGTTAGTACAGATGACTGAAATTTGAATTTTTCAAAGTTATTTAAACCTCGCAATCACGGCTGTATACTCTGAGTACATTTAACAAAGCCTTCTTTGAAGTAAGGCTTTAATTGGATTGGATTATATCGCTTCCTGATTTTTTTAATTTAGCAAGGTTAAGATGTTTTTCAGCATTAAACTTTAATGCGCTCCTGCCCAAGGTTGCCGATTTAATTTGTGTGTCTCTGATACAAGTAAGATGTACAGTCCAAGTTGTAAACAAGTTAAACCTCAGAGGCCAGAAAAAAATCATCAGAGGACTGGATATGTCCAGATGTTGTCCTCTGGCCCTAGGGACTGTGGCCTCCTGAGGCGGGCTGAGGGGAGGGTCAGCGACCCTAAGGGTCCCCTGCCCCAGGGGTCTGAGCCAGTTGGCCAGGAACAGAGGAAAGGGTGGGGGGAACCACTGAAGCTAAGGCACAGAGGTTGGAAGGGGGAGGCTAGGGCTGGAACGCAGCAACATGCTGTGGTAGGTGCCTCATTCTGTTCCCCTTCCATGGAGCGAGGGGTTGAGGGCTCTTTCCCCTCCTCGCATCCATTCTCCCCTCCCAGGCAGCAGTGGGGTGGGGAGTTGCTATCTGCCTAGGGATGGGCTCAGCACCTAGCGGAGGTTAGAGATGAGGAACGTGGCTCTATCGCCACCTGGTGGCAGCATTGGTACTGCACCCGGGTCTGTCTTCCTGGCCAGCCTCCCTCCCCCACCCAGGGCCCACGTGGATAGGTGCAGAACCCCCTCCTGCTTGCTGGATTGTGGGGAGCAGCCGAGTTGGTGGGGACACCCCATCGCCTGCTTTAACAGTAATTTTGGCTTTTTGTTGTACTACTTGGTCTGTGACCAGGTTGGATCCTTGGAGTGGTCCCTTGCCCTGTGTAGTGTGGGGCGCAAGGAGGCACTTCACAGCTCAGCCTCCTACCTCTCAGCCATGCTGGTGGCCAGTTCCCGCCCTCAGGGCAGCTCTGGCCACCTCCACCCCGGAACAATCCCTCTGCCTTCCCCCTGGCCTGCTGGCTCCCAGCCTGGCATCCAAGACCCGTATCTCCTCTTGTCCCTTCTCCTCCCAGTTCCTGGGGCCCAGCAAGAGACCTGTGGCTCTGGGATGTCCTCACAGGTGTCCCTCACGTGGGTCCCCCTTTCCTGAGCTCCCCCTCTCTGTGTCTGGCGTTCCATCTCTCTCACTTGGCCTCTCCTCTTTCTCCCATGCTGTCTCCGGCAGACTCAGAACGTCATGTACGACCTCATGTCCGAGCTGCACGCCCAGCACGAGGAACTTGAGGCCCGCCTGGCTGCCCTGGAAAGCCGCCTGGACGCGCTGGGCGCCTCCCTGCAGGCCCTGCCCGGCCTCATCGCCCAAGCCATACGCCCACCCCCCCCACCTCTGCCTCCCCGGCCTGGCCCAGGAGCCCTGGACCAGGCAGCCCGGAGCCCCCCGTGCCGGTGGCCGCCCATGGCCCCTTCAGACTGCGGGTGACAGCCCTGCCCACCACCGGACCCCTCAATCTTGGCCATCGTGTGGCCGCCACCTCCACGCCATCCAGGAAGCCCTGTACAGTGGCGCCTCTTGGAGTTCAAGGAGCCGAAGCTGAGTCGGGCCCAGTGGACCAGGGCCCACCCCACCCAGACAGTCTGGGCAGAAGGCAGGGCCGGACCGCAGGCGAGGGCAGGGGCGGGCCACCGCCCGCTTCCTCCTGAACGGAGCTGGGGGAGAGCCAGGAGCTTCCTCTGGCCCCCTGGCCCCCCTGACTTTCCCCAGGCCCCTGGTGGGCACGGAGCAACCAGGAGAGGGGTCCTTGCTGGTTCTCAATAAAGCAGGACCCACCCAGTTGCCACCTGTTTTCATGGTGGGGGACTCTGGTAACATGGGAGGTGGCCACCTGACTCCAGGCCCCAGAACAGATAGATGTGGGGGTCTAGGGGAGCCCGTGTCATCTCTATTCTAGCCTGGTAGCCCTCCAAGCCAGAGCTCAGCAGGGGACACTCCCGAGGACAGTAGCAGCAGTCTGGACCCGGCCCTCGCCTGCCGGAAGCAGCAGATAATCGAGACACCCTTCCCATTCTACCAGCTGACTTGGCTGGAGCGCCCACTCCAGGCCAAGCCCCAGTGGGGCCGTGGGTCATGGTCCAGTGGGAAGGTGACATGAGCGGGGAGGACCGATCCTCAATGGACCTGCCGTGGACGGGGAACATAATGTAAATCCCCACACTTCTTCACCAGAGCCTGAGCGGGGTGGGGTGGGGGAGCCGCGGGTGCCTGGGGCTGCAGAAACGAGGGGGCTGAGCCAGGATTCAAACCCGGGGGCCCATGGGCCAAAGCGCAGAGCCTTGTTGGAGGGCACTGGAGGGGGGAGTCCAAGAGAGGGAGCATGTGGTATGATCCTGGGGTTAGAGTGGCCTCTGGGGTGGGCTTGGGGCCAGCTGGTGGAGAACGTTCTGAAGTCGAATCAGAAAGGCCCCTCCAGGCCTTGGGCGCCGTGTGCTTTTGGTGAGGCAGGGGCAGCAGGCACCTGGCGCCTGCTGGGCTCTGGGCACAGCAGTTAGAGGGACACCTCGGTCCTGGGGAGGCTGGTCTGGGCCCTGCTGAGAGCCTCAGGCCCTGGCATCCTCTGATAAAGATATCAGCCACCTGGCTCAGGAGATAACGGGGGTGCAAGATCGAGAAGCGTGGGGATGTGCTCGTGGGCTCCAGACAGGAGCTGGGAGTCCTGACTGCCAGGGCTGGGTGCTACTGGGCAGAGGCTGCCCCCTGTGGGGCCTCAGTTTCTCTCTCTGTAAGAGCTGCTGAGGAGAACAGGGCATAGTGCTCACCTTTGGGGATCACCTAGTCTGATGGAGGAGGCACAGTAGACCTATAGCACTCAAACACAGAGATGAGAGCCATAAAGAAATAAACAAGGCCAGAGCATGACTAGGGGACACTGAGGAAGTGACATTTGGGCGGGGGGGGGGGGGGGGGGGGGGGGGGGGGGGGGGGGGGGGGGGGGGGAAGGGAGTTGGGAGAGCAGATCTGGGGAAGGGCGTTCCTATTTGGGGAACAGTCAGCGCAAAGGCCAAGAGGAAAGACCTGAGCTTGGTGGGTTTGGAGAACAGTCAGGAGGTGGATGGAGACCACGGCGGGAGGCTGGGACAGTGCCCGGGGCCAAAGGTGCCGGGTAGGGGACAGATGAAACCACAAGATAGACTGGTGTCTGCCTCCGCTCCGGGCCGGCCACATCCGTCCCCGCCCGCCTCTGACTCAACAGCGCCGACCCTGCAAAAACAGGGCCCGCCCCAGGCTGGGGGGGGGTGGGGGGAGGCAAAGTCAATAGCGCGGGCACGCGGGCGGCACGTCGCCGGCGGCCCGGGCGCGTCACGAGGGCGGACGCGGAAGACCAGGAAGTCGGCGCCCGCCGGGGTCTCCGGGGCGCCTGCACAAGTTCGCGGAAGCCGGAGGAAACTTGGGGGCGACTGGGGCTGCGACGAAGGGCGCCGCGCCGCGGGAGGGCCGTCGAGGCGCGCCCCAGCCGTGCGCCCGG
>NC_043711.1:13291300-13294071 GCF_006229205.1 Suricata suricatta
ACCGCGGCGGGGAGCGGCTGTGCGGCCGGGTGCTGCTGGAGGCGGCGGCGCCCCTGCGGGTGAGAGCGCTGGAGGTGGCGGCACGCGGCGGGGCGGCGACGCACTGGCTCGAGGGCCGCAGCGTCGGTGTCAACGCGGTGTCCAGCGACTACGCTGCTGCCGAGACGTACCTGCGGCGGCGGCAGCTGCTGCTCCGAGGTGAGCCGCTCACTCCCCACGCCCCAGCCGGGGTCCCCTGGGACCCTCGCCCCAGATCTGGGTGCTCTCCTCCAGGGCCGGGAGAGTTTCAATTCGGAGGCTGTGTGGTCGGGTGACCCTTCTTAAGTAGTGGGAGGTCTTGCCCTCCCACAGGACATCTACCCACCTATCATGTCCCAAACCCCTTTTCCCAGGAACCTCGCTCAGGGTCTGGGCTCCCCCCTTTACAGAGCCCGGAAGCCTTCCACCTAAAGGCTATGCAGCGGGACTCCCTCCACCCTCCTCTGAGTTTGGAGAACCCACTGGGTGGAGTCCGGACATCCTCCTCTCTGGACCCCAGGATCTCCTTTTAACTCCAGACCTGGGGTCCCTGATTTCCCAGAGAAGACCCCCATCTCACGTGCCCTCCTTCAATTTACCCCCAGCGTTCCCAGGAACCAGTTCTAACCGGGGCTGGGAGTTCTGGTGATATTTGTAGGTAGGTTTGCCTCCCAGAGAAGGAGGAGACTTGGGGTGGGGGCAGACCAGGCTGGGCAGACTTTGGGCTCTGAACGTCTCAGCCCCCCACACTTAGTCCACACGGCCAGTCCAGAGCAGGCCAGGGAGGAGTCTGTGTCTCTGCGAGGAACTGTGTTTGCTGTGGAGGATGTCGGCCTCCTGGGTCAGCCCACCCTCTCCAGCTGAGCCCGACTTCACTACTCTTCTGTAAAATGGGCAGAGGAAAGAGGCAGCTTAGACCTGGTTTCCCAGCCACGGTCCCCTTTTCTCCAGCGCCCTCACAGCCGATGCTTTGCCCACAGTCTTCCAGTCTTGTCTCAACACCCCAGGCGCAGGCTCTCCTCTTTCTTTTTAATTTTTTAAACATTTTTATTATTGAGAGACAGCATGAACATGGGAGGGGCAGAGAGATGGGAGACACAGAATCTGAAGGAGGCTTCCGGCTCTACGCTGTCAGCACAGAGCCCAATACGGGGCTCAAACTCACAAACCATGAGATCATGACCTGAGCGGAAGTCGGGCGCTCAACTGACTTAACCACCCAGGCACCCCGGGCTCTCCCCTTTCTAGCTGTGGAAACCCAGACTTCAAGGGCCCCAGGGTAGGACAGGAAGGGGCCCCACGAGGCACTTCCCTTCCCCCGAGGCTCAAGGGAAATTGGGGCGGGTCTCACCCCCTGGTTCCACTTATCAGCTGCTTCATTAGACACTGGAGGGGTGAAGCTTGCTGGGTAGCCTCAGGTGAGGCCTGCCCTTCTCTGGGCCTCTGGGGACCCATCTGTGAAATGGACTCACCTTATCCCCCATTTTCTCCTGGGCTTACAGCCTCCAGGGGTCCAGTTGGCCCTGGGAGAAGGTACCAGCCCTTCATTTTAGTTTCAGAGTCTCCTCTTCCATGCAGCCCCCGAAGCTGATCACTTCGTCTACAGTCTCTGCCCCTCCCTTATGTACTGTTCTGACCCCAATGCCCGTATGGTCACGCCGACTGCAGGTTACCGTGTCCGGTTATGACTTCATCTCACTGGGGCTTCCGAGGCCTCAGGGGTGGTCCCAAGGGTAGTCTGAGGGCCCCTCAAAGGTGGCTGCTAGGGAAGGGAGGGGGTGGGTTTGAGCAGCTGCGCATCTCGCTGCCAGCAGAGGGCGCCAGCGCCCTGCAGATCGCCTCGAGGAAACGCCTGCCTTAGAAACTTCGCTGAAGGTTCTTCTCTGAGGAAACTGAGGCCCGGAGAGTAGTCAAACCGTCTCGAGGGCACACCGCAGCCCTGACCCTAGGGGTTCCTGGGACGTCCCCTTCACTCGGCTGTCTGGGAGGGGACTGGGACCCGGGGGGCCGGAGGGCTTGCCACGAGCGGGCACAGGGGCGACGCCTAGGGGGCCTGTAGGAGTTTGCTGGGGGCTGCAAACATCGAGTGTTGGCAACAGCCTGGGCAAAAGCGCTGAGGCGCGACTGAGTGGCGGCTTGTGGGGAGTGGGTTGATGACGTGGGAGCAAGGCTCTGGGAAGTGTCTAGCGTGGGCTACACAGTGATTTAGGCACAACACTCTGAGGTCAGGACTGATTTTTTTCCCCAGCTCTACAACCTGGGAACAGGTTCTGAGAGGTTGTCGCTAGCCCAGGGGTCCACGAGGGTAGAGGGCAGCAGCGGCGTTTGATATTTTGCTCCACGCCTGGGAGGAGCCACACCCCTCGCCGCACCATTGGTGCGTTCCTTTATGGAGGTGGGGCCGGTGTCTCGCCCCGCCCCTCCGACCCGCCTTGCCCGCCGTATAAAGGCAGCGCCGGCGCCCGGCGCACAGGAATATTTGGCCTGGTCCGCAAAGTGCGCTTGCGCGCTGTGGGCCGGATTGTGTTCTGAGGCTGTAGCCTCCGCACCTCGCGCCGCCGTGCCGCCGTGTCACGGGTTCGAGTCCAGGGCGTGTGCGTCGCGGGTTCGCATCCCGGGCGCGATGCTGTTCGACAAGGTGAAGGCGTTCGTGGTGCAGCTGGATGGCGCGAGCGCGGGCGCCGAGCCGGTTTTCAGCGGCGGCCAGGCCGTCGCCGGCCGAGTGCTGCTGGAGCTGGCGGGCCCGGCGCGCG
>NC_043711.1:13294171-13309324 GCF_006229205.1 Suricata suricatta
GAAGCTGCGCGCGCGGGGCCGCGCCCACGTGCACTGGACCGAGTCGCGCAGCGCCGGCTCGAGCACCGCGTACACGCAGAGCTACAGCGAGCGTGTGGAGGTCGTGAGCCACCGGGCCACGCTGCTCGCGCCAGGTACTCGCCGGCTGCCCCAACACGGCGCACTTGCTGCGCGCTCGGGAACCTGGCGCGGCCACTGAGCCTCCCCCTCTCGCTTCTACCTGCAGACACCGGAGAGACCACGACGCTGCCTCCGGGGCGCCACGAGTTCCCATTCACCTTCCAGCTGCCTCCGTAAGTCCTGTGTCTGGGGCACAGGATTGCAGGGGAGTCCCTGAGCCTGCCGCTCGGTTCAGGTTTAGGGCTCCAGTGCCCGGTATCTGGGGGCCCTCCACACCCTAGCACCCCAGCACTGTTCCCCTGGGCGGGGGGGCCCCTCCGTGTCTATGTTTCGCATCCTCCTAAGTCTCTGGGGCCACCCCCCACCTGTACCTCACTTTTTGAAGTCCCTTCCCACCCCCCCCCAGGACCCTGGTGACGTCATTCGAGGGTAAACATGGCAGTGTCCGATACTGCATCAAGGCTACCCTCCACCGGCCCTGGGTGCCTGCCCGCCGGGCAAGGAAGATATTTACTGTCATTGAGCCCGTGGACATCAACACACCTGCCCTGCTGGTGAGTGGCTGTTCAAGGGGAGGTGGGACCGGAGCGTTGCAGGTGGGGGCTTGGCTGCTGGGGGACCCCCGACTGGCCCCTCATCCCTTCACTTCCTTCCCAAAGTGGGAATCACTGCCAGGCCCTGGCAGGAAGGGAGGCAGGCACGAGAATGCCTTTGGAGTCCAGCGGAGCCGGTGCAGATTCCACTGGCACATTTGCTGTGTGGCTCTGGGCAAGTGTCTCACTCTCCCTGAGCCTCAGAGGCCTCATCTGTGAAACGGGATAGCCAGGACTAAGATGGGCTTTATCTGCGGCTCCGAGTTACAGATAGCTCCTGGGGGTTATGAAGGACCCAGGAGCCCTGCCCCAAGTCCCCCCTCTGCTGGGGGTGGTCGGGAAGCTCCTCGGACGGCGTCTTTGGGTGGCACAAAGTGACCCGTTCCCATCCCTCTCCCCGACCCCACCAGGCCCCTCAGGCGGGAGCTCTGGAGAAAGTCGCTCGATCCTGGTACAGCAGTCGTGGCCTTGTCTCCCTCTCGGCCAAGATCGACCGAAAGGGCTACACACCAGGTACCAGGCAAGCGGAGCTGGTTGGGGAAGAAGGCCAACGTCAGAGCTGCAGACGGGGAAACTGAGCCCCCCCCCCTCCCGCTCCCTGCTGCAGGCGAGGTGATCCTGGTCTTCGCCGAGATCGACAACGGCTCCACCCGCCCGGTGCTGCCTCGGGCAGCGGTGGTGCAGACACAGACCTTCATGGCCCGAGGTGCCCGCAAGCAGAAGCGAGCAGTGGTGGCCAGTCTCTCGGGCGAGCCGGTGGGCCCCGGGCGGCGGGCGCTGTGGCAGGGCCGGGCGCTGCGGATCCCCCCCGTGGGTCCTTCCATCCTGCACTGCCGGGTGCTTCACGTGGACTATTCCCTCAAGGTACAGGGTCCCGTGGTTGGTCCTAGGAGGCGGGGCTGGCCACATCTGCTCTGTTCTCCAGACTGGGGTTCCCCGGAGGCTGCCTGGGCGCCCTCCCTCATGGTCCATCCCTCCAGGTCTGCGTGGACATCCCTGGTACATCCAAGTTGCTCCTGGAGCTGCCGCTGGTCATCGGCACCATCCCCCTGCACCCTTTCGGCAGCCGCTCGTCCAGCGTGGGCAGCCATGCCAGCCTCCTGCTGGACTGGGGGCTTGGGGCCCTGCCAGAGCGGCCTGAGGGTGAGCTCCGTGTCCCGCGCTGCTGGGGAGCTGGGGGGCTGGGCGGAGAGGCGGGTGCCAGGCGGACTCTCCCCTCCCCCTGGACTCTGTGGCCCCGTCTGTTAAAGCACACAGTGCCGATCACGTCAGTGGTCGAGGTTCCCCCCCGCCACCAACTCCCAACCTGAGGGCACACAGCCCAGCAGCCCCAGAACTGGCACAAGCCGGCTCCCGGCCATTGCTCCTGATTCTGCGGGGCCTCCCCTTTCCCACTGGCCTCACCCACCCTGTCTCTCACTTGCAGCTCCTCCCGAGTACTCAGAGGTGGTGGCAGATGGAGGGGTGGTGGCCATGGGGCAGAGCCCCTTTCCACCGCTGCAAGACATCGACAGCAATTTCGAAGGCCCCTTCCTCGCCTACATCCAGGAGTTCCGCTACCGCCCCCCACCCCTGTACTCCGAGGTGAGCTCACGGAGTCCCAGAAGCCTCTCCAGGCCCCGGGAGCCCAGGTTGGGGGGTGGCGGTGGGACTCAGATGAGTTTTAAATGTTAATGGCTTGCGTTCATTCAGGGCCCAAGCCTTCCCTGTACCCCATCTGTTCTGCACGTTGCTTCCGGGGTTAATGGAAGAGTTGGAGATGAGCAGGGCCAGAGGGGGGGCGTGTTTCAGAGTCTCTGGCGCCCCGCTGTGAGGCTTGACCAGATTCTCTCTCTCAGGAGGATCCAAATCCACCCTCCGAGGCCATGAGGCCACGCTGCATGACCTGCTGAGAGGCAAGCAGCTACCTCGAGGAGGACGGTGCACATAGGCCTCGGGCCTCCACGGACACGGGGAATGGCCGGATCGAGGGCGGACCCACCTGACCTGTGCTGAAGTTGGGGAATCCGAGCCTCTTGAACAAGGCAGGGCTTTCCCATGTGATCCAGGACGGAGGAAGAGCCAGTCTGGAGCCTGACTGATGCGGACCAGTCCTCCTACAGCATCAAAGGCCCCTCGTCGGATCCTGTCTACAAGGGCCTGTGGATGGCTCTTGGGTCCCCTGGGAGCCTCCGGTCTGGGAGAGACATAGCCAGACATCAGTGCTTACGGTCTCGGACCAGAGGGAGAGACCCAGGACCAGGAGAGTCCGGACAGGAGCGTAGAGGGCTTCCTAGAGCAAAGGGCCTTCTGGCTGAGGCGGTGGCCTGTGTCCCGGCTGGCAGACAAACAAGAAAGAGGCAGAAGAAGTCAGAGAAGGTCAGAGCTGAGTGATGTTCAGAGATCACCCCCTTCATCTTAGAACCGGGGCTCAGAAGACAAGCGCTTCCGCGGAGGCCACAGAGTGAGGACCGCCAGGTGAAAGGGCCCAGGAACGTGGCATTCCGAGAGGCGGGCCATTGGAGCCCTGTGGCGCCTACAGGTGGCAGCGTGGCAGCCTTGGTTGTTTGTTTTGTAAATATATTTATTTTGAGAGAGAATAGGAGCAGGGGAGGAGTAGAGAGAGAGGGAGAGAGGAGAGAGAATCCCAAGCAGGCTCCTCGCCGCCTGTCAGCGCAGGGCCCAACTGGGGGCTCGAGCTCACCGAACTGCAAGGTTGTGACCTGAGCAGAGGTCACTTAGCTGACTGGGTCAGAGGTCAGACCTTGGGGCCAGAAGTGGCTCAGCAGGACCAGTTTGCCTCTGGAGCCCTTCTGTATCCTGGAGGGACAACATGTGAGGGGGCAGCTGGACAAGTCCCCAGTTGGAGAGTCCCCGCCGTAGTTGGGGGCAGGGCCCCTGCCAGGGACTCAACGTTTCTGATAAGCCTTAAATTGTTCCCCTTTTTACAGTTTTTTTTTTTTTTAAATAAAAGCGTGGGGAAAGAGACTGGGCTTACTGGTTTATATCTCCCAGCTGCCAAGGGAGCTGAGTGGCCATGACCTCCACCTCGCGTCAGGATCTCAGGGACTGAATTTCTCACCGAGGAAGGTGGAGGGGCCGCTTGTCTGGAAGGAGAAACTGAGGCCCAGGGACACAAAGGGAGCCTGAGCTCAGGGTGGAGCTGGACCCCATGCCCCTTTGCTAGTGCAGCCACAGAGGCTGGGAGCTGGGATGGGGGAAGGCAGACAGGGGCCTCAGAGACACACTGGCTAGGCAGGGCCCCCCGGTATACGTGATTCTTGCTTCTCTTGAGTTCAAACTGCCCTTGTTTTTATTAAGATACAATTTCTATACCATGAGATGTGCCCTTGGAAAGTGTACATACAGTTCGGTGGCATTTCGGGCGTTCCCACGGGTGGTGTGACCCGCCACCTTCTAGTGCCGGCACCCCAAAGGAGACCCTGTCCCTGTTAGCAGTCCCCACCCCCGATCCCCTTTCCTCACGCCCTGCACCGAAGGATCTACTTCCTGCCTCTGGAGTTTCCTGTTCTGGACTTTTCACGCAGATGGGATCATGCCCTGTGTGGCCTGTTGTGTCTGCGGCTTTCACTCAGCATAAACGTTGGTGTTTTCACCCACGTGGCAGCACGCGTCAATGTTTCGCAACTTCACGTGGCCCAATAATAGTCTAGAGCTTGGAGGGACTGCATTTTGATTATCCCTTCACCCCTCGATAGACATTTGGGTCGTTTCCACCTCTGAGCAACCGTGAATAGGGCTCCTCTGGGCATGCGTGTACTAGGATTTGTTTTAACGCCCACTGAGCTTTAAGGCAGCCCTGGAGGCATGAGGTTACCGTCCTGGAGCTGCCGGCAGGGGGAATTGAGTCAAACGCGCGAGGTGACTCGTGCAGGGACCGGAGTTCCCACTCAGAACCCGCAGGCTCACATGGGTCGGCTCCCGGAGTTGCTCCCAGCAGACCCAGCATTCAGGCCCCGCCCCTGGCTCGAGGCCCCGCCCCCAGGGGGCTGGGCCCAATTAGAACCCGGTCAAAGAGTCCCAGGTGTGCTCACCGGTTCGCCCCAGACAGTGAGAATTGCTGGCAGTCTGGGATGACCTCAGGCAGGGCTGAGGAGCAGGGAGGAGGAGGGGGGCGCGCCCAGGGGCTGGACCCCGGCAGGTTCCGGTTCAGGCTTAGCTTTCTGAGTGACAGACGGGCAAGTCACTTGCTTCTGAGCCAGCTTCCTCATCTGAGACTCTGGGACACCTCCCTCCCACAGCCTCAATGGTCTCCCACCCCTCAAATGGTCTGAATTTGGGTCCTGGTCTCCACCTGCTTCCGGCCCTGGGATTTACCCAGCCCGCCCTGTCCAACTGCGTCAGCCCTTGGCACCTGACCTGGGGCCCGGCTTTGAACCCATCAGATTCGGGGTCCCTTCAGATTCGGGGTCCCTTTGGGCCCAGCGGATGCACCCACAGCACAATCACCCAGGCCTCCAAAATAGCCTCGAGAGGGGGTAAGTTCCCTGTCGCCCTGGTATGCAAGCACAAGATCCCAGTTTCCAGACCCATGTCCCCAAAGTTAGAAGAGCCAGGGGCCTGGGGCAAGGGCAGACGCCGGTGCAGTTCTACAAAAGGTAGACTGGCAGACTTCTGTGTCTGCAGCCGTCTGGAACCTGATCCCTTAAGAGGTGATTATCCGGTTCAGATAAATGGAAATCAGCATGGAGCTGGCTTGAGGCGTCCAGAATTCAGGGAACTCCCTGAACACAGAGTGAGGCCCACAGGGCACAGAGGAGGGTGGCCAAGATAAAATCCCACCCTTCCCTCGACCCCCCAGATGGCTCACCCACCCCTCCTTCCAGCTCCCCGTCGATCCCTGACTGCTATTCACTAATCCAAGCTCAAGCTCCTTCCCACCTCAGGACCTTCGTACATGTGGTCCCTTCTGTGGAAAGGCTTTTCTCTGTGACTGGCTACTCTTCACCTCCTAGCCGCATTTTCTCAAGAACACCCCAACCTCTTGGTTAAAGGTGCGCTCCCTGTTCCTACCACTCCCATCTCCCTGTCCTGCCTTCACAGCCCTCAGCACTCTCTGAAATTTTTATTTAGATACTCATTTATTTGTCTGAAGCTTTCAGAGCTGGGCACACAGCACACAGCAGGCATGAGGCGGGTTGTTGACTGGCTGGAGGGGATTCCTGTCCACCCCCGGCGTGGACCAAGATTCCGATGGGAGTGTCAGCGCCTCAGACTTGTTCCCAGGGGCCCCTAGAATCTCTCACTATTTCTCTCTCACTGTTTCTTTGTCTTTCGTTCACCATCTCTCTTGGTTGCCATCTCTCTGTCTCTCTCAGTCTCTGACTCTTTCGCCATCTCTGTCTCCTTTCCTGGCTGGGCCAGGCCCCAGGGCCCCCGGGGTGACAGGCAGGCAGGGCGCCCTCCGCTTGTTTGCCACGCCGGCTGGCAGGGGGCCCAGCTGGGCTGCTGCTCAGGAATTCTCCAGCTGCCTTGCTCCAGCCACCAGGCACAGCCGCTGCCGGCCTCTCCTCCCAGCACATTCTGTCCCGAGCAGGGAGCACTGGGGGTGGATGTGGTGGGGGTGGAGGGTTCCTGTCAGGCTCCAGTTACAGGACAGCCCGTCCTGGTGGACTTGCTCCCCGCCCCCCAGTGCTGCCCCCGATGCCTCCCCTCCCCTACTTGGGACTTAGATCTTCATGAACGGGGCCCCTCTGCCAGCTCATCCTTACTTCAGGGACTTTGCACCTGCGGCGCCTTCCACCTGGAGTTCCTTCTCCCCAGATATGCCCAGGACCTTCTCCTCAGCAGGCTTCGGGTCGCAAGTCACCTCCTCGGGGTGCCCTCCCTGTCTCTGGATCAGAGAGCCCCTCACTTCCCAGACTCTCTTCCTGATGCCTTTTGCTTCCTGATCTTTCCCCGGCCTCAGAGTTACATTTTTTCTCGCTGATGGGTGTGGTGGCTGATACCTGAACCCTCCCGCGCACACACTAGGCGCTCAATGAATAGTTTAGAATTCTTGCCGTTTCACCCCAAAGTTCAGCTCTGGCTTAGCCACCCAGGCTCCCGCGCACCGCGCCCATCCCTTCAACCCAGCTGACCTACCCCGGACCCTGCCTCCTCCGGACCTTCCGGCCCCTGCTGTCCTCTGTACACACACCCTGCCACTGTGCCCTGCGCCCTCAGCGCCCCAGCAGTACTCCGCCCTCCCAGCTGCTCCCAGGACTTCCCTCCCCTAGATGCACCTTTTCCAGTGAGGGGCTGGGTCTGTGTTTTAGACCCATGGGCTCCATGTGGGGCAGCTGGGACATGCACGCGCATGCGCGCGCACACACACACACACACGGAGACCCACGCGCACATGCGTGCGCGCACACACGAGGTACAACAGTGTTGACCACGCTGGGCACCCATGGCCCCTGTGGAGGGCTTGTGGGGTGTTCACACGCAGGGTCCCCCCATTTTGAAGGAAGGCAGGTAAGATGTCCTCCATCTCACAGGTGGGGTTCGAGCCCACGCCAGGGTGTGCACAGATTTGTCCACACACACGTCTCTGCCCTCTCTCCCCCCACCTTATTTTGGGTGTTCAAGGGAGGCCAGGAAAGTCCCCAGAAAGCATCGGGCTGGGCAAGAGGCCCAGAAGGAAGCAGTGAATCAGCTGGCAGCGTCAATGCCTCACTGGGACACCCTTAGGGGGATGGGGAGGAGGATTTACAGAAAACAACAATAAAGGTCTGGTGGTGATAAAAGGAACCATCTTTGCTACCATACAGGGGACAGAACAGAGAGTCCAATGGCCATTGTGGTGGAATCCATAAAACACTCCTTCCCTGGAGGGTCCTGGGATGGCTCCCAGGAGGAGAGGGCACTGGAGTTAGGGTTTTGATGGATGAAGAGGAGTTCACCAGGAAGCAAGTGAAGGGCATGCCAAGCAGAGGGAGCAACCCATGTCACCACAGAGGGCAAGAGAGGGCCAGGTGTGTCTTCATCCATTCCAGGGGCTCCATGGGGCTGGAGCATAGATAGGGAAGCTGCAGATGTGTTTGTTTATTTGTTCCTAGATGCCCCCACCAGCCCTCCTAAGGGTGAGACCACATCTTTGGCAGCAGCTCTGTTGGCAGCTGACGTTTCAGTAACATCTGTGGCGTAGGTGGCCCTTCTCTGGGGACACAGATGAGTGAGATGGGTGGGGAGTGAATGAGAGAGTTGGATTCAGGGGACAAGAGAGCCCAGGACTGGGTCAGGGTGGCCCCAGGAGCCTAGGAACAGGACGGCAGTCCAAGGCGGAAGGGCGCATTTCCCTTTTCCCCGTCTGAGAGTCCCCCGTCCTGGGCATGGGCGCTAAGGGGAGGCAGGTTGGGGCTCAGGGCCTGGACCCCAGCACACCTCTTCCTTCCTGCATGCCCCTGGGATGGTGGCGGCACCTCTCCACGCCTCAGTTTCACCATCTGGAGCCTGACTTCACCATAGCACAAGGTCAGTACCAGGCCCCGAAGCGATACCAGGTCTGCGGGACCGGACGGGGTGTGCTGAGCCAGTGGAGGAGGGGCTGGGCCCGTCCAGAACATTCCCTCAGCAGTTCCTGGCCTCTTTGAAAACAGGAAGCCGGCTCTCAAGGGAGCCCCCAGCAAGGCTTCCTGAGCCTCCTCGTGAGGTGACGCGTGCTGGGCGGGGGGAGGGGCTGTGCACGCACATGTGTGTGTGCAGGCGGCCTGGAGATAATCGGAGCCCACCAACGTGTGCACGTGTATTTGTGTGTCAGCCGTGTCTGTGGGTTGCCCGGTGGCCCGTGCACATGGTGCATGTGCTTGGATGTGGGTTTACACGGATGGCCGATACAGGGAGTGAATGTGGGCTGGCGGGTGCATCTTCGAGGCTGGGTCCAGGTGCTGGCAGAGGTGTCCGTCGGCAGTGGGGACTGGGGAGTGCTGGCTGGAGCTAGCTGGTGCCGGGGGGTACTGTGTGCTGGCAGATAGAGCCTGTGGGGGGACCCCCAGGCCTCTGAACCCCCGAGTTGGTCCCGACTCAGGTGCCAGTGGCCCCTAGATTGCATCCGCTCCAGAGCCACGGGGCCTCTCCTGGCTGCCAAGGCTCTGTGCGGCCCCTGTGACCGCTGTGCCCTCCCTTCCTTCCACCTGCTCTCCCCCCGCCCCCACCCCATCGGTCTTGGTCCCTCTTGCTGTTCTTGGGAGCTGCTAAATATGTTCTTACCTCAGGGCCTTTGCACCTGCTATGCCCACTAACCAAGCTACTCTACCCTCCACTCCTCTCCATCTCTCAGGCCTCAGTATAATGGCCTTGGGAAAGCCACTCCCCTCCTACTTATTGGCTGTTTTCTCTGCCCTTCCCTGAGTCCAGCCCCGGCTTTGATCACTCCCCTCTGCATCCTAGGATGTGTGGGCTCCCTCTCTAAGTCTCGGTTTATTCTCCTGTAAACTGGGGCCAATCTTGGTGGGGTCTCACTCGCCTAGAGTCACCCAGAAAGTGGAAAAGCTTGAATTCAAGCCTGGGCTGGCCAGATCTGCCAATTCATAGAGGCGTCGTCCTTGCTCACATCAAGTGGGGGAAACACCTGAGGGTCAGTGACAGTCTGGGGTCACTCAGCCAGAGGGGCCAGAGGGGACCAAGCTGGGGCCTCCTGGGGCCATGTTCCTGGGATGCCTTTCGCTTGCCGGCAAACTTCTACTCATCTTCAAAACCCCATCTCAGATACCCCTTATCTCTAAGCCAGTCCTGACACCATGGGCTGAGGGCATTGGGTGGCTGGCCATGTCTGTCCCCTCCAGACAGGCCAGGGCTGAGGCGCAGAGAGGAACACGGGGCCGTGTTTCCCACATGCTGACTTTCTGGAGATGACCCAAGTGCGTTTGCCATACCTGATCCCCAGGAGGGGACTCCTGCTGCCTTATCCCCTTAGGACCTGCCAAATTGTGGTTCAGAAGGTCAAGCAAGACATTTCCGCTTGATCCAGAAGCCCGTGTGTTCTGGAAACTCCCCTGCCCGGGCCTGTGGTCTTTCTGGCCTTGGCTCACAGCAGTTCAGTGCCAGTCTGCTTGATATGTCGAATGGACCAGAGATTTCCCAAGGCCCAGGCAGTGGGATGGGGGTTTCTTGCTCATGTCTCAGTGCTCCAGCCCCAGGGCAGCCTTGAAACAAGGCTCAGAGCCCATCCCTTACATACCCTCCCCCAAACCCACAGCCTGGCCCCACAGCCTCTGTCACAACAGATTTAGCCCTACCTCAGGGCCTTTGCACTTGCTGTTCCTTCTGCTCAGATAGCCCTACTCCCGCTCCCCACCTTCTCCTCCTTGATCTAAGTTCAAATGTCCCCTCCTCAGAGGCCCCTCGGCCTCCCTGACCACAGCTGCCATTCTCCCTTCCACTTCTGGCAATTCATAACTACGACATATTGTGGCTTCATGGCCATCCTCCACCTCCCCTCTGTAATGGGACCTCCAAAAGGAGGGGGGCGGCATAACCCCCCACCCCCAAATGGGAGAGTTTTCCAGCATCATCTCTCGCCACCCTTTCCTTCCAGAGTAGGCCTAGAAGGTTCCTCATCCTGGCTCTTGTCAGCCAAGGGAAGGAGAGGTGGGGTCCCGTGTCCAGGCAGAGAGCACATTCCTCTCCTCCTCCCACGTGGCCAGAGCGCCGCGCCGCATCACCCTCAGGAGAACGTCCAGCTCCTTGGCTCAGAGTTCAAGGTCCAGCCCACGTGTGGCAAAATCCTTCCTTTTTTCCCTTGCTTCATTCTCAAGTACGCTTTGGGTCTTGCCTTGGTTGTCTTGCCCAGTATTAACTGTTAACACAGTTAGGACACATCACCTGCTGTCAAAGACCAAACATTTGCTGCACTGAGCATGTCAGCACATCAGGCTGAGCGCGACTCTTCCAAAGGAGGGGCATTTGCACCGTCAGTGAGCGCTGTGGACCGTTGAAACTGTCTGCACGGTGTGTACACACTGCCGCTTGTTGACTCCTAACAGGGTCCTAAGAGCATATGGAGAATAGATCAGGAGTTGACAAACTTTTTCTATAGAAAGTCACATAATACGGGGTGCCTGGGGGGGGGCTCCGTCATCTGAGCTTTGACTCTTTTCTTTTTAAATTTTTTTTTAACATTTATTCATTTTTGAAAGAGCATGAGCAGAGGAGCAGCAGAGAGAGAGAGGGAGACAGAATCCGAAGCAGGCTCCAGGCTCTGAGCTGTCAGCACAGAGCCTGATACGGGGCTCGAACCCATGAACCACGAGATCATGACCTGAGCCGAAGTCAGGTGTTCAACCCACTGAGCCCTCCAGGCGCCCCTCAGAGCCGTGAGTTCAAGCCCCACATTGGGTTCCATGCTGGGCCTGAAACCTATGTAAAAAATTACAATTAAATAGATAAGTAGTCAGATCATAAATTTTTTAGGCTTTCTGGGCCAAGCAGCTACTCCCCAACTGGTCCCTTGAAAGCAGCCAGAAGCAATACACAAATGAGTGGGCCGTGAGCAGTGTCCCAATAAAACTTTATTTATATAGTTTTGAATTTCATATAGTGTTCATGGGTCACAAAATGTTCCTTTGGTATGTTTTTAATCCTTTGAAAAGTGTAAAAGCCACATCTAGGTTGTGGCCGGGCTAGGTCGTCCAGCCCCTGCAGGAGGCTCTCAGTGGGCAACAAAATATCAGGAGCGGTTGTTTACAAATACTGGAGCTCTGCTTAACGGCTTCCGGATCGCCCAGCTAGGAAATATTAGAGCAGGGTAGGCACTCCCGGTGCCTGACCACTGCCAAGTGACAGGTATTACACTTGATGTTGACGCAGCATTAGAACAGAGCAAGTGAGGACGCTCGCCGGGGATCGGGACCCAGTTGAAGTTGGACCCAGCCCCTGGCTCCAGCACCACACTGGCTGAGCGGGGCGCTGCTGCCCATTCTCAGAACACTGTTTATCAAGGATCAAGTAACAGGGGCCGGTGGCAGGGTATCGAGTCACAGGGCAGTCACACTGAGACTTGGGCACCGTGACAACTCTAGGCACCAGCTGTTTACAGTGACATGAGACTGGCTGTTTACAGGGGACCTGCTTCCGGATGCCAGAGTCCAGATGGCCGGTGGCTTGGGCCTCGCTGGCAGGTGTTGGACAAGGGCCCAGGTCCTGGCGACCCCCTCTCCGGCGGCTGCCTCCAGAAGCGGGAATGAGGAAAGAGCTCTCGGCCTGGGCAAGGTGAGGCTTTTGCTCACTGAGGACCACGCCTGCTCACACCTGCTCGGGTTCCGTGGTCTGGCTTGCATTCTGTCTCTGCTTATTCCTGGCTGTGCCACCTTGTGCGCATCACTTAACTTAGCTGAGCCTCCACTGCCCCATCTGTGAAATGGGCATGACGATGGATCAAAGTTGCCAGATACAATACAGTGAATGAATTTCAGACAATCAGCCAATACATTTTAGTATAAGTATATCCCAGATTCTGCATGAGACATACTCATGTTCTAAAAGACCCCCACACATGAAACAAACAAGAAAACAACGAGTTTATCAAACACGCCTCCCCTATGATGACGTCTCCCTGATAGGAGGTTGCAAGGGTCTTGAGCGGGTCACAGGCCAGGCACAGAGAAAGGGCCTGATGCACCATAGAACTAACGTTCACTGTCCCAGGGACTCAAGGGCAGGAGCCCAAGCAAGGTCTGGTGATTAGCTCATAAATGCATCATGTGTCTCTGGGGAACAGGGCCCTGGTGATAAGAATGGCACCATTATTTCTCTAGGCTGCCAGCAAGAGGCTCCAGGCCACAGGAAGGAGGGGACTTCTTCATTCATAGCATGTCCCCAGCACCTAGATGCTCTGAAGGGCTCAGCAGAGTTATTGAGTGAAAATAAGAAGACATTCAATAAATGGTTGTTGAATTCAAGGTCTGATTGCACTACTCTTTATTGGACACTTACTGTATGCCAGGCACTCCGACCAATGCTTGTTTCCCAGGGCCCCCCATCAGCAAGGGAGATGGATAGTAATACAGTCAGCTGCACAAATGCAAAATTATAACTTGGACAAGACCTGCCAAAGGGAGATACGCAGTGCTAGGACCCCCTGTGTCAGGTCCAGAGGGTCCTGAGTAGGGCTCAGATGGGCTTTCTGGGGGGTGCCACTTGGTGGGGACCTGGAGGAGGAGATTCGTAGGTACAAATGTGGCACAGAGATTCCTAGATCATGGGCACAGAATGTGCAAAGGTCCTGGGGTGAGAGCGAGCATAATTTCAGGGGCTGGCTTCGGGGCACCCCCAGCTCCCTTGGACAATCTGCAGGCTCCAGCAGAGAGTCAAGGCTCAGTTTAGGATGGCTGGGGTCGCTTGGCAAGTCAAGCAGGATGTGATGCCCTCAACCACCCACAGGGGTAAGGACAAAAGTCCGGGCACATCTCCAGCCAGGGGGTTGGGGAGGAGCAAATGAGATGAGCGGCTCCCAGCACCGCCTCTGCCCTGGAATCTCCTGAGCCACTTGCCTGCCCAACGCCTCTGCCCTGGAATCTCCTGAGCCCACTTGCCTGGCTCCTCTCTCACGTTGCCGTAGCCGCCCCCCAGGACACAGAGCAGGAGGAGCAAGACGAGCCCACCAGCCCCTGGGTGGAGTCAGGAGGCGAGGGAGGAGCCCTGGGGTGCTGGGGACTCTCAGGCCTGAGGCCCACAGCTGGGATGGCAACAACAGCAACCACAGTAACAGTAGCTGCTAAGGCCTAAACGTGCCCAGTTGAGTCCTGCTGGGAGAGACCTCATTTAGTAGCTACAAAAGCCCCAGCAGGCTGATCCCAGAAGTATCCCGTTTTACAGACAGGGAGACAGACTCAGGAGGATGAAGCCACTGGTGACCCCAGGATGTGGCAAATCTTAATTCGCGCTCCTGTGACACTAACTACCATGGAATGGGGGCTTACACGGCGAACATGTCCTTCTCACAGACCCTGGAGGCTGGGAAGTCCAAGATCAAGGTGGCGGCAGATCTGGTGTTTGGTGAGGGCCGATTCTCGGTCTGTGGACACATGCCTTCTCTCTTTGTCCTCACGTGGCAGGAAGCAGCAAGAGGAGGCAAGCTCTCTTGTGTCTCTTCTTATATTTAAAAAAAATTTTAATGTTTTATTTATTTTTGAGAGAGAGAGAGAGAGAGAGAGAGAGTGAGCATGAGCAGGGGAGGGGCAGAGAGAGAAGGAGACACAGGATCTGAAGCAGGCTCCAGGCTCTGAGCTGTCAGCACAGAGCCTGACGCGGGGCTCGAACCCACATACCGTGAGATCATGACCTGAGCCGAAGCTGGATGCTTTACCGACTGAGACCTCCAGGCGCCCCATTTGTGTCTCTTCTTGTAAGTGCACTAACCCCATTGTGGGGGCTCCACACTTGTGACCTAATCACCTCCCAAAGGCATCCCCCCCTTCTAACACCATCGCATGGGGGATCAGGGTTCCAACATATGAATTCTGGAAGGGACACAAGCGTTCAGTCTAGAGCAACACCCATCTTTTCTTGTTAGCCTCACTTCTGAGGGGCTGGAATCAGGGCCCCTGGCCCCTGTGGGCCCCTTTGTCTGTAGCCTCATTAGTACCAGCTATAAAATGGGACCAATTGCCCATATCCATAGGAAGACCTTGACCACAGGCTCCTGAGCCCACTCTGGGCTCAGCCCAGGGGCTCTATGGCAGAAGGTGTCTCCATCTCCCGGCTGAATCTGTAACTCACTGTGTCCAGTTGGTAAAGGCAAATGTGTACATCCAGTATTTGTTACTTACTGTATACCTGGGGGAGGGAATTGGCTGCAAAAGGGGCCTGATGGAGCTTTCTGGGTGATGGAGATATTAAATCCAGATTGATAGTTTCAGGATGTATGCATTTGCCAAAACTCATCCAACTATACTCTACTGGGTTTTATTATTTATTTATTTTTTATTAAAATTTTTTAATGCTCATTTATTTTTGAGAGACAGAGCATGATCGGGGGAGGAAGAGACAGAGAGGGACACACAGAATCTGAAGCAGGCTCCAGATTCTGAGCTGTCAGCACAAAGCCTGACGTGGGGCTCGAACCCATGAACCGTGAGATCATGACCTGAGCCAAAGTTGGACGCTTAACCGACTGAGCCACTCAGGTGCCCCTATTGGGTTTTACTTTTTAATGTTTATTTATTTATTTTGAAAGAGAAAGAGAGAGAGAGAGAGAGAGCTCAAGCAGAGGAGGGGCAGAGAGACAGGGAATCCCAAGCAGGCTTTTTGCTGTCAGCCCGGAGCCCAATGCGAGGCTCGATCCCACAAACCACGAGATCACGACTTGAGCTGAAATCAAGAGCCGGATGCTTAACCCACAGAGCCACCCAGGCTCAGTATGTGAGTTATGTACTGTATTCGATTGTGTGTGAGTTATGACCTAACAGAGCTGAACTTTAAAATAGTTATATGAGGGGTGCCTGGGTGGCTCAGTCAGTTG
>NC_043711.1:13309424-13329848 GCF_006229205.1 Suricata suricatta
TGAGGAGCCCAGACCAGTGTCTTGAAACCCCAGAGTCCCCGGGGTCATCAGGAGGTTGGATCCAGGGTGACCGATGAGAGAGTGCATGGCCCTGCAAGGGAACCTTGGGGGGTGGGTAGCTCTGGGGACCCAACAATGGTGGCTCCCAGGATGGGGGTTAGTGGGCGGGGCAAGGCAGCCAGGCCCAGGTTAGGCTCAGCGTGTACAACTTTGGCCTCATTTAAAGTCCAGCCCATGAACAACCCCCTCGGCGCCCACCACTTCCCTAAGGGGTAAGATGGCCAGTGTAGGGGAATTTGTCAGCTGCTGGTGAGCACGGGTAAGAGAGGCAATGGGGGGAGTAGGAGGAGTGGAAGCCACTGGAAGGGTGGGGGTCCGGGGGGAAGGGCAGAGGTACAGGAAGGGGTGGGGGTTGGGGGAGGGGCAGGGGTTGAGGGAGAAAGGGTGGAGTCACAGGGAGGGGTGAGAAAATAAAAATAAATAAATAAAAATAAATAAAAATAAAAATAAAAAAATAAAGTCCAGCCCATCAACCATTCACTGGAGGTTCAACAGTGTGGGTCAGGGGCGCCTGGGGGTCTCAGTCGGTTAAGCGTCTGACTTCAGCTCAGGTCATGATCTCACGGTCCGTGGGTTCGAGCCCCTCGTTGGGCTCTGTGCTGACAGCTCGGAACCTGGAGCCTGCTTCAGATTTTGTGTCTCCTCTCTATCTGCCCCTCCTCTGCTCACTCTCTGTCTGTCTCTCTCAAAATAAAACAGACACACGAAAAATAAAAATAAAGAAAAAAACCAGTGTGGGTCATCGCACTCAGACCGGAGGCCCAGGGGGAGGTGCAGGAGATGGGGGAGGTGAGACAGGGAACCCAATCCACTGTGAGAGAGACGGACAGACAGTGGGAGACAGATGAGACAACGAGAGACGAGGAGAGAGACCAAGAGAGAGGGAGAGAGGACAGAGATGGGGGAAACAGGGAGAGAGGACAGAGAAATGGGGGAGCAGCTGGGGGAGGGAGAGGGTTTCAAGGGTGATTGTGACTTTGGAGCTGGGCTTGTCCTTTAGAAACTATCTCAAGTCTCAGATGAGAAGCATGATCCTGGAATTAGCAGGAACTTCATAAGGTCGAGGGGGGAAAGGAGTGTCATGGAAATGAGGTCAGTGCCTCCTGGGTCACTGGTGAGTCCTGGGACAGCCCGTGGGCATGTTTGAAATTTTCCATAACACAAAGCATTTTGAAATGATCTCTGGAAAAAATAAATAAATACATAAAATGAGCTCTGGGCTCCTGGGTCTGATCCCAGGCCTGATGTCCAGGATGGAGGGAATCTCAGCTCTCAGTGGCGCCACAGTGGGGGATGTCGGGACAACTCCGAGAACGCCCCGGGCCTGAGACAGAGGCGCCAGGCCGCCTCCAGAAGGCGGCTGGGAATCCCGGTGCCGGCATTCCCCTGCCGCTGTGGAAATATGCGGTGCGCACCCCCACACCTGCCAGCTCCCGGGCTGCAGTGACCGGAGCAGCGACTGCTCCTTCCTCATCCCTGGGGAAGCACCTGCAAAATAGCGAGTGACCACCCTTCCACAGGCTGCCTTCCTGGGAGATGCTAGGGGAGAGGCGGGACAGGGGAGAGGTGGGGAGTGAGAAGCTATAGCCTGAGTTTTAGGGGACCTGGAGGGTGTCATCTCATTACCTGAGCCTGGGGAATTGGGGAGTGGGGCTGGCCTTATCTTTGATGTCGCTGAGGAAGTGGGCTGGCCTCCAAATGACCAGATCTGGAGACGCCCATCATTTCATCAGGAAAACTCTCTGAACCATGACCTCCACCAAGAGTGGGAACAGAGGACAGATAGCTTAACATGAACTTGTCATGCACCCCAAAACCCACGAGAGCAGAAGCCGGCCATGTGAAAATCCATCTGCCCCAAAACAAACAAAGAAACAAAACAATTCAGTAGGATCAGGAATATAATGGGGGAAGGAATGATCTGGTGAAACAGATCAGATGGAGGCCTCCCTACATCAGAAAGAGAAACAAATGAAATAAATGGTGCTCTTAACCCTTCAGGAAAACAGAGTCTTCAGAGACCCTAAAGAAGCAACAGGGATGCTGGATGTACCATATTCATGGATAGGGAGGCTGAGTGTCAAAAGATGCTGATTCTCCCCATCTGAAGGTCTGTTTTGTCTTCTTTTTTCCCCATCTGAAGTGTTTTCTTTTAATTTATTTATTCTGAGAGAGAGAGAGAGAGAGAGAGAGAGAGAGAGAAAATCCCAAGCAGGCTCAGCACCACCAGCCCAGAGCCTGATGTGGGGCTCAAACCCGTGAACCACGAGATGATGAACTGAGCAGAAACCAAGAGTCAGAAATCCAACTGACTGAGCCCCCCAGGCGCCTCACCCCCATCTGAAGTTTTAACACAACCCATTCAAAGTCACAACACGGGTTTTCCTTCAGGAACTTGATAAGATGATATAAAAATGTTAGCTGGAAGAACAGAGGGTTGCAAATGAGGCACTTACACAGAAGAACAGGGTGGTGCTACCTGTCCTACCGGCTACCGGGCCCCACGACAAAGCTTGTGATTAAGTCAGAGGGATATTGGCACAGGCAGGGACACATTGGCCAATGGGATTGGAATTAAATGCCCACAGACACACTATGGAGGTCAGGAGTTGGCTCCAGGATGGAGAGGGTCTATCTCAGCAGTGGGGAGGGGAGACTATGCTATAAAAGAATCTGTCAAGTGAGAGTCTATATTGAAAACAATTCAGTTGGGTCCTTATGTCACATCACACACAAAACTCAGTCGCCGGCTCCGGTCTCTGCTTCCATCCCACACGGCCCTTCTCCTCTGCCTCAGAACTTGCCCTCCCTCCTCTTATCTTGTAAGGACACTTAGCATTGGGTTTAGGGCCCATCCTAATCTGGGATGATTGTATCTCAAGGTCTTTACCTTAACACATCTGCAAAGACCCTATTTTCAAATAAGGCCACATTCACAAGTTCCAGGTGGATCCTGTCTTTTGGAGAACACCAGGCAGATTGCTTCAGGGGACCCTTGATCTTAAGATCATACCAGAACACAGGAACATCCATTAGGGTGAGGTTCACAGGTCATGTACCTGCTAATTCCTGCTTGCGTGGATGTCCCCAGCTTCTGGGAAGGGCTGGGCACCCAGCAGATTGGAGGCCATTCCAGAGCAGTGAAGCAAATAGACTCCAGATAGCCAGGGTTTCAGTCCTAACCCCTCAGACCAGCAATCTGATCTCTCTGTGCCTTAGTTTCCCATAAAGCAGAGCTGATAATTACCTTCCTGGAGAACTTTGGATTGTGCCCTGCCCCCAAAGATATGTCTATCCACAACCTGAGAATGTGACCTTAAAAAGAAAACCATGGGGCGCCTGAGTGGCTCAGTTGGTGGTTGGCTCAGGTTGTGATCTTGAGGTTCACGAGTTCGAGCCCCACATCAGGCTCTGTGCTGACAGCTCAGAGCCTGGAGCCTGTTTCATATCTGTGTCTCCTTCTCTTTCTGCCTCTCACTCCCCTCACTCTCTCTCTCTCTTATGACTACATAAACATTAAAAAAATAAAAAGTATTGAAAAAAAAAAAAAAGAAAACCAAAATGGTGTCACCTAAGCCAAGTCAACAAAAAGGGGCTTAATAACCTAACTGCAGATCTAACCTTCCCCAGAAGGTAAGCTTTAACCAGTCCACCAGGAATTTTCAATCCACAGCAAAGGGGGGGTGGGCCCTCTCCCCGCCCCCAAAGGAAGATGAGGGAGTCCACCTCATAAGGTCCCTTCGCTTTTCTCACTTAGGGAGGGTGACTTTGCCTGGAATAACCCTTTCTTTTTATGGGTTGCTTTTTTTTTTTTTGGGGGGGGGCAGAGACAGTGAGAGCAGGGGAGGGCCAGAGAGAGAGGGAGACAAGAATCAGAAGCAGGCTCCAGGCTCTGAGCTGTCAGCACAGAGCCCAACGCGGGGCTCGAACCCACGAACATGAGATCATGACCCGAGCCGAAGCCGGACGCTTAACCGACTGAGCCACCCAGGCGCCCCTAACCCTTTCTTATCTTTTGCTAATAACTTTCTAGCCCCACCCTCCTTCTGGAAGACACCTTCCATTTTTTATGACCCCTCGGAGGTCCCCCCACCTGCTAGGCGCAATGCTGTCCCGCTCGTGCCTGGCTTGATAAAGCCAATTAGATCTTCAAATGTACTCGGTCCATTCTTCGCTCTTTAACGAGGGTCACTGCGGATGTAATGAGCTCCGGACCTGGAGACAAGATCACTCTGGATTGGGGTTAACCCTAAAGCCAGTGACGGGCATCCTTCTAAGAGACAGAGAAGACAAAGGCCATGTGCCATGTGGGGAGGGAGGCAGACCTCGGGGTGAGGCAGCCAGAAGCCGAGGAACCCCACGGGCTGCCGGAGACCCCGGGAAGCCCGGAGACAGGCCTGGGATGGGCTTTCCCTCCGAGCCCCCTGGAAAAACCCACCTCCCGCCTCACCACCACTTTGATTCCAGACCTCCGGCCCCCTGGACTGCATGAGAACAAGTTGTTTTAAACCTGGCAGGGTCACGGTCATTTGTTCCAGCCCCAGGATGCTCAGACATAGCCTTTCAGCGCTGCTGGGGGTGATCAGATGAACTCACAGCCGGCACACAGCCTGTTACACAGTTAGCACTTGATACATGCTCACCAGGAGAATAAAATGTGCTCCGTCAGCAAAGCATGAAGTGGCTATTGGCTGTTGAGTGAATGAGTGATCAAAGCTCAGTGGGGATGAGGGCTCGGGGCACTCCCAGGCCCCTGGCTCCACTGCCCACAGGGGCCCCGACCCCCGACCTCCCCTCTGCCCGGGCTTGCCCTGAGCAGACAGGCTGTTCCGCCCTGGGCGCAGTGCTCACTCAGCAACCCTCCCCGGGCTGCAGGCAGCTGGAGCCAGATGCTATTTGCAAATCGAGCAAATCGAAACTGGGACTGAGGCTTTAGCCACCCACTTGTGAAACCAGCCACTGCTGTTTCCTCCCCGTGAGAACGTGAGAACGTCCCCCAGGGAGGTGACATCTGGGAGGAGCCAGTGGGAGAGGGGGGCTGACTGTGCTCCCAGGGAATCTTGGGAAGTAACAGCACCTTTTGGCTTCAGTTTACCCATCTGCAACTGGGCTGCCCTGGGCGGGGGGCAAGGAGGGATTTGCAGGCTCCTGGTTGGAGATACTGGGAGTCAAGGATGCTGGGTAAGGGACTTCACCCCTCTGAGCCTCAGTTTCCCCATGTGTGAACTAGTGAGAACACACACAGCTGCTCTTGCCTTTGGGAGACATGGACTCAAATCCTGTCACCTGCCTTGAGACCTCCCAGGGTGCCCCACTACTCTGAGGTGAAGAGCAACCCCTTCCCTGTGGCCCCAAAGGCCCCCTGAGCCCAGCCTCGCGGCCCTCCCACATGCCCTCCAGACGCCACCCCCTCACGTAGAAACAAGCGCATTCTTCTCCCAGGGCTTCGGGTCTCAATGCCACCTCATCCAGGAAGTGCTGATCTGAGAGACCCTCACTGCCACATCTGGCCACGTGTCCTACTTTATTAATGCCCATCGCCCTTCCTGCTCCCAGGCCATAAATCCCACAAAGGGAGATCTCCTAGTTGTTCTCAGCCATGTCCCCAGCCCACCAAGCACACCGTAAGTGCCCGGTGGATGGCTCTTATTAGGAACGTGATTGCTTATGAGCGCACTGATTAAGGTCTGACACTGTTGTGAACAAAACACAGACTCCTGAGGGCAAGAGAAAAGGGGCATGTGGGCAGACATCTGAGCTGAGACTTGAAGGAGGTGGCGGAGACATAGGGGCATCTGGTGGGAGATGGTTGCAGGCAGAGGCACAGCCTGTGCAAAGGCCCTGGGGCAGGAGAGGGCCTACTGTAGGGGTTTCTAAGAGGCCCATTCGGTGGTAGGAGTTCTGTTCGTTGGAGTAAGCAGTTAGTTAGGCTTTAACAGGATGCCTGGAGGCCAGCAAAGTGTGAGTCACGGTCAGCTATGGGGAAGGCAGAGGTCTGTCCTGGCCGCACTCCAAAACAAAGCCACAAAAAGCCGGATCAAACCAGACAGGCCCAAAGAAAAAAAAAAGTGTAAAACCCTGCTCCCCCCAAAAGTCCCCTCCCCAAGAAATAAATATTCCACCCCCTAGTTAACAACTGTCAATAAAAAATAGAGACCCAAACCACAGCCCTCTCACGTCGACAGAGTGTCCTTTCACTTGAATTACAGGTGCCTTTTTGCACCACTCAACCGCTTTGTCTGGTCTGTCCCCAAATTCTTTCTTGTGAACGAGCCTCAGGCAACATCCCAGGGAGTGGCTGGCTGGAGGCCTCAGGACCTGGGGTTCCCCCCAGCCCCCCTGCCAACAGTTGGAAGGAACTGGGACCAGAAAGATCAGCAGGGTCCTGGGGCTATGAGGACTTTGGCTTTTACCCTAAGGAAAGTGGGAGCCATGGAGGGTTCTGGAGAAAGTCAGGGCGAGCCTGATTCTGGCTACATGGAGGGAAGATTCTATGGGGGCTGAGAGCAGAGGCAAGAAGACCAGGAAGGCAGTGCCTCTGCTGGTTCTAGGAATAGATTCTGGGTTTGGACCAGAAGGGTCAGGTTTAGGAGCAGTTTTGCTGGAGAATGGAGAAGAGAGTCAGGGATGCCCGTTTGATCCCATATCACAGGGAGGTAAACTGAGGATCTGGGAGCAGAGGGATCTAGGTAATGGAGAGGCTGATAGGGAAAGAGGGAAGATAAGAGGTCTCCAGGTTTAAAAGAGTCAGGGGAGGGGGGCGGTGGCTGTGTGCGAGGCTGCGGATGTTAGGCCGCTGGATTTCCCAGGTTTGAGAGGGATTCTTTTTTTTTTTTTTTTTTTCTGCTCAGGGGAGGGTCAAAGAGAGGGAGACACAGAATCTGAAGCAGGCTCCAGGTTCTGAACTAGATGTCAGCACAGAGCCTGACGTAGGGCTTGAACTCACGAACCGTGAGATCATGACCTGAGCCGAAGTGAGATGCTTGACCGACTGAGCCACCCAGGTGCCCCTTGAGAGGGATTCTGATGCAGTTTAGGTCTCCTGAGCGGCAAGTGGGGGCCCCAGGCTTCCCAAAGTGGGTCCCTGAGACCACAGTGGGGACAGATGGGGGGCAGATTAGGATCTGGGCTTAGGGGAGGCACCTGGGCCAAAGGGGCTGGTGCTGGGTTAGTGTGGGAGATCCCAGGCAGGCTTGAGGGAGAGACAGAAGCAGGGAGAGACCGGGAGAATGAGAGACAGGGAGATGAAACAGGAGAGGGAGGGAGAGAAATGGGAAAGACTGAGGGGGTACACTCAGGGAGAGGCAGGGCCCCTCCACCTGCAAATCCATGGGAAGCTGGGGGCACAGGACCAGCCTCCTTGTCCACTGGGCCAGAGGAGCCCCTGCGTGGCGCATTAATCTCTGTGTGTTCTTAAGCAAACCATTATTTTATTTTATTTTTTAATATTTATTTATTATTGAGGCAGAGGAACAGAGCATGAGTGGGAGACGGGCAGAGAGAGGGAGACACAGAACCCAAAGCAGGCTCCAGGCTCCGAGCTGTCCGGACAGAGCCCGATGTCGGGCTCCAACCCAGGAACTGCAAGATCATGACCTGAACCGAAGTCGGACGCTCAACCCACTGAGCCACCCAGGCGCCACGAGCAAACCATGACATTAATATTATTGTGGACCAGGGGCGCCTGGGTGACTGTCAGTTAAGCCTCCGGCTCTTGATTTTGGCTCAGGTCATGCTCTCACAGTTTGGGAGCCCCCGGAAGTCAGGCTGCAGGCTGAGAGCGGAGCGGCTGCTTAATATTTTCTCTGTCTCCACCCCTCCTTTCCCCATAAAGAAATAAACTTTAAAAAATAAACTCATTTAAAAAAAAATCCATATCATTGTGGATGGCGTTGGCGACAGCTTCACCCTGGGGTCTCTGCACTCTCACAACCCGGAAGGACGGCTAACTACCCCCATCTCACCGATGGAGAAACTGAGGCTCAGGGAGCCCCAGGCAGCAAGGCTAGGCTGGGAGCAGAGCCAGGACAGCCCGGGTGCAGGAGAGGTTCGTCGATAGATCGTGTGACAACCCCACCCCACCCCCAGTCCCAGCCCGAAGGCCCCGTCGTCGTGCGACTGTCCCCTCCCCCCACCAGCCCTGGCGGCGTGTTTTTCTTCCCCTCTCTCGGGTGTTTTGGTTGCGGGCCCGCGCGCGGTAGCAGGCGGTTCCCGCCGGCAGGGTCAGCCCAGGGCTGGCGGGGAGCCCGGAGCACTCCGGGGGCGGGGGGGGGGAGGACTTCGGAGCGGTCAACGCCGTTGCCCCGCCGCGGGGGCCAGCGAGTTCCGTTTTCCTCTCCTGCCCGCTCCGTCCCGCTGGCCCCACCCGGACAGTGGGTCGCGGCCCCCAGCTGGGGCCATGGGGTCCCCTCGCGGGATGCGGGCGGGTGGCTCCGGGCGGGGTTTCCCGCGTCCTTGCCAATGTTCCGTGCGCTCGGTTCGTTATTAAACATTGATGCAGGCTGCAGGGTGCTGGCCCAGAGGCCCCCCAGCGGGGGGACAAGGGCGCAGACGCCCTAGCGCCCCGGGGGCGGGGGGGGGGGTTCCTGGCAGGACCAGGGGCAGGGGCTGGGGGCAGGAGGATGGGAGACGTGCCTGGAAGACGGAGAGAATTCTTAGCTATGACACCTAAGGGCCAGCCACCAAAGGAGGGCATAAGTTGTTCTCCATCAAATTAAAAACACACAAAAATTTTTTTGACCAACGACATCTCCGGACAGGTGAAAAGGCGACATACAGAATGGAAGGAGAGTGTCCGCACATCTTCTGTCTGACAAGAGATCAATATCCAGAATATATGAAGGACTCTCACAACTCGATAGTAAAAGGATACAAAACCCACTTGAAAAATAAGGAAAGAAGGGACTTAATGATAACAGCGTATCATCATTTGAAGATTTTGGTACTTGATATGCTATTAAGGGAATGTGCCTCCACATTTTAAGCTGGAAAGTCACTGAATAACTTTTAGAAAAGAGTCCCAACTATGTGAGGTGTTTTTTTTTCTAATTTTTCAGAATGTACTTTAAGAATTGTGTACAAGCTGAATTATCTGTACTGATCCTCAGAACAACCAATGAAAACTCAGTTTTGAAAAAAAATGCGGAAGGGATTCAAATAGAAATTTCTCCAAAGAAGATCTATAAATGGCCAATAAGCACATGAAAAGGCGCTGAAAGAGAGAAAGAAAGAAAGAAAGAAAGAAAGAAAGAAAGAAAGAAAGAAAGAAAGAAAGAAAAGAAAGGGAAGAAAGGGAAGGAAGGAAGGAAGGAAGGAAGAAAGGAAGGAAGGAAGGAAAGAAGGAAAGGAAGAAAGAAAGATGGCAGGCAGGTAGGAAGGAAGGAAGGAAAAAGGTGCCCAATCCCATCAGTCCTCAGGGAAATACAATTCAAACCACAATGAGATCCCGCCTCACACTGGGGACGGTTTCTCTCCCCAAAATGGGAAATAACGAGTCTTGATGGGGAAATCCGACCCCTCACACATTGCTGATGGGAATGTGAAACGCGCGGCCACTTTGGACAACAGGCAGCTCCTCGAGAAGCTAAACACAGACCTACGCGGGGATCAAAACCAGCCTACCCCTGGGCACATATAAAAGAACTGAAAACAGGTGTTCACACCAAACCTTGTACCCACGCTCACAGTCCCCCAGAAGTGGAAAGCACCCAGATGCCCACCAAAGAATGAAGGAAGGCCACAGCGGCACGTCCACACGGTGGAATATTACTCAGCCATCATGAAGGAACGGAGTTCTGACACACGTGACGACACGGATGTAACTCCAAACCATGATGCTGAGTTTCTTTCACTAAAGAACAGACGCAAGAGACCACCTGTTTGTGATCCCGTTTCTATGAATGTCCAAACAGGCAGATCCGCAGAGACAGAGAGCAGATGGGTGGCTGCCAGGGGCTGAGGGAGGTAGGGGGAGGGGAGGGGAGGGGAGGGGGGATGACTGCTCATGGGCACAAGGTTTCCTGTTGAGGTGATGGAAATGTTCTGGAAAGGCGATGATTGCGCAATATTGCGAAGGCACCAAACACCACGGAATTGTTCGTTTTACAAGGGTGATTTATATGATATGTGAACATCTCTTAAAAAAACCCCAAACACGGACAAACAGAAAAAAAAGACATGGACAGAGGCGCATGGCTGGGGGAGGGGCCGAGGCCTGGCATCCGCAGGGTGAGGGCAGTTGAGTGCGAGGGGCCACGGGCTATATCGGGTCATCCCTACAGCCGGGGGTCCTCGGAAGCCGCTGATACCTCAGCCCCATCCTGGCTCAAGGGAGGACACAGAGACAACATCTCTTTCTGACCAAGCCCAAAGGCCACTGGAGACATAGAGGAGGGAGGTACCCGGCGAGGTACACTGACTGAGGCAGCCGGTCTCGCCGATGGAGACATGCTTCCTGCCTCGTGGCGGAAGCCATGATGAAAAGGAGTCAGACCAAGAGAGACAGAGACAGGGGAGAGGGAGTGAGAAGGGCCCAAGGGCTCTGGAGGGGGCCACCTTCCCCATTTTACAGACCAGGACACTGAGGCCAGCAAGGCTGAGTTATCTACTCCTCTGAGCAGTAGCAGGAAGAATCTTTGAACAACTCACAAATCAGCTCTCAAGCATCCCGCCCCCAGCCCCCAGCCCCGAGCTCCAGCCTAAGAATAAAACCCAGAGGCCCTCGTAGGCAGTGACCTCCATCCCCGCCCCCCCACTCCCCTTCTCCCCCATCAACCACACCTGCCTCAGGCCCTTTGCTCTCTCATTGTGCTGGCCTCTCTTCACCATCTTGACCCCGCTATCACCGCTTCCAGGAAGCCCTCCCTTACCCATCATTTTTCACACTTTCACTAGTCACTGTCACTGTGTCGGGTTTATTGTAAGTCTCCGTGTGATGACTGCATTAGCGCCTGCCTTCCCCACTGTACCAGAAGCCCCTCATGAGAGAACCAATTCTGACCTGTGCAGGATAGGGCTGGGCATACAGTAGGTGCTCAACAGGCACTTCATGAATCAATGAATGAAGAAAGATGTGAAATGGTGTCTACAGTCCTGACTGCTAGAGCTGCTGAGGGCTGGACATTTAGAGGACCCCAGAATAACGAGTACACAGCAGGCGCAGAATAAACACTAGGCTAGGGCTCTGCTCAGCAGCGGTGTCCACCCCAGTGAGGTAGGGACCCCAAACTGGTGCTCTGAACCTCTTCCTATTATACACACAGGCCAACAGAAACCCAGAGAGGCGCCTCCTATAGGTCATTTCCTAGCAGCAGAAACAACTCAAAGGAGTTTCAACAAAAAGGGAACCTGATGGTGGGAAAGAAAAAATAAAAATCCCAAGGTAGTGGGCTTCAGGCATGGCTGGATCTAGAGACAAGGAAGCCTTCTGTCTGGGCTGCTGTCCTTCCTGAAAGCTTCTCTCCCAAGGCAGTTTCAGCCTTCTCCTCAGTGGAAGTAGGGTGCTCCATAGATGCCTAACTCCTACTGCTTGGACCCAGGGGGGCTGTGCCAAGGTATGAGTCTGTTAACTCCAGGGGCCACCAAACAGGGTCCTGTGCTACTGTGTGGGTCCAGGACTGGGGCAGCCCCCTTGGGGGCGTTTAGCTCCCTCCAGGCGTCACTGCGAGGGGTGGGGTGGGGTACAGGGTTCTGAACTTGAGAAGGTAGCCCTGAGCTGGGGTCCAGGTCCCCCGTGGTCTTTTTTTTTATGAGGGATTCAGCTCTGGCACCCCTTCCTGTCTGCCCACTTGGTCTTGCCACCAACCAAGGAGGCTCGCTGATTTGCAAGGGAAGGCACTTGCCTGGCTGGGAGTCAAGGGAGGGAGCATGCGCAGAACAGTGAGCAGCCCACGCTTCTGTATCACGGGGCGTCAAGACTTCTGTTTTCCCATCTCGATGAACAGGTGGAAAATTGGGGGGCCCCATGGGGGCGGGGCCTGGGCCTCTCTCCTTCCAGCGATATGGAGCCAGATCTTACTCCCCCAGAAGCTTCATGCCCTTTTGCCACAAAATCCAGTGGCTCTGGGTTCTAATCTCCTCCCCTTCCCCATCCTGCCCCCACTTAAAACCGTAAAAGTCTGTTTTGCAAACTCTGTAGCCGGGAGGGGGGATGGGAAGGGGGGGGAGGGAGGAGGTGTTAGTGCGGAGAGACACGGGCTGGCGTTGCCACCTGGTGGCCGCGGGGGGAATCCGCGACGACTCGTTTAACCACGGGAGGGGCTGGGGTGAGGACGGGTGCGGAAAGAGGGTAGATTCAGGGTGCGAATGCGGGGCTGCGGAGGGTTAAACGCAAGGAGGAAAGAGGAACCCGGAGTTGTGACCCGAGGCCTGGGCGGAGGGCAGATCGATGCTGAGAGGGGTGGAGATGTGGGAAGGAACCATGGCTCCTGTTTTCAGGGATCCACCCTCCCTCGGGCTGTGGCTCTCCTTGCCCAGTCCTGATTTTGTAGAGTTCGGAGTGATCATCCAATTCCGTTTCATTTATCAAACAGAAGGCTCATTTATTCAGCCGCAACCCCGCCCCTAACAGCTCTGCGGATTCAGTATTATCCTCACCCCCATTCTACAGGGGAGGAGACTGAGGCTGATGAGGGGCCATCACTTCCCTCGGAATGATTCCAGCCCCCGCCTTGTTTTCCCATGAGGAGATCCTCAGAGCCTGGACACCCCGCAGTGCCCCGGGAGCTGTGCACCCAGACTCCCCGTCAAGTGCTCCTGGGACATGACGTCCAGCCTCGGGTCCTAGGATCAGCATGAGCCCCCTCTGAGCTTCCCTCCAGCCTATTCAACACTGAAAAGTTCTGTCCCTTCCCCCATGCATGTCATGGGAGGTAGCCGCTTCCATTTTCTGGCACTTTCTAGAATTCCCACCACAGGATATGTTACGATACAGGCCAGACAGAGTAGGTGGGGAGAGGCGGGGCGGTGGCATCAGAGCCTAGAGGATGGAAATGGGGTCTGGGCCACTTGGCCCAGGTTTGACTCCCACCAATGCTGTGTAGCTTCAGGCCAGCCACTTGCCCTCTCTGAGCCTCAGGGGTCATATCTGTAAAACAGAATGGCCATGTACCTCTCTAGGCAGTTATGGGGACATCATGTGAGTGTCCAGACAGAGTAAGCTGGATATGCAATATTTGCTTAATGACCAGCTGTCTTCAGGCTTCCTGCCTAAAGGTCAAGGATGACCTTCCCCTCTGTCCCTCAGGCCTCCAGGCCCGAGTGCGAAGGGCCAGTGAGTATGGGAGTCTGTATGCGGTCGTCCAAGAGCAGTGAGAGCCCAGCCACCTGGGCAGGGCTGCCCTCCAGACCATCCTGCCCTCCTGGCTCTAGAGCCTGAGCCTCAGCGTGTCCTTGACCCTGTCTCCTGTCCTCTGAGGGCGGCTCCGGGTCCAAGGCCAGCTCAGGAGCGCCCCGAAGCAGCTGCGTCTTCTCCTTGAGATGCCCAGGTGTGTCCAGGTCAGTTCCCTCACTTTTTTCCCAGGACACGTTCACCACCAGGGCCTCTTTCCCAGACACCTCCTCTGGGAAGTCTGCCGAGCTTGTCCACTGCCAAGCCTAGATAGGAGGGGGGCGGGGTGAGGCTGTGGGCAGGGCCCTGTTTCCTATCCACACAGGGAGTGGATCACATTCCTGCTGGCTTCATCCTCTAAAATCCTGAGCCCAATTTGAAGATCGGCTCTGCCTCACTGACCCCCGTTCGGCTCCCCCTTAGGAAGCCCTCCCCCTCCTCCCACCCTTTCTCTTTGGGAAATTGTACCTCCTCACCTCCTCTTCTCACTGCTGATGTGATTGGCCAGGCCGCTGTCCCCACCTCAAGTCGAGTGACGGACATGTGACCTGGCCCAGCCAGTCAGAACACTCCAGCCCCCTGATTCCATGAGCATGTGCCCCAAGCTGGGCCAATCAGTGACGGCCTTGAGACTTTTGCTGACGGGAATGGGGAAACCGGCGCCTGCTTCCCCTGGGGAAGGGCTGGGCCTGACTGGAAGGGAACAGCAGCCCAGACAAATGGATGCCTAGTGTCTGGACACCTAGACCTAGCCGTGCCTGAAGACCACCATCCAAGGAATCCCCCCGCCTCCCTCGCTGGATTCTCTTTTTGTTGAAGCCCCTTTGTGTTGTTTTTGCTGCTAGGAAATGACCCACTGGAGGTTCCTCTCTGGGCCTCTGCGTGTCTATGTGTGAAACAGGACGGATTTCTGGAATCCCTGTGTCAGTGGTTGGCGGAGAATAAAATGAGTTAATGTGCAGCCACTATTCTCTATAGCCCCAGCCCAGAGTATAGACCCAATAAACAGGACCTTACGCCAGAGAAAGGATGCTCTTACCTGCTTCCCCTGGCTGCTACGGAACTGGACCACAGTGCTGGCGCAGGGTGTGGGCAGGGGCGGGCACAGGTACCGCGCGGCCCTGGGGAGGGAAGGGAGCTGCTCAGAGGAGAGTGCTTTATCCTTTCTTACTTTTTAATTGTTCTAATTTTTTTTTCAGCTCCACTAGGTTATAAAGGGAGAACTGATGTGGCTTTGGGGGCAGGGTGGTATGCAGGAGGCTGATGGACCTAGTTCCAAATCCCAGCTCTGCCTCTACTGCTGGATGCTTTGGGCCTGACTCTCTGGGCCTCAGTTTTCTCCTCTGTAAACTGGGCACGTGTACCTACTTGGTGCGTGCAGTTTCTATTATCACTCTTGCTGTTACGGATCCTCTTGGGGGAGATGGTGTAAGTTACCTGTTCAGGCCGAGGTACCCAAGGACGCCCAGGAGAAGGATGCTCACGAAACTCCCCAGGGATGCGAGGAGAATGGACAAATCGAACCACCGGGAAACCTGGACTTCTGGGAGTGGGAGAAGTTGGGTTGAAGGAGGGTCACCTCCTGCCTCAACTCGCTGCTGACCATGGCATGAGTCCCCCCGTGCCTCAGTTTCCTCCTATGTGAAGTCAGAGACGGGGGAACCTACATGCCCTGTGTCTGCGGGATAAAGGCCCGGCACACAGAGCTCAGGACGCTGTAGCTCCAAGTGCCCACAGACCATGCCCATGTGGCTGGTCCCCGGGACCCTGGGGACCCCACCACCCCATACCAAGCCTGACTCCTGCTTCTCTTGGGACCAGATTTCCCCGGAAGGACAACAGGCAGAGACTATGGCAGGAACAGGGATCATATGATTTCCAAATCTCTCCCAGTCACACACCCCAGGTACAACGGGGCCTACCTCCTTACCTTTGTGATAAGTGACGCACTCAGTCATTCATGTTCATTTATTTACTCAATAAATAGCCCCCTGCCCCCTCATCCTTCCCTGGCGCCCCAAGGCGGGGGGAGGCAGAGCCTGGACACAGATGCCCTCCCTTACCTACTCCCAAGATGTCAAGGCCAGAAAGGAAGGGCAGTAACAGCTAGGTGGGGGCGGGGGTGGTGGTGGGGGGCACCCAGAGGAAAGCATGGAAGACTTCCTGGAGGAGGAAGCTTAGGAGCTGAGTTTTGGAGGATGAAAAGGTATTAGAGGGAAGAACAAACATTCCAGGCAGAGGCACCTGTGTGAGAGAAGGTTCATGGAAGGGAAACTGCAAGAGGTGGGAACAGAGTGAGGTGGGACTTTCTCCTGAGGGTGCTGCACTGGGAGCGGGGGGCGGGGGGGGGCAGCTCCAGGAGGCTTGGGATGGGGCAGTGCATGCTGGGTAAACACCTAGGCGCTGCGCTGCTACTCACCAAAGCTGAATGGCTGGGGTTGGCTCCAGGCACCCTGCAGATTCGCCGTGTTGGCTCGAACCTGCACAGTATAGGTTGTGCCGGCCTGAAGGCCACCAAGGGTGACCTTGGTCTCCGTGGGCTTCACAGACAGCTCTGCGGGAGGGAGCAGGCTTGAGTTCCCAGACTGCCTTTACTCCCAGGAGGCCAGGCTCAGCCCTGGGCGATGGGAGGCCCTGGGCGTGGCAGTGGGAACTCCAGGCATTTTGTTGAAAGCCCTCAGTGCAGCCATTTACCTCACCTTATTTGGAGGAATTAATAGTCTTCACCAAAATATTTAGTGAATGATGCTATTTTCCTCAAATTCTGACCTCTGCAGGCTCCTTGCTCATTCCCCTGCCCCGACCCATCTGTCTTTTCCTCCAGGCTCCTTAGAGACACCAGGTTCTGTTACACCGCAGGGCCTTTGCACTGACAGTCCCTCCCTCTACCTTGTTCACCCTTTCCCCAGATATTCACATAGTTTCCACCCTCCTCCTTCCCATCTTTAGGGCCAAGATCAGCATTATCTTTGTCTATCTTGCTCCCTCAGTGTGCCTCGAACCTCAGCCCACAGGACCCTAGCCCATGCTGTGGAATTGGGTGCCTTTAACAAAAAAAGGCCTCCGCTGGGGCATCTGGGTGGCTCAGTAGGTTAAGCGACTGACCTCGGCTGAGGTTATGATCTCACAGTTCGTGGGTTCGAGCCCCGCATCGGGCTCTGTGCTGACAGCTAGCTCAGAGCCTGGAGCCTGCTTCAGATTCTGTGCCTCCCTCTCTCTCTGCCCCTACCCTACCTGTGCTCTGTTTCTCTCTGTCTCTCAAAAATAAATAAATGCAAAAAATTTTTTTTAAAAAGATGCAAGGGGTGCCTGGGTGGCTCAGTCGGTGAGGCGTCTGACTTCAGCTCAGGCCATGATCTCACGGTTCACGAGTTCAAGCGCCGTGTCGGGCTCTGTGCTGACAGCTCAGAGCCTGGAGCCTGCTTCGGATTCTGTGTCTCCTTCTCTTTCTGGCCCTTCTCCGCTCACCCTCTCTCTCTCTCTCCCTCTCTCAAAAATGAATAAACGTTAAAAATTTTAAAACAAGAAGCAAAAATTCCTAGAACCCTAAGTCGATATTATTTGTATATATTCAAGAGGGAATATTCCTCGAGAGAAATTTGGGGGGAATTGGTAAATTTGGCCGATGGGTGTTGGGTGGGTTAATCTTCAGCAATCTGACTTTTGGCAGATGAGTTTTCGGTAATGGCTGCCTCCAGCTATGCCCCCCTGAATAAGCCACTGAACCCCACTCGGCCTCATTTACCCCCTCTAATAAATGGGTGGCCAAGCTGATGACAGGATGTCTGTGTCTTTGATACCAGATGTCCCCCTGGCTCCTGGGGCATTTGTGCCTTGACCAGTGAGTGCTAGGTGCTTGGTGGGAAGTCATGACAGGAAGAGGCGGTGTTGCTGGCCTGGCCCGTTGCAGCAGGAGATGGGGGGGTGTGAGGCCGTATCAGAAAGGCTGTGTCCCCTCATGGAAGATGGGGCCCTGCGGTGAAATGACAGAAACCTCCAGCCCCAGGAAGACTCGCCCTGTGGGCTCTCATTTCTTTCCCTCCTAAGCGGCAAGAAGGGGCAGCTGCCCGAGCTCACACCCAGGCGTCCTTAACCCTCGGGCAGGACTCCCTCTCCCGGCCTCAGTCTTCCCATCTGTGAAATGGAGACAGTCATCCACTCCACAGGAGTTGAGTTGCTGATTCACGGGAGGGGGTGCCCCTCACACGCGGAGTAAGTGGTGAACACACCTGCTGCCCCCCGGGCCCTCCCGGCGGCCTGGAAAGGGCCGTCAAGACCCTGAGCCCAACCCTTGTCTCACGGATGCAAAAACCAAAGCCCAGAGAGGGGCAGCGAGGGGCTCAGGGCCCCCCAGCGAGGCAGACCTCCACCCCAGACCCCTTCCCCCCCAGCAGGGCCTGCGCTGCCTCACGTACCAGACACCCGGTTGCCATCGTTCTCCTGACAGCGCACTACATACTCCTTCAGGACGCCGGGGCAAGCACTCAGCACGGAGGGGGTCCACTCCACCAACACGGAGTCCGGGCCGAGTGTCTTCACCAGCACGTGTTGTGGGCTTCCGGCCCCCGGGGCTGCAATGGCCACGGTCAGTTCCAAGCATACTGGCCGCACACGCCCATTCTGCATGCCCGGCCCGGCACCGCCCAGAGACCTTGGTAACCTTGGCAACAGAGTCGCATGGGCTCGGGTTCGAATCCTGACTCCACTACTCAGGCACCATCATTTCCCTTCTCTGAACCTCACTTTTCTTATCTATAAAATGGGCCAAAGCCACTCAGGGTGTCTTAGGAACCATCTGAGATTTCAGCACATCTGGCTTCTGGCCAAGGTTTGACCCGGAGTAAGTGCCTCTAAATGTTCATTCCCTCTTCCTTGTGGCCAAGGCCACTTCCAAGCCCTCCGAGGGACCACCCTGTAGGTTTGGGCTACTCACCGTTGCCCCCGAAGTGGTAGGTGGACAAGACCGTGGACCAGGAGTTGGGCTTCTCAGGGTGTGCAGAGGCAAAGATCGTGATGCGGTAGCACACCTCCTGCTCCAATGCCCCGGCTTCTCTGTCCCAGCTGTAGGTTGCTGGAAGGATGGGCACCAGTGAACAGGCTGTATTTCCACCTCCACATCTCTGCACGGGCTATGCCACCTGCCAGGAACTCCCGGAGAAGGCTCCTGCACATGCTTCAAAACCCTCGAGCCGATGCCCCTCTTCTGGGATCCCTTCCTTCTCCCCCCACAACCCATCCCCCGCCTCCAGCCCCGGGCCTGGCGTGCCTGTATCCAGCTCTGTCTCCTCAAGGGCCCGGCTGAGGCTGAGGTTTCGTGGGGCCCTGGGCAGGGCCAGGGTAGGAAGAGGGAGAATGCAAGTTGCCGGGGCCGTAAGCCTCCCGTTTGTCTCCAGAGGCCTCATTAATTTGCCACCAGCATCTTGCAAGCTGGCACCTTCTCTGGCACGGGTGAATGTTTAACAGGCACCCTGGGATGTGAGACTCATTACCTGCTGGGGTGCGATCTGCCCGGGGCTAAGCCCTGATGCCCCAGGATCCTGGCAGGGAGCCCCAGACCTGCATGGGTGGGAGCGTCCAAACCTCAGCCCGTTCCCCACCTCTGTGTGACCTCGGGCACACAGCCAGGCCTCTCTGGGCCTCTGACACCTCACATGCGCGGCCCCTGTGGGTCTGAACGGACCAGGAGCTCTAAGGCAGAGGCAGGGCATTACAGTACCCGTTCCAGTAGGGTCCCGACCCTGGGGTGGAGTCAGGGTGCAGGTGGTGAGGTTCCTGTCCTGGCCCTGGGGCTGCCACTCGATGCAGTATGTCGCGTCCTGGGCCCTGGCCGGCCATCGCATGGTGGTGCCATTGGCTCCGGCACTGATATTCAGAGCCCCTGGTTTGGGACGGGGCCGAGGGAGGGGCGTCAGAACAGCCGCTCCCTGTCCCCTAGTCCAAGGCTCCCGCAGCCCCATCCCATCCTCTGCCGCGGGGGGCCTGCCTCTGGCTCCCCACGCTGGGGGCTGCAGGGCTGGGAGCCGGGCTGGGGGGCCGGGTTAGGCTAACAGGGGCTGTTTGAGTCAGTTTGGCCCTCTCCCCATCAGACCAAGATGCCCAGCAGCTGCGGTGCCTGGACTGATTTCCTGCTGTACCTTCCCCCCCGCCCCGCCACCATCCCGCCATCCGGGAGGGAGCGTCTCCTGCTCCAGCAGATGCCTGGCCACCCAGGGGCAGGGTGGGGTGGGGGGGCCGGGTGCAGGATGGGGCTCCAGGCCAGGACACAAGGACACACATACTCAGCGCCCGGCTCATCTCTCCCACTTTCTACCGCATGGGCATCTGCAACAGCCTTAGGGAGATGGGCACTACTTCCGGTTCCAGGGTGGACAACTGGCATTTATTGAGCACCAACTGTATGCGACAGGCCAGTGTGAGGGTTTTCTGGGTGCCACTTTGCTACCAAGTGGGACTGTGATCACCCCAATGATACAGACTCTGAGGCTCAGGGAGGAAGAGCCACTGGCCCAAGGCCACACAGCGGGGCCGCGACCCAAAGCAGGCTGGGAGCTGACAGACGCGCCGCTATGCCCCCTCCTCCAGGTAAGTGGTTTTACCCTCTGAGCCTCGGTTGTCTCATCTCTGAAATGGGCATCATTGCAACAGCCCCGTCTGTGCTCACGGGGTTGGTGGCTGTCACAGTAGGGCCAGGACCAGGGCGCAGTGAGTGAGGCACTCAGCGGGCACAGCATTTGCAGCACTAAAGAACCCAGTCATCGAGGTAAACTTGTTTTAAATGCAGTATTTAAGGGGCGCCTGGGTGGCTCAGTAGGTTGAGCATCCGACTTCAGCTCAGGTCATGATCTCAGTTTGTGGGTTCGAGCCCTGCGTCAGGCTCTGTGCTGACAGCTCTGAGCCTGGAGCCTGCTTCTGATTCTGTGTCTCCCTCCCCTGCTCACGTTCTGTCTCTCTCTGTCTCTCAAAAATAAATAAAATGTAAAAAAAAAATTAAAAAAGATCTTAAATGAAGGTAGAAGATCTTTTTTTTTTTTTTTTTT
>NC_043711.1:13329948-13360776 GCF_006229205.1 Suricata suricatta
TGTCTCCCTCCCCTGCTCACGTTCTGTCTCTCTCTGTCTCTCAAAAATAAATAAAATGTAAAAAAAAAATTAAAAAAGATCTTAAATGAAGGTAGAAGATCTTTTTTTTTTTTTTTTTTTTGAGAGACAGAGAGAGACAGCTGGAGCAGGGGAGGGTCAGAGAGAGAGGGAGACACAGAATCCGAAACAGGCTCCAGGCTCTGAGCTAACTGTCAGCACAGAGCCCGACGCAGGGCTCGAACCCACGAACTGAGATCATGACCTGAGCTGAAGTCGGATGCTTAACCGACTGAGCCACCCAGGCGCCCCGAAGGTAGAAGATCTTTACATGAACTTGGACCATCCCGCCTCACGCACCGCACCCTGACCTTGCCCTGGTCCTATTACGGTTTATTTACAAAACCAGGTGGTGGGTCGGGGAGAGAGTCTGCTGTTTGTTTTTTAATATCACATGAGGCCATCATGTACCGTAATCACTGATTCTGACACATTCCTGAACTCGACACCCCCTTCCCTTTGTGCCTCGCCTGCCTCGCCCTAGCCTGGTGGGGGCTCAGAGGCGGTTCTCAGATCTGAGGGGCCCTCCCGCAGCCCTCCCCGGCCCCGGAGGAGACACCTGGGTGACTGTGGCTGTGGGCAGGGATGTGCCACGTCCGGTTGGGGCCGGGCCCGAAGCGATTCTGGGAGACGACAGCCAGGTCGTAGGCCCCACCGGAGATACTGAGGTTGAACCTTCTCAGCTGCAAGGTCTTTGTGGCCTTGGGCTTACACGGGCAGGACAGCATGTGCAGGCGGACGCGGTAGGTCACCTCCCCGCCAGACCTGGACCTGAGGCAGCCTTCCGGAAGCTCAAGCTGGGGCAGCTGTCAGGGGTGTGAGAGACGGCTTGTGGGGACCTGAACACAGAAATCATCCCCAGGGCACAGCCCCTGAACAGACACCTCCACGGGCCAGAGTCTGTGACACGTGCCAAAAATCAAAACAAAACCACACAAAACAACACAACCTCCCCACGTCCCCATCCCTAGAAAAGAAACCCTCACTGCTGCCAAGGCTGCTGGGAAGTAGGCGTTCATGTCCAGGGCACGTTGGTTTGAGGGGGAAATAATTTGGTGAAACCCACTGAGAGCCAAGGGGCATCTGGGTGGCTCAGTCGGGTAAGTGTCTGGCTTCCGCTCAGGTCATGATCTCACGGTTCGTGGGTTTGGGTCCCACATCGGGCTCTGTGCTGACAGCTCTAAGCCTGGAGCCTGCTTCATATTCTGGGTCTTTCTCTGCCCTTCCCCCATTCGTGCTGGCTTTCTCTCTCTTTGTCAAGAATAAACATTAAAATTTTTTGTTTTAAAAAAACAGCCCACTGAGAGCCAGGAAAAAAAATTTTTTTCCCCCTGTCTTTGGAACCAGTTACCTCAAGCCTGGAAATTTTTTTCTAAGGAAAGGAATTCAAACGAGAGGAAGGCCAGGAAGTGAAGGGGCTTTACTGCAGCCTTACGGTGACAGCTCATTAGGGAACTGGCTGAGTTAATTAGGGGGAAGGTGCAGCATTTGGTGGTTTTGCCCCTGACTTGGCCGAGAGATTGTCTGTCTCTGCCTCAGTTTCCTTCTCTGTAAAACGGGGGTTACTTAGGCTGCTCTTCATGGGTTGTTGGGGGTCTTCTAAGAAATTATCTTCCATCTAGACCAATATGGTTGACCCCTGGCCCACTCGCTTCCGCCCTAGCCCCTCACAGTCTGTGTCCCGCCTGGCGGCCGGCGGCCAGGGCAGTCTGTGAACACCTGAACCCAACCATACCCCTCCTCCGCTCACACACCCTCTATTGCTCCCAGTTACCTGCAGAGTGAAACTCTGCCTCCCCCGTGGCTCCCACCCTCACCATGCCCCACTTGTGCCCCGACTCCAGCCTCTTTCTTGCCTCCTTCTCCCCACCCCAGGCCCCCCTGCAGCCCTGTGACGGCCCGTTACCTGCCCATCCAGAGTCACCTGCCTCTTCCCATCTGGGTGGAGTGCCCCCACCGAGAAATTCCAGCTGGGCAGTGGGAGATGTCCTACAACGAATGAGGTGGCAAGACAGTGATGCTGGGGGTGGCCCCTTGCCCGCCACCACCCGCAGACCCTGGATGGGGACCTGGGACCCTTTCCTTCCCTCCCTTGCAACACAGGATTCCCATGGGCTGTTAGTTTGCAAAATCTGAAAACATGGAGAGCTGTTCTCCAACAATGTGGCTACGCTTAACGCTAGAAAACTGTACACTTTGGGGGCATCTGGGTGGCTCAGCCGGTTGAGCGTCCAGCTTCAGCTCAGGTCATGATCTCGCAGTTCATGGGTTCAAGTCCCGCATCAGGCTCTGTGCTGACAGCTGGGGCCTGGAGCCTGCTTCGGATTCTGAGTCTCCCTCTCTCTGCCCCTCTCCCGCTCACGCTCTGTCTCTCTTGCTCTCAAAAATAAATAAAACATTAAAAAACTTTAGAAAAATAAGAGAAAGCTGTATACTTTGCAATGGCTAAAATGGCACATTTTATATATGATGTGCTTTTTCCTATAATTTTTTTTCTAAGTCTGCAAATAACTCTGGGAGTTGTTTCCCACCGGAACACACACTTGGGCAGGAGGAGACCCCAGGTCACGAGGCCAGCGGCAAACGGTGCCAGCGGCCTCACCCTTCCCCCCTCTTGGGCCACATCGCCACGCGACAGCCGCCCAAACTCCAGCTTCCTGTGTCGTTTGGGAAAGTACGTCTTCGTGACACAGCCATTTCCCCCTGTCAGCACCCTGAGCAGCTCTAAAAGAGCAAAAACAACAGAACACATTGGACGACGAGAAAGGCTGAGAAATATTTCTTTTCAGCTTGTGGCTTCCTCACATTTGACAAAGTGAAACTCACCCACTGTTCTGCCACCTCTTACCCATTGCCACCCATTTCTCCCGTCGCCTGATTGCTAACGCCCGTCGCCGCATTTCTAAGGCCCACTGCCGAATTTCTAATGCCGGGCCCGGCTCCGGTGACTCTGGGCGCTCTCACCAGGAGGGACACACACGGGGCCGCTCCAGCTGCTCCAGGGGTCTTCCGGGGCTCCCGGCCTGAGCCGCCGCCGCCGCCGTAGCTGGAATTCCTGGGCTGCGTCCATCTGCAGGGGACAGACGCACGACTCTGGCAAGAAATAGGTCAGACACGAAGCTGAAGGGCTGTCCAGGGGGTGCCCCGGGCTTGGCACTTGGCACTTAACTGTCATACACTTATTTTTTTCTAATGTTTATTTTTTAAGAAAGAGAGAGAGAGAGACAGAGCATGAGGAGGGGAGGGTCAGAGAGAGAGGGAGACACGGAATTTGAAGCAGCTCCAGGCTCTGAGCTTCAGCACAGAGCCAGGCGCGGGGGGAGATCATGACCTGAGCCTAAGTCAGATGCTCAACTGACTGAACCACCCGGGTGCCCCCAGTCGTCAGGCACTTATTGAGTGCCAGCTATGTGCTGGGCCCTGGGGACACTGTCGGAAGAGGCCAGGCCCTATCCCCTGGGGGCTTTGAGATGCCCATTCCGCCACTGCCCTAGGTCAGAGTCCCGGCAAGGCCACCCACTGGGATGTGAGCCTGATTAATGGCTTCTCGCCCCCAAGGCTGTTTCCTCACCTGTGAAATGGGAATAATCCAATACTGAACTACAAGGTGGGCCAGCAAGCACACAAAGAATTTAGCCCTGGGCCTGGCATACAGTGGGTGCCCAATTAATGCTAGCTTGCTGCGGCTGTTGTCGTTACTATTATTCTCACCGAAGTCAGCGTCATCCTGATGTCCGCAGTGGCCCTAGGACAAGACCATATATATATGTACACACATGAATGAACGTATAACCTTCTGGTGTTGAGAAATATTAGCTCTCTTCATTTCAAACAATTCTTTTGAATGCAATGTGGAAGCTTAGATCAGAACCAGGAACAGAAAGAGGATGTTTGTTAAAAAAAATTTTTTTTAAACAAGAGAGGACAGGGACACCAGGGGGGCTCAGTCAGTTGAGCACCCAGCTTCGGCTCAGGTCATGATCTTGCCGTTCGTGGGTTTAAGCCCCATGTCGGGCTCTGTGCTGACAGCTCAGAGCCTGGAACCTGCTTCGGATTCTGTGTCCTCCTCTTTCTCTGCCCCTTCCCCGCTGGCACTCTGTCTCTCTCTCAAAAAAAAAATTTTTTTTTAATCTTAGGTGGTAAAATCCGTATGTCTGTGGTGGTGGAGGTCAGGAAAGCCAGGCTGAGGACACAACCTGAGCCATGCTTCCTGTGGGATGTGGACAGTCCCCAACCTCCTGAGCCTCAGTGCCCTCCTCTGCTGAGGGAGAGGCATGGTCTACTGCTAAGGGTCTTAGAGGGCTGGAAATAACACGAGAGAGATGCCTTTCCCCATCGGAGGCCCCACCTCACCTGCCTTTGACCAATCCCGTTGACCTGATGGGATAACAGAGACCCGCAGGAGCCCAGCATTGGGAGGGATGGGCTGGGGGGGGGGGGTGCCTGAGGCGGTTCCCTGACCTCAAGATGCTCGCAGTCTGAGGGAGGAGGAAACACCACAATTCAGAGGCTGGAGGTCTCTGTCTCTCCCAAACTAGGGGAGACTATTTATTTTGAGAGAGAGAGAGAGAGAGAGAGAAAGAGAGAGAGAGATGGAGAGGGCACAAGCAGGGGAGGGGCAGAAAGAGAGGGGACAGAGAGAGAGAGTCCCAAACAGGCTCCGCCCTGTCAGCGGAGATCTCACAAACCGTGAGATCACGACCTGAGCTGAAATCAAGTCAGACGCTTAACCGACTGAGCCACCCACGCACCCCAGACTAGGGACATCCCGGGCCCTAAACAAGGGCTGAGATTTCTTGCGGGCCCAGCCGGCCCTGCCTGGGGGAAACAGAAGGGGCACCAGAGGGGAGCCGAGGAATGAATGGAGGGCCAAAAAAGTGACACAGATGCCCAGTGGGCAGACAAAACTGTGTTCAACATGGCGCATCAACCGGGAAATGCGAATCCAAACCACAGCGAGATGTCACCCCCCTTAGAGTGACTCTCCTGAAACAGACGAGAGACAGCACGCGTCAGGGCAGGGCGTGGAGAGCGGGGAGCCCTCCCGCGCTGTTCCGGCCGGAACCTACGCGGCGCAGCCTCCGCGGGACGCGGCATGGCGGTTCCTCGAAAAATGACAACTAGAACTACGATGCGATCCGGCAGTCCCACCTCTGGGTATTCAATCGGAAGGAAATGAAAACGCGAACCCAGATATATGCAGCCCCCACGTTTACCGCAGCGTTATTTACAACAGCCAAGACGTGGAAACAACCTAAGGGTCCGTCGATAGATGCATGAAAAGCGAAACAGGTGGTGTGGACATACAACGGACTATCGCTCAGCGGAAAAGGAGGGAGAACTTGCCGTCTGTGCCGTCATGGATGGGGGGAGGGGGTATTCTGCTAAGTGAAAGGGGATCTCGCACCCACGTGGAATCTAGAGCAAAACAACACGGACCGGACCTCATAGATACAGAGAGCCCAGAGGCACGGGTGAGCAGTGCGTGGTGGTGGTCAGAAGGCGCTAGCTTCATTTATAAAATAAGTCAGTCCTGGAGATGGAAGGTCCAGCTTGGTGACTGTAGTTAATAACACTGAATGATGGGAGCGCCTGGGGGGCTCAGTCAGCTGAGTCTGACTTCAGCTCAGGTCATGATCTCACGGTTTGTGAGTTGGAGCCCTGCGTCCAGCTCTGGGCTCACAGCTCGGAGCTGGAGCCTGCTTCGGACCCTGTGTTTCCCTCTCTCTCTGCCCCTCCCTGCTGGCTCTCTCTCTCTCTCAAAAATAAATAAACATAAAAAAATATAATACTATATGGTGTGTTTGAAAGTTCCTAGGAGAGCAGATCCTAAAAGTTCTTAGGACAAGAAAAAAGGTTTGTAACTTCATGTGGTGATGGATGTGAACTAGACTAATTGTGATCATTTCAGAATATATACAAATATCAAATAATTATGTTATACACCTGAAACCAATATAATGTTATATGTTAATTATGTCTCAAAAAAGCAGAAAAAGGAGAAGAAGGAGGAGGAGGAGGAGGAAGGAAGGAAGGAAGGAGTGGAAGGTCAGCTTCCTAAAGGGGCGGCCCTGAAGCTGGACCCTGAAGGTGGGCTGGATTCTCATGTGCTCAGAAGGAGAGAAAAGCATACAGACAGAGAAGACTGGATGGGTAAAGGCAGACTTTGGAAATGCAGGGCATGAGCAGAGACTAATAGCCATTCAGGAGGGGGCCAGAGGAAGCACAAGGCAGGTGAGAGTCCCTAGGGCCGGCTGAGGAAAGGATGCCCTCCTGAGGGTAATAGGGAGCCATGGAAGGTGTGTGAGCAAGGGCGGTCACGATGAGATCTGAGTGTCAAGGAGACTCCAGAGGCTAGAAATAAGGCAAGAGCAGAGGCCAGGTAGGAGGGGTGATGGATGTGGAGCTGGTGAAACTGATTTGGGGGATGGAGTTGCCCAGGGAGAGGCCTGTGTTCGCCCCTGGCCGGGGGGATAAACTCACCAACTTCCAAAGGCTGCCGGGGGTCCGGCGCCGGAACTGGACCTCAGCGCCGTCTTGGCGGGCTGGGGTCTCCCACTTCATGAGAAGCTGCCCCGCGGACTTAGACACCTTGATGTCTCCTGGCTGCGGAGGGTCATATTTAACTGGAAGCAGAGACGGGGTTTGGGGATGGGGGCCAGCATATGTGTGAATTATCAGTCCTGAAAATTTCAGAAAATCGGCCTCACCCAGCCCAGGGTAACTATCTAAACCCCCAACAGGTGAATCAGGGAAAGCCTTCCATGTTTCATCTAAGCCTGGGATTCTATTGATCAAAGATTCAAGACTTATCCCTAGGATCCTGCTTGTGAAGATACCTTTAAAATATTAATACTCCTTATAGCAATGCTGAAGTGAGATGGGCACTTTTGTAAGCTGCTGACAGGAGGGTAATTAGCTGAATCTATTTTTCTAGTGGACTATTTGGGAAATCTCACTAATTTTTTAGACCCTGACCGAAAGAGAGACATCATTCAGTCTTTCTGCATCTTGGCCATACCATGCCTGAATCTACCTCGGGGCCTTTGCACTTGCTGTGCCTTGTGCCCTCCACCTGGAATTCTGCACTTTATTCCTGTTTTTTATTTTTTTATCCTTCCGGGCCCAGCTTGAGCTGGAGGCCTCCTTGGCCTCCCAGCGGTATCTCCTCATATATAATAATCATGCCTTGTTCATCGCCCCCAGTTGATTCTGGGCTCCGTGAAGGCAGAGAGAGACAAGGCCAGGACTACAGTGAGGCAAGAAAGACAAGGTTGTACAAAGACATGGTCAGATCCTGTCTTTAATTAATTAATTAGTGATTTTATAGGGTTGTTTTTTTTTTTGAGAGAGAGAGTATGAGCAGGGGAGGGGTGGAGAGAGGGAGAGAGAGAATCTTAAGCAGACTCCACGCCCAGTGCGGAGCCTGACTCAGAGCTCCATCTCACAACTGTGAGATCATGACCTGAGCTGAAATCAAGAATTAGATGCATCACCGACTGAGTCACCCAGACGCCCCATATTTTCAAATTTGATATTTTGTTTATCACCATTAATTTTGATTTTTAAAAATATTGCATAACCGTATCATTTACATTGTCCAGTGAGTTTTTGGCACCTCTTTGAAATTTTGTGCCCAGGATGGGTTCCTTTCTCACCTCACCCTAGTCCCAGCTCCGAGCTGCAAACTTTGTTGGCCTCGGTCATGTCCCTGTGACTGAGTGGTCACACACAGTGGCAACTCAACAACAATATGTCACATGTATGTGGCTGAGTCGTGAAAACAGACATTGAAGACCCAAGAATGTCCCAAGCAGCTTTGGCCCAGAAGCAACCCAAGTGTCCAACAGCTGGGGATCGGGGAGGGGACCACGGAAAGCTGCCATGTCACACAGTAGTGTTTGATGTGAAAATAGTTGGCGTTGTCAAGCCCTTTGCCAGAATCCAGCCAGGTCCAGGCTCAGGGACCAGAGGCTCCTCTGGGCGAGGAAGGGCAGCGGGTAGAGGAGAACAGGTTACTGACCTGAGCTGTGAATCTTCAGGGTAACCTTAGGTGACTTCTCCGTACGGTTCCCGGCTCGAGATTCGACCCAGAGTGTGACGGCCTGGAGCACCGATATGCCATCCTGGTCGGAGAACTGCGCCTTGGTGGCTGAGCCCACGGAGAAATAACAGCAGCGCCCGGACTGGAGGCTGCGGGGGGAGAGGGTTGGTGCTCAGTCTGGGGTCCTTGGGACCCCAGGGTGTCTCGGCCCCTATAGCAGCCGGTGTGCCTCGCATCCCAGCATCTTCTGCCCCCTTCTACTCCCCTTCCCCAGCCTGGGGACTCTATGGGGATCAGCCTGGAACAGAGGGGCTTGGGGGACCCCAGAATCTCGTGAGATGGGCTGCCGCAGCGGGAAGGGAGATGTGATGCGTGGACGGGAGGATGGACAAATCGGTGAGGGTGCGGATGAAGGACTAGAAGGAGCCTAATCACCACCCAACATGGATGCCCACCTACACTGATGCCCCCCCCAACATAGAGCCCCAACCCTCCAACCCTCTCTTCGCACATGAGAAATGGGGCCTCCAGAAAGAAGCCTGATAAGGTCACACATCTGAGGGCCCGGACATGGGGGCGGGAGCAGGGGTGGGAGGATGAATGAGGCTTTGGGGCCTGGGGCAGGGTCCTCACCAGCACCACAGGAAGTGGCTGACCCCAGCCGTGGGGCCCTCATACTGCCAGGAGCACTCGTAATTGGCGCTGAATATGCGGTAACAGCTGAGGTCCCTGGGGCCTGAAGCCGAGCCTGGAGGAGAGGCCGGAGGGCTGGGAATGGACCGAGAATCTGGAGGGGCCCTCTTTGCTGAGGCGCCCTCAAGATGAATCTTGGTGACCTTCAAGTAACCCAGTGTCACCTTATTCTAGACCCACTCCCAGCACCCTCCCTGTGCCCTTCTCTCCTGTTCCGTGCTGTCTCCTGTGCTCACCCTGTTCCAGCCACACCGGCCTCCTCCCCAGTCCTCAACCACACCAGGCTTACCCCCACCACAGGGCCTTTGCACATGCTGTGCCAGCTGCCTAAAATGCCTCCTCTCCCAGATCTTGACCTTCCAGTTTCCCCTTCGGTGTCACCTCCTTGACCACCAGGCAACCGGAAGCAGCCCCATCCTCCCCGCCCCCCCCACCTTCCTCTGGTTTCTCAGCACATCCTAGGATGCTGGCCATGTCTGTGTTTGGCTGTTATCCACCTCCCACACTAGGCTGTGAGCCGGGAGGACGGCTGTGTCTGCACATAGTAGGTGCTCAGTGAATATTTCTTGCACAAAAGAGTGGACGAATAGCCTGTTCACTGGCACACCCTTAGTGGGGTGCATCACGAGCATGAATGAATGGTCCAGCAATGCCTGCCTCTGGGGAGCCCCAAGATGCTTGACGGCTGCTTAGCCCGCACATGCTGAACAGACACAGACACCAGGTCTGCGACCCTGCCTGGGAGGAGACGAGGCTCAGAAAGGCCGGTGACTGACTGATCCAGGACCCCAAGCTTGGCAAGGACAAGACAGTAGGCTGTCTGGTCACTCCCAAGCCCTCAGCTGGGGCTGCATCTTTGGCCAAGGCAGGAGAGAGCTGAGGGACAGGTCAGCCAGAGTCCAGCGTGACCTCTCTGACCGATGCGGGGCTGTTCCAGACCTGAGTCTGCTTCCGGATCCGGCGGGTCCTGAAAACAGCACCCGCTGGCACTGCAGGCTTTGGCTGCAAAGAGATAATGACATTCACAGTCGTTCGCTGCATGGGAGAGGGGCTCAGGTTGGGGGCCTGCCAAGTCACCATCCACCCACGTCTCCGCTTTCCCATAAACGGATCCGCCCACCCGCCCTCCTGTCCATCCACACATCTGATCTTCTCTCCACCCCTGTCGGCAGGCAAGCATGAAGCCGTTGGACTCTCCGTCCTCCCGCCCCTCCATCCACCTACCCATCCACACACCCACTCCTTCATCTGCTCATCACCCTCTCGGGCTGCTCTTCTGATGCAGTCTGGGGTCCCCTGGACCCTCGCAGTCCCTGATCTCTAGCTCTGCCTGACCCCTGAGGGCCCTGAAACCTTGCCTACATTCAGTTTCCAGAGAGGGAAACTAAGGCACAGAGAGGCAAAGTGGTGGCCTGAGGTCACACAGGAGCAATAGCAGAGCTGGAATTAGAGTTCAAACCCAGTCATCTGCAGGGAGCGGGGGTGGGGGGTGTCTGGACTCCTTCTCATCTGATTCCACAGGACGGAGAGAGAGGACACGCATATATGTAATGTGATCATATACTATATTCTACAAACATAATCAGTCATCATACATAGCGTTCACGTACATATTTGTTCTTTGCCCTTTTCTTAGCATTTTTGTTTTGTTTATTTTTGAAACAGAGAGAGGAGCAAGTGTGAGCGGGGGAGGGGCAGAGAGAGAGGGGGACAGAGGACCCACAGCGGGCTCTGTGTGGACAGCAGCGACCCCCACAGGGGGCTCAAACCCACGAGCAGTGAGATCACGACACCAACGCTGAACTGATTGAGCCACCCAGGCGCCCCATCCTTCTCTTAGCATTTCTCACAGAACTCTGGGAAGCGGGAGAGATTCAGAGATTCAGCCCATTCCACAGAAGACAAAATCAAGACCAGAAGGAAGATGCCCAAGGTTGACCCCAGAAGTTCTGATCACCGATCTCCCATTTGACAGAGGGAAAGACTGAGGCACAGAGACACAGAACCCACCCCAGAACCCAGATCCACGGCCTTTCACACACATGTCTTCCAGCAAGAAGAGCCACCGTGTCAGGGTGGGGCACTCACCGCCCTGCCCTGGGAGCCGGAGCAGAAGGAGGGGGGCCAGCCGGGTCAGCAGCTGCCTCATGAAGCCCACGCGGAAGCCTGCAGCCTCAGGTGAACTCCTGTGCTGCCGGTGAGGCCCAGCCACCCTGTCCTCACCCCGGCACACAGTGAAGCTGAGCAAGAAAGGATGCTGAAGCGATTGGAAAAAAAAAAAAAAAAGTTATGTGTCATGGCCCCTCCTGGCACAAGTCAAACCGAAAGAGAAACCCAGGAAGTCAGCTCGGGGGTGGTGGCCTCATCCCAGCCACAAACCCACCTGTGGGGCAGGTCTGACCCAGGGCCTTGGATCTGGGGGGCTATTCTGCTGACCCACGCCCCAAGCGGTACACCAGGTGCCAGCCTCATGAGTAGCCTGCAGCCCTGTGCCCTTGTCCTGAGCCCCCGCCCTCTCGGAGACTCAGGTGCCAAATGGGAGCCCAGAGTTCTTGGATGTCTGGGTTCACTCTCCCAACGAATCATGATGCACATGGCCTCCTCCCCCCCACCAGCAAATGCCCAGCTCCCCATTTCCCCACCTCTAGTCTCAGGGCACCCTGGGTCCTGGTTCCCGAGGGGCCCCTTTGCCTCCTTTAGACTAAGCTTTTTCTTCTTCTCGGTGTCTATTTCTTGGCATGCGGGGGTCTCATTTTCTGCATCTTTCTCCCCACTGCCAAAAGAGGCCCAAAATGTCCACAGAGAAGCCCTGATTCATGCTGCAAGGTGGATGACTCTCAAAGCATCATGCGGAGTGGAAGCTGCAGGCGCAGCCGCCACGCGGTGTGTGATCCCATGTACATAAAATGTCCGGAGCAGGCAAATTCCCAGGGGCCCGGAGGTGGGGCGCTGGGGGCGCCTGCCAATGGGGACGAGTTTCCCATTGGGCTGAGGAGGACGTTCTGGAACTAGACAAAGGTGATGGTTGCAAAACATAGTGAATGTTCTGCATGCCACTGAACTGTATGTTTCAAACTGGTTAATTTTATGTCGTGTGATTTTCACCTGAAAAAGAAAATGTTCGTGGAGCCCTGGGAGACAGAGGAGCACGGTGAGAGTCTGTCCTGGAAGAGCATCTGGGAAAACTGAGGCCCAGGTGGGCCCAGAGGAGGCCCATTCTCAGAGAAGCCCCGTCCCCCGGGGAGAGGGGGGGCAGCTGGGCCAGTCAGGGTCAGGCGCTCCATGAGATCAGAGCCATGGGAACAAAGAAGCAGTGTCCCAGGCCTGGCACAGTGGGGACGGGGACCCCGTGACCCCGCACAGAGCAGCCTGTACTGGCAGTAGGGCCCAGGCCGGGGGCGAGGGGGGAGCTGGTGGAGTGGGCTGCTGGACTGATGTGTGTGAGGCCTGGGGGAGGGGCAGAGACACAAAGAGAGAGACAGAGACAGATTGAAACATAAAGAGATATGGAAGAGACCGTCAGAGGTAGGGCCAAAATCATGGCCTCGTCTCCAGGGTCCTGAGACCCCTCCCTGAGGAGACACCATCATGGGCCCCATTTCACAGATGGAAACACTGAGCCCAGAGGTGCCCAGACCACTTGAGGCCCCAGCTGCTTGTGAAGAGATGGATGCAGGGGCGCCTGGGTGGCTCAGTCGGTTAAGCCTCAGACTTCAGCTCAGGTCATGATCTCACGTTCGTGGGTTCAAGCCCCATGTCGGGCTCTGTGCTGATAGCTCAGAGCCTGGAGCCTGCTTCCAATTCTGTGTCTCCCTCTCTGACCCTGCTCTCTCATGATTTGTGTCTCTCTGTCTCAAAAATAAATAAAACAAAAAAAAATTAAAAAAAAAAAGAGATGGATGCAGACAGAGCCCCCCGACCCCCACCCCCCACAGTGGGACGAATCTTCAGGAGTGAGCCTCATGCCCCAGGGCTGCCCCACCACCAAGGACGGCCCTTCCAGGTCTCAGTTACCCCATCTGTAAAAGAGGCTGTAATGAGGCTAACGGAGGATTTGGGCTCCTGGCAGATTGTGCCCACCAGACAACCACTATATAATTAATCATTGTTTGGGGGGTCCCTGCTCTTGTCACAGCTCTTTCCCATTCCCCCAAAGTCAGAGCAGCCACTGGAAAAGACATTGAAGGAGGAAGAGAAAAGTAGAGGAGGGGTCAGAGCTGGACATAGATGCCCCCCGCCCCCAGCTCCTTGGAGGAGGGGTCAGGACTGGTGCAGGGAGGAGCAGAAGCTGGGGGTCTCCTAAGGGAGAGTAGGAAGGGATGCCCTAAGAAGGGGGTTCTAGAACTGGGTTTACAGAATGCAAGAGCACTCCCTACAGAGGGCACAGCAGAGGCCAAAGCTCAGGGGACATGCTTTGGGGACATCAAGACGAGCAAGGCAGGTCTCGGACTCCACAGGAGACATGGAGGTGGTAAGGCAGACAAGGACCTCAAGTGCCAGGCTGAAGGCTGGGCTTTCTCCCAGGGGCACTGGGGAGCCATAGCAGGTGTGTGAGCAGGACTCCAGTCACAGGGGAAGTGGGTTTCTATCCTTATCAAAGTCAGGATCTGAAGCTCACCCTGAGGTTCACTGCACGGCCCCTTCCCCCTTGCCAAATCTGCACATCCACCTCCCTTGGCCTGCCTGCCCCTACTCCAGGACGACCTCCCCGCCCCGCCCCCCCAGCCCCGGGGGTGCCCTTGCTGGGCCCTCCCAGCCGCCCTAGAAACACAGCTGGGATACTCCCCTAGGGCTGCCCCACTTTCAGAACCCTCACTAGCTTTTGGGAGGGGGTGGCAGGAAGGATTGGGTTAAAAGGGGCCAACCGGAAATGGAAAGCGTGACAAGAGAAACCACAGAATTTTCCCATCCCCTGGGCTTCCGCCTTCTTCCGGGGTAGAGTGACCTTCAGTCTGAGGGTTGAGCTTCCCTCCTTGGGGCTGCAAGACGCTGATGCCCCTGGAGGGCATCTGAGGAGAATGTCAAGCATGAATAGTTTGCAAGGAGAAGATCCGTTACTTTGTTTTAATAGAACGCATGTCTAGGCATCATTCACCAATAGGAACCTTTTCCATTCATTCACCCAGGGCTTTCTGAAGCCTCCAGATGATCATTTGAGGATGTTTTATTTTATTATTATTTTTTAATCTTTATGTTTATTTTTTTAATTTATTTTTGAGAGAGAGACAGCGTGAGCAGGGGAGGGTCAGAGAAAGAGGGGGACAGAATCTGAAGCAGGCTCTAGGCTCTGAGCTAGCTGTCAGCACAGAGCCTGATGCGGGGCTTGAACCCACAAACCGTGAGATCATACCTGAGCTGATGCCAGACACTTAACCAACTGAGCCACCCAGGCGCTCCTGAGGATTTTTAAAGAATATACAGAAGGTATCAAGAAAAAAAAAAAGACTCACTTATTCATTCAGCAATCACACTCCCTGATGCCCCTTAGAGATACCCAAGAAGGGTTTTGATGGATGTCTAGAAGTTCACAGGAAAACATGTATTTATTCATTCAGTAAATGTTCTTTGATGCCTCTTAAATTTGAAGTGGGTTTTGAAGGATGCATAGGCGTTCGCCAGGGGAAATAGCACTCATTGTTTGATGGATTCAGAGAGTCAGTCAATAAATGCTCCCTGTTGCCCATTGAAGGTGCCATCTTGGAAGCTCTATGTAGGGGTTCTCCTGATGAAGCAAGAGCATTTGCTACCTCGCTGGCGGCTTCCTCTCCAGCAGCTCCCCATTTGTCTGGTCCAAAGCACCTCTGGTCCAGGGCACCCCTTTTTCCCCCAGGATTGCAGCCAAAGTCCCAGGGAAGACTGATTGGCTGAGCTTGAGTTTCATGTCCACCATGAGCCAATCACAGGGGCTGAAATGAATGAACGTCTCTAGGTCACATGTCCAGCCCAACTTGGACTCTAGGGGAACTTTTAGGCAGACCAGACCAGAGACAGAGCTGTCGTTGGTCAGGGTAAGGTGCGAGCTTCCCGTCCCCTGGGGGAGACAAGCTGGAGTCCTTTCAGCATAGGGTTGCCAGATAAAAACGTGTCCTATTAAGTTAGAATTTCTGGTAAACGACCCATGTGTTTTTAGGGTATCTTCTTACCAAGGATTGCGTAGAGCGTTATGAACAATTATTCACTGTTGATCTGAAATTAAATTTAAGTGGGCGGTTGTACTCATTTGCCGGGACAGTCATAACGAAGAGACACAGCAGCTTCAATGACAGAAATTTATTTCCTTACAGTTCTGGGATCCAAGATCAAGATGTTGGCAGGTTTGATTTCTTCTGAGATCTTCCTCCCAGCTTGCAGATGGCGTTTTCCTGTGCGTTCACGTGCCCTTCCCTCCGGGCACGCCTGTGTCCTAATTTCTTCTTATAACGGACACCGATCACATTGGATTAGGATGCACCCAGATAATCTCATTTTTCTTTAATTATCTCTTTAAAGTCCCTCTGTCCAAACACAGTCATTCTGATGTACCTGTGGTGAGGATTTCAACATCTGGATTTTGGGAAAAAAACCCTCCTCAGCTTCCAGCAGTGGCTGCTTTGGAGTGCATTGAGCAGTCTGGAAATTTTTTAAAAAGCAGAAATATAGAGTTACCGTGTGACCCAGGAATTCCACCCCTGGATGTAGACCCAAGGGAATTGAAAGCACATGTCTGCACAATAAGTTGTGCGTGAATGTTCACAGTAGCGCTATTCACAATAGCCAAAAAGTGGAAAAATTTCAACCAGATCAATGGAAAAACGCAATGTGGTCCATCCACACAATGGAATATTATTTGGCCATAAAAAGGAACGAAGCCCCGATTCAAGCTACAGCGTGGATGCATCTTGAAAACATCGTGTAGAGTGAAGGAAGCCGGACACCAAAGGCCACATGTTGTAGATTCCATTCATGTGAAATGTCCAGAACAGGCAAAGCCCTAGAGACAGAAAGCAGAGTGGTGGTTGCCAGGGGCTGGGGAGGGAGGATGGTGAGTGCTCGTGGGTAAAGGTTTTCTTCTAGAGTTGATAAAATCATCTGTCATTTGAGAGTGATGACGATTACACAATTCTGAGAATAGGCTAAAAACCACTGAATGGTACTCTTTAATTTTTTCTGTTTTTTATTTATTTTTGAGAGACAGCGCAGGCAGGGGAGAGGCAGAGGGAGAGGGAGACACAGAATCGGAAGCAGGCTCCAGGCCCTGAGCTGTCAGCACAGAGCCTGAAGTAGGACTCGAACCCACAAACCGTGAGATCATGACCTGAGCCGAAGTCGGAGGCTCAACTGACTGAGCCCCAGGCACCCCTGAATGGCACTCTTTAAAAAGGTTTATTTTAGGAGCACCTGGGTGGTTGATCTGTTAAGCATCAGACTCTTGATTTCGGCTCAGGTCATGATCTCATAGTTTTGTGGGTTTGTGCCCAGAGTTGGACTCTTTGAATGATGGCATGGGGCCTGCCTAGGATTCTCCCTCTCCTCTCTCTCTGCCCCTCCCCCACTGGCACTTTCTCTGTCTCTCTCAAAATAAATATACTTAAAAAAATAAAAATAAATTAAAAGGTATATTTTATGGTGGGTGAATTATATGTCCATTTTATTTATTTTTATTTTTTTATAAACTTGTGAGGGGAGTACCAGTACCCTTATTATTATTATTTTAATGTTTATTTTCTTTTGTAGGCAAGAGAGACAGAGTGTGAACAGAAGAGGGGCAGAAAGAGAGGGAGACACAGGATGCAAAGCAGGCTCCAGGCTCTGAGCTGTCAGCACAGAGCCCGACGCAGGGCTCAAACTCACAAACCGTGAGATCATGCCCTGAGCTGAAGTCGGACGCTCAATGGACTGAGCCCCAGGTGGTGCCATCGGAAGTCCTATATTTTTATGTGCTCAATCTGGTCACTGTCATTTGGTAGAAGCCTATCGAAACTCAAAGGCAAACCCAGGGGTCTCCTCCAGCCTAAGAAGATACTGTGATATCTAAGTCCAACAGTGGGGTAGCCAAGGAAACCTGCAGCTGCAGAGACTGTGGCAGTCCCAGAGAATATGGATGCCATCTTGGCACTTGGGTTATTCCCTGCCTCAGTTTCCCTTCTGCAAAGTGAGGCTGGTACCTGTGGAAGGTGGTCCTCATAAGGCACTTAGCCAGGTGCCCAATTGGCTCAGCAAAGGCAGCCATCTTCAAAATAGAAACTGGCAACAGCAGATGGCTGGTCTTGTCAATAAAGTTTTATTGGGACTAGGGCCAGAATTAAGGTGAAACAAGGGAGTCAGGGTCATGTAAGGGCAGAGTCTGATCCTGTTTTTAATTCTGATGTTTAGTTCATCATGCATTTTTGAATTCGTTTAGATTCTTTAAACTATCGTATTAAAGTCTTGTGTATCTTACTGATTTCTGTGGCCCTTTGAAAATTTTGAACAGAACTGAGCGCCTCATTCACCTCACCCTAGAACTGACCTTGTGGTGTGCCCTGGGCACATTAATTAACTTCTCTGAGCCTCAGTTTCCTTGTCTGCAAAATGGGGACGATCACGCTCCCTTATTTCTAGGAGGATTCATTGAAAAATGTTTTCATCTTGACTGGGGGGTACGGTGGGGCCTGGAAGGGCGGGTCTGGCCCTCCCAATGGAGGCGGGGCCCTTCCAGGAGGCTCCTAGGGAGGGGCGGAGCCAGGACACGTCAGCTGACCCGGCTTGACCAATGGCGCGGGGTGGCGGGGCTTGGCAGGCTGGGGCGGGGCCGGGGGCGGGCCAGGCGGCGCGGACTAGCGGGCCATGGACGAGCCGAGCCTCCTGCGGCGCCGAGGGCTCCAGGTGAGGCCCCTGCGTGGGCGGGCGGAGGGCACGGCGGAGTGCACCTGGCTTGGGTGCCAGGGGCGAGGCGTCGGCGCCCGGAGAAACTGAGGTGGGGAGCGGGCCGCGCGCTCGGGTCGCTCCCTCTGCCCGCTTTTCAAAGTGCTTTTTGCCTGATGGGAAGGGGTATACTCCGTTTGGTTTGACATATGGAGAAACTGAGGCTCCAAGCGCTAGCGTGGGAGAAAGGGGCCGAGAGTTGGGTCCCTTCCCACCAGCTGCTCTAATAATATGAGCAGCAGCAGCCTTTGAGCGCTCACCATATGCTCATCGTTGTGTTAATCTTTTTACTAGTGGTATATTCATGTTAATTAATGTTTATTTACCTGCCTCGTGCCGTCCTTGCGCCACCGCGCCCCAGCCTCAGCTCACCCCTAAGGTGAGCCGAGGAGGTTGGGGCTGTCCAGGCGCCCATTTGTCAGACAAGGAAACTGAGGCTCGAGTCTGGAAAAAGTCACAAACTCGAGGTCGCCCAACAGAGAGTCAATCCGGCAGCCTTCACTGGCTCTCTCGCGCGCAGAAAGCGCTGCCAACGGGCTTGTGGGCCGGCGAGGGGGGAGACCCGAGGGCGGGAGACACTTTTGCTTATCCGGATCCCAGTTTCCCCGTTTGCTATAAGGGTCCTTTTCTGACCTCGGGCCCTGGGTTTGTGTTTGGAAGGCTTCCTTACCAGGAGGGAAGAACATGGGTGTCAGAGTTCGAACCCACGCGAGGGCCATGTGACCTCGATGGGCAACTCCTTTGACTTTTCTGGGCCTCGGTTTCTCCATCTCTGTGCAAAGGGAATTAAGACGATCTAGCCGTTCTCCTGGGCTTAGACCACACCCTTAAGAAGCCACCGGGTTGCCTGTCGGGAACCTGGGATTCATCATTTACCCAACAAACATTTATTGAGTGCCTGCTGTGTGCCCGGCACTGGAGAGGCAGCCTCTCCTGGGTCTCCCAGCCTGTTGGAGGACACGAACGCCGGAGCAGCAGCGACCCCAGGGAGTGGTCAGCTGCGGTGTGGGACGCTCAGGCACACTTGGAGAAGGCGCCAGAACCAAGCGTTGCTGGGTGGTCTTGGAGCAGAGGAAGCGGCCGCGGGGTGGCGGGGCAGGGGCGGGTGGGAGTATGGGGAAATCAAAGAGTCTGAGGGAAGCTAAAACCAAGGAAGGACGGGGTGGGGGTGGGGTCCGAGAGGGCAGGGGCAGAGATGCAAGGCAGAAACACCCCCACCCCCAGGCGGGGGAGGGGGCCCAAAAGGGGAAAGTCCGAGGCCAGAGTCAAGAGCGAGGGGCCTGGGCGTGGAGGAGGGGGGCGGTGAGCGGTGGGATGTTGTGGGGGGACAGGCCCCGCCCCGAGCCCCAGTTAGACTCAGCCCCGCCCGCGGCCTCTTAAAATAGAGAAACTGCCTTCGGGTAGGCGAATGGGGGCGCTGCTGACGTCAAGAAGTGGGGGCCTGTTTCACGAGGAAGAGGCGCCCGTTCCCTGATGACGAGTCCCCTGCTACAAAAGGGGAAACTGAGGCTCAGGGAAGCCTAGCCACTGTCCAGGTGTTACAGCATGTAGGTGACAGTCAGGATTTGAACCCGGGCAGGTCTGGCTCCCCCTCCAGACCAGCCCTGCACTAGCAGGTCTTGCTCTGTGGAGGCACAGGGACAAGTAGGGATTGCCCAAGTGGGTGAGGGGATTCTGGGCGGAGGGCACAGCACATGCAAAGGCCTAGAAGCATGTGTTGTGTGGGGAATCTAGAAGCCATTTCTTGTGCTAGAGCCAGGAGTGTGAGAGCCCACCCTCTGCTTCAGGGCTTTCCGGTGCCGATTTTGAAGAGGTTGGATTTCCCCCCTGAGGTGGTGGGGAGCTATGGAAAATGCTGGAGCAAGGGAGGACACTATCAGATCTGAAGGCTTTGAGAGACTTCTCTGGAGCAGGTGGGGTGCCTAGAGGGGGCCAGAGGCCAGGAAAGCGCCTGGAGTAAGTAACCAAATAGGAGACAGTGAAAATAATTAAAAATTAGTAATAGTAGAAATATAGGGGTGCCTGGGTGGCTCAGTCAGTTAAGCGTCTGACTCTTGATTTTGGCTCAGGTCATGATCTCACTCATAACCATGAGGTTGAGCCCAGTGTTGGGCTCTGTACAGAGCTTGGAGCCTGCTTGGGATTTTCTCTCTCTCTATCACGCCACCCCCCACCCCGTAAATAAATAAATAAATAAATAAATAAATAAACATTTTTAAAGACTTAAAAAATAATAGTAGTAGAAATATAAATAACGTCTCACGATAACGGGCACCCACAAATGCAAAGCACTGTGCATGCATTTAATTCTCCCAACAGCACAAGAGGTCAGTGCCGTTATTAGCCTCATTTTTCAGAGAGGGAAACTGAGGATCGGAGAGGGAAAGTGTAAGAGATTTGGAATTCTAACCAGTATGGCTTCCGAGGGTGCAAAAATGTTGAGGGCCTGGGTTTGGGGCATTAGCTATCCAATAATACCTTAACTCCAGCTCGATTAATGGGGCAGGAGCACCCCCAGCCAGTCAGGTGCTCCGGAGGCTGACCCTTCCAAAGGCCAAAGAGTCAATTCATAAAAGTTTGAGGAGATGAAGGGGACTCAAGTCAGATGCTTGGCTACAGACAGTAGCCATGGGGATGCTAGCTAATCGGACTGGGGCAGCCGGCTGGGCGCTGGGAGGTCGTAAGCAGCACCTGGTCTGGCCCTTGGAACCCCCGGTTTGCGTTGGGTCCGGGGAAGAGGTGGGAACGGGGCCTTCCTGGTTTGGGTCCAGCTCAGCCCCGGTGAGTGTAAGGTGAGCTACAGTCTACTCACATTGTTATTGCTCCAAATACCTTTCTTCCTATGTGATCCTTATTTTTTATATCATCTCCCACTTGGACCTTTGCTTCACAAGCCACACAATTTTTTTTAAGTTTTTATTTATTTATTTTGGAAGAGAGAGAAAGAGAATCCCAAGCAGGCTTCACACTATTGGCGCAGAGCCGGACGGGGGGCTCAAACTCATGAACCATGAGATCATGACCTGAGCTGACATCCAGAGTCAGGTGCTTAACTGACTGCACTGCGCAGGCGCTTCACAAACCACGGAATTTTAAAACACCGGATCCCCAAATCCGGGGGCCAGTGAAGGTGGCCAGAGCTTGTATTATCTGAACTTTGTCTCCGCTCCTGCTGGATACGGTCCCTGGAAGGTCCACCCTGGGTTCTCGTGGCCCAGTTCAATTTATTCTTCTTCAAAAAGTCCTCAGGCTGATGCTATGTGGTCCCTGCTGACTTCTCTCTCCCTTTGCTCCAGTTGCCAACTTCCCATGCTGCCAACCGGGCTGAGTCCTACCCCCACCCTATAGATTCCCACCAGCGTGACACCCCCGCCCCCACCTCCAGGAAGCCTCTTGGCTCCCCCCACCGCCAGCCCCTTCTCTCCCTCTGGGTCTCCCCTACTCCCTCCACTTGTGGGGGTGTCCATGCCCTGTTCTTTCTCCCGATTGCGGGTCCCTCAGGATGGAGCTGAGGCTTCTGGCCGGGAGGCGGCATTGTCCAACCCAGCCCAGAACAGAAGAGGAAGCCGTAAATATTATCTTTAAAGGGCAGTTCCAAGAGATGGGCCCCCACCTACTCTGGTCTACGCGGGAGTCACTTCGTAAGGAACAGCCGGCAGAGAGGGGGCTGAAGGCAGAAGCAGATGGCTCTGGGAGCAGAGGGTCCGGGGGCGGTGCCGGGAGAGTTCCGTGTGGTCCCAGCTTGCCACAGAGCCTCTGCAGGGGGCTGCCGACCTTCCCTCACTTCTCTCTGCCACTTCACATCTCTTTGTGTTTTGGAAGCAAATTAAAATTTGTGGTTAAATTGGTGGTTATTATTAACCTCACCAAATCATTGTCTTGGCACCAAGTTAGCGGAGTCTCTCCCCAGTGCCGGGCTCTTAGCTGGTCACTTGATTCTTCCCAGGACCATATGTAACCGGGGAGGCTTTCCAGATGAAGAAACTGATGTGAAATTGTTTGGCAGGGGTCACACAGCTCAGATGATGGGGAGCCAGACTGGGAAGCCAGGCCTGCCAGGGCTTTGGAAGTAGATGGTTGGGCTTGGGCGGGGGGGTGTAGAGCAGGTATAGCTCGGGGTTCCAACGCCAGCTCCCCATGTCTCACGGGTTAGAGGAAAGGGTAAGCCGGCATCAGACCCCATGACAGTTCGAGGGAGCAGCCGGAGGCCTTAATGGTGGTGGTGGTTCTATGATCAGTTGTCCTGAGTGATAGTGAGCTCTCCATCCCCAGAGGTATTCCAGCAGACAGAAACACCTTGGGATGGCAGGTCAGCCTCTCCCCACCTTGAACTGCTCGGTTTCGTGGGCTCAGGGTAGCTGGGGTCAGGCTTTGGGGTGAAACCCCAATCCCTTGGACCCTCCTCTTCCCCTGCTGAGGGACCCAGCCAACCTCTCCTGGCCCAGTCCTGCACCGGACAGCTTCCAGCCCCCTTGAATCGGCTGCGGGGGCTGATGACGTCAGTGGTTGCCATGGTGAACACCCCGCTCTGGATGTGGGCAGCCCAGAGCCCATCTAGGTAAAAATAGTCATGTGTCTGTCCTCCACAGGGGTGCCCTGGCAGTGTGTGTGTTGTTGTGTTGGGGTCGGGGGGATGCCCAGGACCTGGATTTCCTTCCTTTTCCCTCTGCCAAGAGACATGGGCAGCTGGCTTCCCTCTGCACCTCAGTTTCCCAGCCTGAGAAATGGTCCCTTGCTCCTGGTGTGTAGTAGGTGGCTCAGTAAATGTAAAATGTATCAGGTATTATGATAGTCTGCCCAGGCCCTTGCTGACCTCAACAACACCACACACAACAGCCACGATAATAGTGCCGATCATTGCCACCCTGGGACTCTCCCGATGTTACCTCCACATTATGGATGGGAAAATCAAAGCACACATAGCACAGGTTACTTGCTCAAGGTCCCATAGTCAGGAAAGAACAGATAATAAATCGATCTGGACCCAGGTCTGAGTATCCCTAGATTCTAAACTCATGCTACATGGCCTTTTGAGGATGTAAAAACCTTCTAGGGTGAGGCATTTGAGGACGGACCCTGGGGTCACCGTGAACCCCGAGTGCGGGGCTTTTTGCCCTGCATATGGTGAGGGCACCCAGGGTTGGTGCAGGTCAGCTTCTTGAGCTCTAGAAGGTTCTTCACAAGGGAGTTACTGATTAGTGCCCCACCCCCCACCGGTTCCCTGGACACAAATCCACCGTCGCTTTGCAGACGTGACTTTCAGATCCGGGAGCGGGCAGGGTGAGGATGAGTCAAGAATCTCCCTTTCCTCTAACGATTGTTACTATTTAGCCACTATTGACATACTTCTTTATAACTATAACTAATTTGTTATTTAAAATAATGAAGTCTTGGGGCGCCTGGGTGGCTCAGTGCGTTAAGTGTTCTTTGACTCTTGATTTAAGCTCATGTCATGATTTCGAGGTTCTCATGAGTTCAAGCCCCGCATCTGGGATTCTCTCTCTCTCTCTCTCTCTCTCTCTCTCTCTCACCACCTCCCCCACTCTCGCTCCCTCTCTCTCAAAATAAATAAACTTTAAAATAAAACAAAACAATAAAGTTATTTTTAGTACAGGGAGGGTTTGAGCTAGGCAGGGAGGTGACTGGGAGTCTGGAGGGCTTTCAGGAGGAAGGGATACATGAGGGGGGGGTGACTAGCACCAGAGGTGGGGGCCGGGGGTGTGGGGGTGAGGGAGGCAGTCCAGGCAGAAGACACAGCTGGTGCAAAGGCTCTGTGGCAGGGCAGAACCCAGTCTGTGGGGCAGCAGAAAGGAGGCACTGGCTGGAGCTGGGTGAGCGTGGGAGCCAGCTTGGGGGTGAGGTGGGTGAAGAGCTTGTCTCTTTGGAATGACCCCTGTTTCCTCTCATTTCAGAAGGAGCTGAGCCTGCCACGCCGGGGACGTGGGTGAGTTCACCTAAGGCCAGTGGTCCTGGGCACAGATCTTTCAGCAGCAGCCTACAGATTGTGAATTTATTTAATAATTATAACAAAGCTGCTCACCTTGATCCTTTCCCCCAGTGTTTGCAGAGTGCTTTGGAAGTGCTTCAGTTTGGCTCGCACAAGCCGGGAGGCCCACACCAGTTTGCAAATGTGGAAATTAAAGCGCCGTAGGGTTGCACCACTGGCACAAGGGCATCCAGGCTGGAAAAGGAACCCTTGTCTAGCATCTAGAGTCCAAATTATAGAATTCCAGCCAAGTATGCTGGAACCAGCTTGCATGCCTCCCGTGATGGGGAGCTCACTGTCAGGGAACACAGGTAGAAAGTCATATCCTCAGGGTCACATTCGCGTTTTTCTGTAGGTTGGCATTTTTGGACCCCAAAGCTCACAGAACGTTTTGTTCGGTGCCTTTGCTGGTTTACAGAGGGGAAACCAAAGCCCAGTCAGGGAGAGTTCTGTCTTGTGCTGGGGGTCTGAAGGGGTGCGCGTGTAGACACCCCCTCTTTGGGGCTGTTTGCCCGAGGGGTGGGAATTCTCTTGCCCCGCGGTGAAATCACCCACTTAACAGTCTTTTTTGAGGGCCTACTGTGTATCAGGCCCTGTTCCAGGCATGGGGGACATGAGACAAGTGGATGTTGGACCCTGCCCATGCAGCTCACGGTCTCTTGGGGAGAGTTACGGTGAAGAGATGTTATGCAGGGGAGACATTAAGAGATAGAGGGCAGTGGCGTTAGCCCTCTTGGAGAAGGTAACATTTGAGCCTAGATCTAGAAGAGGAAGAAGAGGCGAGGAGGAAAGTTTGAGGGGAAGAGCATCCCAACTAGAGGGAACAGCACGGGCAAAGGTCCTGGGAGGCAGACCAGCGTTGTTTGGAAGAACATCATGGAGACAGCAGTAGCTGGAGGGAAGAGAACACAGGGGAGGTGGAGGAGAGAAGAGGGAGGTCCTGGGGTTTGGATGAGAGTTTTGAAATCTGATGGTGGGGATGGGGTCAGTTGGGCCCCCGAGCCCTGACCATCTGTTCTTGATGCGCAGGGGATAGTGCAGCTGGTGGGGAGGAGCCTGAGGGGCCCGGAGGGGCGGGGCTTTGGCATTGACCGGAAGGCGGGCCCTGTCCCTGGCCTTTGCCCAGGCTTGGGGCCGGGTGTGGACCGGGATCAGGCAGAACCACCGAGGACAAAGTCCTGGGCCACAGGGCAGGACGAGGACAAAGACTCCCGGGAGCTGTCTACTCTCTGCTGCCTACCGCGTTCTTGGCTGGGTCCAAGTGGGGTGTCAAGGGGGCTCGAGTCAGACACAACCCCAGACTCTTGGGATCTGGGCTGGGATGGGACTCTTGGTCTGGGCCAAAGGGAGGGTGGGACTCGGGGCGCCGCGGGTCGTTGTGTAGGGACGGCTCCGCAGAAGAGGGCCCGGGGGACCGAACTCGGGTGTGGGTGAGGGGGACGACGTGCCTGACGGAGAGAACCCGGAGAAGCAAAGGCCTGGAGGCGTGGACCGGCCTCTGGCGTGCGTGGGGATGCTGAGACCCGCCGCGAGGGGCCGCGAACCGGGAATGGGGGCGGGACGCGCTCAGATCCGGGGTCCGAGAGACACCCCCGGGGGCGGGGTGAGGGCAGAGACCCGCCGCGGCCGGGAAGGGGCGGGGCCGGGCGATGGAGCAATCGAGCCGATCGGGGAGGCAGTGACCGCCCTTCCTTTCCGGCTGCGCTGCCCGGGGGCTCAAGACCCGGCAGCCCCAGCGGCGTCTGTCTCCAGGAGGGGGTGACACCTGCCACTCCAGCCTCCCGCAGCCCGACTTTTCCTGCTGGGCCGGGCCTGCGCGCAGGTGCGGGGCCCCGAGCCCCGCCCCGAGGCGGAGAGAGCCCGCCTCCCGCGCCCCCAGCGGCCCAGCCTCCCGCGCCGCGTCTGTCGCGCCCGCCAGGCGTGCTGTCCCTACGTCCGCGTCCGTGGGTCTGTCCGATCGCGCCACCGTCAGGGCGTGGGGGTCACAAAGAGGGCTTTGGCACCCAGCCGCGTAGACGCAGCCCCGGCCTCAGCATGAAGTCTCGCAGGGACAAGCTTCACATCCCGGCGCTGACCCTCGAGTGAGTGCTTGGCGAAGAAGGGGGGAAATGGGGTGGGAGGAAGAGAGGCAGACAGACAACCACCCTGCCCCCGCGTCTCTTCTTAAGTCGCCCAGAGTCGCACCGCCGCCTCCGGGGAGCCCTCCCGGGTCATCGGTCAGGCCCCACCCGCTTGGCCTTCGTGAGACCCAGAATCCCGGGCCTTGGGGGGCCCCGTCTCCCTAAGGGAACCCAAATCCTGGTGCGAATTCGGATTCGGCCACACGCAGGGGCCACCACCAGGTTCACCGTCCCGGGCCTCTTTCTTCGCAGTCTGTCTCCGAGCAGCCAGAGCCCATTTTTGCTGAGCGCCAGCAGCCCCAGCAGCCCTTGCAGCCCCTCACTGGGCCTGCACCCCTGGAGGTAAGTGACAGCATATGGGGGCGGGGCTCGGACCCTGCCCTGGCGCCTCAGAGCCTGGGAAGCCACCTAGACCCAGCTTCCTCACCAAGGTACTGTGGGCTGGTGACACCACCTCCCTGGGCCTCAGTTTACCCCTGCATAAAATGAAACTAGTATCCACATTAGGGCCTTGATGGGGAAATTCCATTTTCAACCATAGCCAACAGGTCCTCCATCCGACAGGTGGTCAAGGTGAGACTCGAACTTGAGCTGTGGCCCAAGGACATCCCTGGGACAGGTGCTAGGTTCCCAGCCTGCTCTGGGCCCTCCCTGCTGGATCAGCCTGGGCCTTCCAGGCGGTGACCTCCGGGACCCTCCCCACACCCAACTCAGCTGGCCAGAAAGCTCCTCTGAATGGACACACACACACACACACACACACACACACACACACACAGCTGAGAGTTCACCATTAGAGCCCTAGGCACTGTACCAGGCAAAGTGGTATAGGGAGGAAAGAGCCAGCTTGACTGAGTGCCAGCTCTGTACCCAATACCTCTGTTTCCCTCTGCAAGCCTGGGGGGGAGGTACCCTTCCTGACCCCATTTCTCAGCTGAGGAAACTGAGGCTGAGAGAAGACCCCACTTCTCCTGGTTGAGTATGTCTGGGAACCAAGCACCAGGGCCAGCTTGGCTACCAGAGTCTGTTGAGGGTCTTGCCCCCTGTCTAGGAGGGAATACCAGGGCTATCATGGGCTCTTCGCACAGCTTGGGAAAAGTTCAGGGAGGTAACAGATGGGTGAGTCAGTGATGTCTAGAATTTGGTGGCTCATCAATCATTTATACCTTAGTATGAATGAACTGATTAGATTCTTTCTGTAGACCTTTCATGGGGAGAAGAGAGAACAATTTGGAGCCCACAGTGGGTGCTGGGTAACAGACAGCTACCTTCATTAAGTAGGTGCCTACTGTGAGCCTGGTCTAAGGGCGTAGCTGTGAACAAGATTAATGTAATCCTTCCCTCCTGGGCCTCTCAGTCAGATCTCTGGAGGTGGGCAGTGAACAAGTGAGTGGAACAAGATCCATTTGGATGGTGACCTCTTGGGGGAGGTGGTGTTTTAGCCAAGGTCTAGGCAGAGCTGGGGGAAGAGAGGTATCAGGCAGTGGGAACTGCACGTGCAAAGGTCCTGAGGCAGGACCAAGAATTTAAAAGCCTCTGTGGCTGCCTTGGGGGAAGAAAGGCCTGCTGGGGACAAGTGATAGGAATGGAGGTGGCAGTCAGGTAGGTGGCTAGGACAGCATCTGAGTAAAAGATGGTGGGGCCCGGACCAGGTGGGGTATCCAGTGGGGTCTGCTGTACCCCCCATTTTGGTCGGGGAGGAGGAAACTCAGGACCTTAGAGTATGTTGTGCATGGGGCACCGTGGCAAAGAGTGAGGGGCCCAGTCTGACACTGACTCCTTGGCCTCAACCACCAGTGAGGACAGGATGAGGGGAGGGATCAGTTGTGAAGAGCTGAGCCGGTTTTGCCAGGAGGAAATGGAGGCAGAGAGTTTGGGGCTCTGAGCAGAAAAGTCTCCTCATTGGCCACCAGAGGGCAGCAGAACCACATCACCTTGGACCAGGCAAGGAAATGGGTCCCTGCCTCCCCTGCTCAAAGTACCCTAGGAATAAGCCCAGGTGGCTTGCTTCAGCCTCCAAGGCCCCACGAGTCTGGCCTCTGCAACCTTCCATCTCCCCCTCATCTGTCTTCCTGCCTCAGGGCCTTTGCATTTGCTACTCCTCTGCCCAGAGCTCCATTTTCCTCATTTCTCTGTTTCTTAAGTCTCTATCGAGCCCTCACATATGAAGCTGTTTCTAAACACAGCCCCTCTTCATGGCCACCCAAGCCCCAGGTACATCCATTATGCCTATTCATTTCCCTCATTGAGACCACATTATGGATGTGGTTTTCATGTTTTCTTGTGTGACTCTAGGGTTATTTTTCTCACCCAGAGGTTTGGAAGCCCCTTGAGAGCCAGACCTGAATCTGTCCTCGATTCTAGGGCAGGGCCTGGTGTACAGCAGGTGCTCCGTTAATGCTTATGGCACGGACAAATGAGAGAAGGTGGGAGGGCTCTACCCGTGGTGGGGAGTAGGAGGTAATTGAAGAAGGTCACAAATTTGGTCAAGGGGGCAACAAAAAGCATTGTCAGAAGACTCTGTTCCCTCTGGGGCCTTGAATGCCAAGGACAGGAAGAATTTGTATTTTTCTATCCCAGGAACTAAGAACCATACAGCGTAGAGGGCTGGGCAGGGTGTGGACAGTGCATGGGCAGGTGGGAAGGGCTGGGGGTAGGGTTCTGTATGCTCACTGGGCCTTTGCTATTTACATAGTTACTAGTACGAGCAGAGGGAGGCAGATCCTGAGTTACAGACAGGGTTAGGGTCTGAGGCCAAGGAGAGGGATTCACCCAGAAGTGTGGTTTAGCTGTAAAATCACTGAGGAGCCACAGAGGGTGTGTGAGGTGGGGAGGGACCCGATCTGGTGGGCAGTGGGCTGATGCCAGAGATCAGCAGCTTCACCGGCCCTTCGAGGGAGGCCTTTGCCACGGCCACAGGTGCTCTGGATCATTCTGCAGAGGAGGAAACTGAGGCCGGCTGGGCGTGGGGGAAGTGGCTGCTGGGGACGCCAGCACAGTGGGTGTAGTGGGGGGCAGGTAGGCAGTACAGAGTGCGGCCACAGCTGGGACCGAGAGGTACTTCCTTTACTAACTGCAGAAGTGCCTCTGGCACACACGGTGAGGAGGGTTTGTGGGCACAGCATGTCACCATATGGTGACACAAGACCATGACTCGTCTCTACTTGGGTCCCCAGACCTGCGGGACCTTACATTCCACGCACAGGAGGCTCTGTCCTTGGCGTGTGGCTCAGACTGGACATCTCAGGGTCATAGGTTTCCACCTCTATCTTCACCTCCACATCTGGCCCCTTGGCAGGGCCCATCCATTGGCATCAAAACAAGTCCAGAATCTACCCACTTGTCACCGCAGCCTCACCCTGGTCCAGGCCTCGGTGTCCTCCTCCCAGACCCTGTCACAGCCTCTCACCAGCCTCCTGCCACCTGCACTCCTGTCCCTGGCAGCTCCTGTTCCCCACGGCAGACGGGCGGAGGGGATTGACAGACAGTTCAGACCCTGCCCTTCCCTGCTCACACATCCTCCATGGCTCCCCGTTGCGTCTACCTCACAACTGCACTCTTCCTGCAATGCTCACATGTTAAGTCCTGCTGGCGTTTCCCCCTGGGTCTTGTCTCAGGGCCTTTGCACAAGATATGCTCTCTGTTTGGAACACTTTCCATGACTGGCTCCTCTTCCTTCTCAGTGTCTCGGCTGGCTATAGTGTCACCTCCTCAGAGAGGTCTCCTGGCTAAAGTCGTCCTTTGCCAATGTTACCTCTGTTCTTTTCCTTCCTTGACTAATGGTGTTTGAAATTATCTCGATCATTTAGTTGCCTACTGTTAACTCTCTGCCTCCCCCTCCAGACTTGGGGCCTCTGAGGACAGGGTACTCGGGATTTAGCACAGGGTCGGGCATACAGTAGTTACTCAATGAATGTTGAGTGAGTGAATGACCAGCTATGGGTGTTTGAGGCCCAAGCCCAGGGGACCTGGAGAGCGTTCGGAGGACAAACCCAGTAGCTGCTACCTGACGGTGACGCTGGCCATGGAGAAGACAGGATGGGGAGTCCTTCAGAAACCCACAAAGCAAAACTGGTGGCAAGAAGGTTGGGAAGAGTTAGAGTTACACACCAGGCGGGGGCCCCTCTCCATGACTTCTCTTCTCAGATATGGGGTCTGGGCTTCAGCGGCAGGCCTGGGTTGGTTCCCGAAGTATCATGTGACCTGGGAGGAGGCCACCTTCCCTGACCTCTGGGGCTGTCGTGAGAGGATGAAGCATTAATTCACTCCCTACTGTGTCAGACATTCCTATTCCCATGGTGAACATGTACTGTATTCGCAGCACTGTCTGTGCCTCCGATTCGGTTCCATTTTCCGGTGGGGACATTTGTAGAGGGAGAAACAGAGGCCTGGAAGTTAGCCTGATGCTAATCACATTTATCAGGGATTGTTGTGGGTGCCACCTTACATCGAATTCATGTACTCATCGTGTCAGCTCAATCTCCCTCCCACTTTACAATTGAGCAGACGGGCCTGATAAGTGAAATCAGGTGTCCCCCAAGTCCTGTAGCCAAGTTGATGGCCTTTCCATCACATAGGCAAAGTGTGCCAGATGCCCAGGCTCCGTTTGCTCAACATGACCTTTATGCCAGACCAGTGCTGAGAGATGCTGGGACTTCAGGGAGCCCAAGCCCGGGGAAGACAGAGCCAGACAGACAAGAAAAGGCTTCCTGGAAGAGGGGGTGCTGGATGTTGTCAGGCAGGAAGGACATTCCAAGAAGTGGAGCCACTGTGGGAGCGGTGGCATGAGCCAGGCCCGGGCCTTGGATGGGTCTCAAGTGCCACACTCAGAAGGGGTTAGCGCCAGGGAGAGAGGGAAAAGAAGACGTGAGCAGATTTACATTTTGAGGGAAAGGGGCCAAGATCCGCGGCCTAAACAGGCTCCGACGCCCCGCCCCCGCCGCCCGCAACCCTAGCAACGCCCCGCCCCTCCGCCCGCGGCCTTGGCAACGCCCAGCCCACTAGCCAGCACGCGGGCCGCCAGCCTCGCTTCCGCGTCCCTCGCT
>NC_043711.1:13360876-13386410 GCF_006229205.1 Suricata suricatta
GTGCCCCGCCGCCGCCGCTGCGCCCCCGCGCCTCCCGGGTGTCGGGCGGCGGCGGCGGCACAAAGAGAAGCAGCATGTCCGACCCCAGCTACTGGACGGCGGTGGCTGCGCCAGGCCACCGGAGCCGCCTTGCCAAAGGCGCGCTGCTGCAGCGCTCCAAGAGGTAGGGGGCACCGTGCGGGCAAAGACGCGGCTGCCGGCCAAGCAAACACGAGTTGCCAGAAGTATATCCCGGCGGCGTGGCGTGGGCCACTGTGTGCGGCGGTAGGGGGTGAGGGGGGGGACGCTTTGGGATCGAGGTATCTTCTAGGGTCCCAGATATCCTCCTTTCGCCCGTCGTTACCCGGAGTGGGGTGTCTGCCCGCTGGGATCATAGCTAAAGGGGTAACACAGGGAGCAGGGACTTGGGGCCGAGTCAGGATTCGAACACGGGTCTCTAGGCGTGGGAGACCTGGGCAGGAGCTTCTTGGAAAAACTGAGGCTACCCTGTCCCTGGGGCTTAGTCAGTGGAAATATTGTTTCAGAAGCAAAGATGTACCGCACGAGGCTGGCATGCAGCTAGTGTGTCAGGAGCCAGGTCACTCGGGTAAAATACTGGGTTTAACCCCCACCGAAGCCAAGCTTCTCTTGGAGTCTGTTTCCCTTACTGAAAAGCAAAGGCCAGGTAAGGGCTGTGGACTTTACAGGACTTGGGTTCAAATGCCTGCTCAGCCACTGCCTGGCTGTGTGACCTCAGGCAGTTCCTTAGCCTCTCTGTTCTTAGATGTTTCACTGGTACTGGGTTGGAGCATTCCTAGAGAGGAGCACAGACAAAGGCTAGGCACTGAGGCCAGCTGCTGAAGGACCCTGAATACTGCCGTCTGGGCTTAGACTCTTCTCCCAGACCCTTTGAAGCTACTGAAGGCTTATGGGCACCTCAGGGATCGGTACTGGCCTGAGGCCAGTGTTTTCTGTCAGAGTCTCACTCTGTGTTGTGCCACTTGGGTGTTTCTTGAATGGCCAGGCAGAGCTTCTCAGGGTCCTGGGCCTTCTCCAGAGAGGGCTGAGCAAAAGTTGACCCTTGACAGACGCTTGGTTCCCCTTTGAGACCTCAAATATGGCTGTGTTTTCTTTCCGAGGAGGCCCCGCCTGACAGCGAGAGGGAGGTGGCCCGGTGTTTTTTCCCAAAGGCTGCTGTTAGTGAGAAATGATGCAGTGGGGTGCAGCGTGGAGCTGAGGACCCAGATGAGGGTTGGGAGAGGATGTGGGACTGGCAGGGGTATGGGTGTGTGTGGGGGGGGGTGTTGGCAGGAAGTCTTGCAGGAACCTGTGGGTTTCGCTTTTGCTTCTGTACCTCAGACCATAGGACAGTTCCTTGCGGCTATTGACATCTGTACTCAGTTTCCTGGGCTGGGAAATGGGTGCAACTGGTGTCTCTCACCTCCGGGTTTGTCGGGAATGGCAAATGGTGACTGAATTCACTGGGGAGGCATTGCCTGCCATCCCACTGGGAGCACTAGGCCCTCGGGGAGTTGTGGGGACAAAGATGACACTCTGCGTCATCGACCTGGCACTGGGGCCCCGAGCTGAACGCTGTGCGCGGCGCTGTGCGCGGAGTGCATCAGATCTTCCCAGCACCTTGCAAGGTGTACAGCTGGGGAAACTGAAGCTCAGAAAGGCAGCTGCGCGTGGAGCCAGCGACAGGCTGGATCCCTCCTCCCCGCCTGTCTTCGGTGCCTGGGTCCGTTGCTGACCACGCGCTCCCATGGCTTAGCCTGCTCTGTGCCTTCTGCCTGGGACACCATTCCTGGCCCCATAAGGCCCTGAGCTTTCATCTCTCCCTCCCTGCGCCACCGAGCAGAGCTGCGTTGGCGGCTCAGAGTATGTGGGCTGATGCACTTGTCGAACAAGCAGTGCCGTTGCCGGGGCGACTGCACTGGGGAAGGTGGGGAGACGGTTTGCTCTCGATTTCCCTCTGCCTGGGCGGGGGCTGGGGCCAGGGCCCAGGTGGGAGGGGCTGAGCGAGTGTGGGCGTGGCCTGGGCCTGGGGTCTGGAAGCCAGAAGACACCTGGGATGGAGGGAGGGAAATGTGTGGGCCAAAGTTTGGTAGAACAGGAAGGACAGGACCTAATGTGCAAGATGCTGGTTTTAGGGTTTTTTAAGGATCAGATTGGCATTGTGGGCGGGTATCTTGGGGAGGAAGGTCGCCAGGAGATTGGGGCAGGGGGCCCGAGAAGGTGTGCATGGAATGGAATGGGAACCTGCCTCAAGTCACCAGTGAGCTCCAGGGTCCTCTCCACCCTCTGCCTTATTTGCCAGCGCTCCTGGCCTTGGGCATGATGGAGGCAAAGGGGTGGGGTTGGGGTAGTGAACACAGGTGGGGGGGCCATGTGCAGAGTCCACCAGGAGTCTGGAGGTGCTTTGCGCCACCACGGATAATAATAACAGTTTTAACAGCAGCTAACATTGGTCAAAAACGACTACCCCAGACCTCAAAGGCTGAGAGCTAAGGCCATGCAGGAGTCTGACTGGGGGCAGAGGGGCAGTGGCCACACCTAGCTTCCTGTCCTGCCCCAGAGCTGGTCACATGTGTGCTCTGGCTTGGACACGGGGTCCTCTGAGCCCCGAGGCGTGGGCCAGCGCCTGACCTTGTCCCCACCTCCCCGACAGCTGCCGCAGCGGGAACCGCAAAAGCCTGGTGGTAGGAACGCCCTCACCAACCCTTTCCCGGCCCCTGTCTCCACTCTCAGTTCCCACAGGTGAGTGTGGGAGCAAGCCGGCGGGGGTGGTGTCCCGTCTCCGCCCCTCTGACTCAGTTTCCCCTGCCTGCCTCTTCCTCAGCAGGCAACAGCCCCCTCGACAGTCCTCGGAACTTCTCCGCCGCATCTGCTGTGAACTTCCCGTTTGCCCGCAGGTGAGTGGCTGCTGACTTTGAGGGGTGACGTCAGCACGGCTGGTGAGGGGACAGGCAGGGGCATGCACTTGCTGGTGGTTGGCCCTGCCGCCTCATTCGCCTTTTCCCCTTCCCTGTCCCCTGCCCTGTGACGGTCTCTCCCTCTGGCTTCCGTCCCCCCGGCAAACGTGTGGCCTTCTGCAGCCACGTCCCACATGTGGACAGGTAATGTCAGGGAGCCCTTGGGGAGGAGGAGGGCACACCATCGGTCTAAAATCACTAATTCACTAAAAATCATTAATTAATAAGAGCTGACGAAGGACCTGTTGTGGACCAGGCGTTTAAATGTTACTCATTCACTCCTAAACATTTATTGAGCACCTGTTATGTACCCTATGCTCGGGGCAAAGAAGGGGAGGCTGGACTTCGATCCTTGGGGAGTCCTCAGTCTGGTGGGGGTGACCAGCACATACCCCAGCAGCTGCAACTCACAGAAGTCAGGGCTTTGATGTGGGACCCACTGGCAGCTGGGTCAGGGAGGACTTCCTGGAGGAGGTGTCAGAAGGACAAGGAGAAAACGCACAGTGGATTGGTTCCCCTTGAACCTCTGTCCTTGGCCATTTCAGACGATCCCTCCTCCAACAAGGCCCGGAATCTGCCAGCCACGGTCTCCATCCTTAGTCCCCACAAACCACGGGGGCCTTGCCTTCTTTCCAACTCTTCTGGTTCTTCCCTCTAGGGCTGACGGCAGAAGATGGTCCCTTGCATCTCTCCCATCTTCTGGCTACGGAACCAACACACCCAGCTCCACGGTCTCGGTACCCACAGTCCCACCTTGGCCAGCAGACAGGCGGGTGCGAGGTGGGGCGGGACACGTCTTTGGTTTTTATCAAGGCGTCGGATAGCTATCCAGTCAGCAAACATCCTGGCTGCCGCCTCTGTGCCCCATTCTGGGCCATGTATGGGTCCCGAAAAGACCCAGCCTCAGTCCCCAGGAGTCCCCAGTCTGGAGGACACACGTCCCCATCCTTTGGGTTCAGGGCCTGGCCAGAGGGAGTCTTGGGGTTGCTTAAGGAGCAGGAGGGGAGGCTTGCCGGGGGAGGGGGCATCAGGGCTGGGATGCATAGGAGCCAGGCAGGAGAGCATTGACACCTAATGACCAGCGGGCAGCCTAGGCCTTGAAGGGTGCTGCTGGGGTTCTGGCTTTGGCGCTGACTGTGAACTCGTGGCCCTGATACCCCTCCTGCCAGTCGAGCTCATCCTCCCGGGAGCGCCTCCACCAGCTTCCTTTCCAGCCGACACCGGATGAGCTATGCTTCCTGTCCAAGCATTTCCGCAGTTCAGAGAGTGTGGTTGATGAGGAGGGCGGCCACCGCTCACCCCACCTCCGTCCCCGTTCCCGCAGCCTCAGGTGGGCCTTGACCTCTAACCCCAGCCCCCCCCCTCCCCGGGCTGCCTTTGGGGCCCGCATTGTAGCCGCTCCTTCACCGCTGGCCCTAACCCTGTCCAAGCCTGGCCTCTGATCCTTGACCCTCCCCTGGACGGGATTTCTGGTTCCACGTCCCAAGCTGACTGTCCCCCCACCCCCCACCCCTTCCCCTTCAGCCCGGGACGCACATCAGGGAACTTCGACAATGAAATCGTCATGATGAATCACGTGTACCGGGAAAGGTTCCCCAAGGTGGGCAGTACGGGCGGCTGGACCGGCCCTAACTCCCCTCCATATTGTTGTCCCTCTGTGGCACTCTGTCTTCTTGGCTCTATCCCCGCCCCCCCACCTCTCCATTTCTATCTGTCCCTGACTGTCTCAAACTGGCCCCCGCCAACCTAGGCACATTGCTCCCCACCCCCAGTTCTCTGGCCCCGTCGTCCCCATCACCACAGTCTCCCCACAACTGTCTCTCTTGCCCCCACCTGTGTGTATTGCCCCCCAGCCCCGTCCAATGACCAGGTTGTCGCACCTGCCCTGCCCAGGCCACGGCGCAGATGGAGGGCCGCCTGCAGGAGTTCCTTGCTGCTTTCTCACCCGGCGCCCGGCTGGCGCTGGCCGACGGTGTCCTGGGCTTCATCCATCACCAGATCATCGAGCTGGCCCGCGACTGCCTGGCCAAGTCTGGGGAGGCACTCGTCACCTCCCGCTACTTCATGGAGATGCAGGAGAAGCTGGAGAGGCTGTTACAAGATGTGCGCGGGGGCCAGGGGGTGGGTTTAGGGGTCCCGGGCAGGGCAGGGCCAAGGGCCTACAAGCAACACCGCCACCCGCCTCTCCCTAGGCCCACGAGCGCTCCGACAGCGAGGAGGTCGGCTTCATCGTCCAGCTCGTCCGGAAGCTGCTCATCATCATCTCAAGGCCCGCGAGGCTCCTCGAGTGCCTGGTGAGTCTCTGCACCCAGCCGGCTGCGGGGCCCCCACAGTGGAGCCTGGGCCCCTCACGGCCCTGCTGAGACACGAGACGGTTCCCAGTGGGGACAAGCAGGGGTGCCTCCGGGCTGGGGCGGGAAGGATCTGGAACTGAGATTTGGAGGCTACAGTTGGAGCCACCACTAAAGATGCTTTTCATGGAGGGCACGGCAGGTACTGAGGCCTGGAGGTGGGACCAGGCCCCGGCTCACCAGCCCCTCTGTGCCCCTAGGAGTTTGACCCTGAGGAGTTTTATCACCTTCTGGAGGCTGCCGAGGGTCAGGCCCGAGACGGCCAGGGCATCAAGACGGACCTGCCCCAGTACATCATTGGGCAGCTGGGCCTGGCTAAGGATCCCCTTGAAGGTAAGCTGACCGGAGTTGGGTAGAGACAGAAAACCAAGGAGAGGCCGGGGCAGTGCTGTGATTCAAACCCAGACCCATCAACTCCAGAGCTGCCATGATGTCGTTCGTTTCTCTGTGGCTCTGCCGGAGCCACCTGCGGGGCCCACTGTGGGAAGTGCCAGGGGCTCCTGGGTCAGACAGACGTCCGAGGGACCCTCTGGCCTGCCAAGGCCAAAGAGCCACCCCCCACAACGGCCTGCACATCCTCCTGCAAATTCCCAAAGTACTTTCCCGATTTCATCTGACTGTGGCCCAGGAGATGGACTTGGAGTGGGACAGGGCAACCCGTGGGAGCAGAAGTCCCCCAGGCGGCAGAGTCAGGAAAACTGAGACGTGGTCCTAGGGCGGTGGGGGGCAGGGGGACAGAGCATCAAACTTGGACCTGACCTGGTCCAGGTGTGGTCATGGGAGGTTCTGGGGGAAGGTGATGTGTAAGCTGAGTTCTGGCGGATGGAGAGGTGACCAGGTACGGATCTGGGAATGAGAAGGGGTGAATCGGGCTGGGGAAAGGGTGAAAGCAAAGGCCCTGAGGCAGAACCTTGCCCAGTGTATGGGAAGAACAGCGAGGTGGGGAGTGGCTGGAGCTGAGGAAGAAGGGAAACTGGGAGGTGGTGGGGTCGGCAGGGCTTTGACACAGTGGCTGATGTGCCCCCAGCACTGCTGCTGTGTCAACCTAGGGGCCTGGGACTGGACTGCCATTGTCCCCAATTTTTTTTTAATGTGTTTTTTTTTTTTTTGAGAGAGAGACAGAGAGACAGCGTGAGCAGGGGAGGGCCAGAGAGAGAGGGAGGTACAGAATCTGAAGCAGGCTCCAGGCTCTGAGCTGTCAGCACAGAGCCCAACGCAGGGCTTGAACCCCGAACTGTGAGACCTGAGCTAAAGTCTGACGCTCAACCAACCGAGCCACCCAAGCACCCCCTGTTGTACCCAATTTAAAGCTGAGGCTCCAGACAGATGAGGTCAAACAGATGAGGTTCAGAGCTCAGTGGGCCCCAGGCTAGACTGCTTGTGAACCTGCTGTGGCCACAGCTCTGCCTGGCTGTCCAATGAAGATAAGGCAGGTGGCACTGTGGGTGGCCCCCATGTCAGAGGAAGCAGAAAGTGGCCAGGCCGTTGGCTGCTGAGACTATGGGGCAGATCATCTATCCAGTGCCCCTGGGGTGGGGGGGGACCTACTGAGTTAGAGACTGAATTCAAACCCAGACCTCCTTCACCTGTGAGACCCCATTGTCCCACCCCAGCCTTGCTCCGTGACGGTGAGATGCTCTCTTCATTGCCATGGTCACAGCTCATGATCACCAGCCACTCACTCAGGGCCACCCCTCCGCCAAAGCCCTAGGGCCAGAAAATTGTGGGGGTGGGGGGGTCTTTACTCCCTCTGGACCACACCCTAAGCTGAGGAGGATATTAGGAGCCAGGACCCAGAGGGCCCAGGTCACGGCCCTTGTTAACAGGAGGCCTGAAGCCGGGATGATGGCTGTGCAGTTCTGAGTCTGGGCTTCCCACTGGTCCTTCTGGAAAGTTCCTCAGCCATTGCTTAGTCTGGCCTCCTGGGTTTGCCAAGACCTGGACCTAGTAGGGGCTCAGTGATGCAATGGTGGTCTTGTGGGAGCTGGTCAGGGAGGCACTTTGTCCCCAGGATCGAGGCCTTGGGAAATCTCTGGGGGATCGAGGTACGGGGTGTGGAGACACCATTTGAGGCTCCTCCCTTATCTCACAGAAATGGTGCCTCTGAGTCACCTCGAAGAGGGAGGACAGCCTCCAGCACCTGAGTCCCCGGAGGTACGTCACAGAGCACCAACGCCCCCACCTGCCGTATTCTTACTGTGCCTTTAGGGAGAAGGTGGGGGCAAGTGAGTGCCCTGCCATGGGGGCTGGGCAGGGCAAGGCTGGAGGGGATACTGGAAAGGAGAGTTTTGGAGGATGTCTGGGAGTTTTCTGGAAGGGGGACACGGCTCAAGCCAAAACTCGGAAACTCAGAAGGGAGTTTGAGAGGTTTGGGAGGAGGAAGCAGCATCAGATGCTGGGACCAGTGATTGGGACTCGAAGGCAGGGAGAGCCTGGCCTGCTGGGGGGGGGGGGGGGCAGGACCCTGACCCTTCTTGCCCTCTAGAGCCGTGCCCTGGTCGGCCCATCACGGAGGAAGCCGTGTGAGAGTGACTTCGAGACCATCAAACTCATTAGCAACGGGGCCTATGGGTAAGCCCTCAGGTCCCCCATGGACCTGTTTCTCAAATGCTCGTGGGGAGGGCTGGGGTCCAGTGGCCCCTGAATGTCCAGTCAGGGAAACTGAGGCCGGAAGAGAAAAGGAGAGAGGCAGTATAGCCTGGCCAGAGTCTCAGACAGGCTCGGCCACGGTCTAGACCATTATCTACCCCAGCTATAGGGAGTTCTAGGTATTTCAGGACCACACAAGGAAAAAGGTGGCCACACCGTGGCCATCATGTGCAGTGAGCGTTACCTTAGTGCCACCCTGACAGGCTTGCATGGGGCTGGGGTGGGTTGAGACTATCCAGAGCGGGCTGGAGAGGGGGCTCTGTGTCTAGGTGATTTTGCTCAGCAGCGTCGCCAGGAGTCTGGGTCCAAGAGCTCCAAAAGGCAGTAGCGGCTTGGGGTCTTTCCAGCCTCAGGGTTTATCTTAGGGACGGCCGGTGAATCTGGCGTTCTCTTACTAGATGTGCAACGCTGGCAAGCTCTTAACTTATCTGGGCTCTGTTTAAAGCAGTTTGAGTTTAGGGCCAGGGGGCTTTGGACTTCAGGGGTCTCAGTCTGCTGTGAAGAAATAACATAGGGGCCATCTGTCATATTGATGTGACACCAGAGAGGGCAGCTTAAACCCATAGGGTGGCTGCTTTCAGAGAGGGGCCAGGTAAGGAGAAAGGGCATCCCGGAAGTAGGGCACAGCCCGGGCAGAGGTCTGGCAGGTTGGGCTCTGGGTCCAGGCCGGGTCCTGTTGCCTGCCGGAGGCAGGGATGGGGGGGGCCTCCATCTCAAGTCTCCGCGAACACGGCTCCCCCAGGGCTGTCTACCTGGTGCGGCACCGAGACACCCGGCAGCGCTTTGCCATCAAGAAGATCAACAAGCAGAACCTGATTCTGCGTAACCAGATCCAGCAGGTCTTTGTGGAGCGGGACATCCTCACCTTCGCCGAGAACCCCTTTGTGGTCAGCATGTTCTGCTCCTTCGAGACCCGGCGCCACTTGTGTATGGTCATGGAGTACGTGGAAGGTGCGGTCACTAGGGCTTGCATGCCTCCAGTGACGGGAAGCTCACCACCCACCCAGAAGAAAGTCCCTCCTTTGACCCAGCTGGAGTCTGCTCTGGCCTCCATGGGGTCCCAGCTGCCGTGGGAGCTCCTCAGTCTGTTGGAGGGGGGGTGCAATCTGGGGAGTCGGGACTGAGGGAGTCTGAAGAGGAGTGTGAGGGTGGGACCCAGACATCCTAGGCGGGGAGAGTGGTGGATCAGTGTGCAGAAGCCTGAAGGCCAGAAGTAAGAGCAAGGAAGGAAGGGAGGGAGGTGTGGGTGGAAAGGCCACGATGAATGGGGGGCCAGGGAGAAGAGCTGTGAGATCAGGTTTGCAGTTCAAGAATAAGCAGGGCCTCAGGTAAGTGCAGAGGTGTGCACTGATCAAGGTCCTTCTCGGCAAGGAGAGGGAAGGAGCACTTAGGAGGCACCGGCTGTGTACAGGGTAAGGAACCGTGCCCTTACAGGGCTGCTGCCCTCCCAGGGGAGAATCAGGAATCCAGATGTGGCCTTCCCCCTGCCCTTCTCGGTTCCCCACCTTGGTTTGGGATAGACCAGGGACGCTCTGCAGGAGGGTGGCGTGGTCCTGTCGGCCTGGAGCCCGGCTCCAGAGCCCAGGGCCTCTGAATGCATCTGTCCCCCAACAGGCGGTGACTGTGCCACCCTGCTGAAGAACATGGGCCCCCTGCCCGTGGACATGGCGCGCATGTACTTCGCCGAGACGGTGCTGGCGCTGGAGTATTTGCACAACTACGGCATCGTGCACAGGGACCTCAAGCCTGACAAGTGAGTGTCCTGGGGCCTTGGGGGCGGAGCCTCTGCTTGGGGCCTAGGGATGCTCGGACCCCCCCCCCACAAGCCTTTCCAGGTTTTGCTGCCACACAGGGCCCCTGGCAGCAGGAAGACAGGGAGTGGTGGCAACTTTGGGCACCTGCAATATACAGAGGAGGGCAAGTACTTAATAGGCACCTGCTGTATGCAAGGGAAAGAGTATATTTATGGAAGTGCGGTCAGGCAAAGAGACTGTGCACATTAGGATGCTCAAAATATACAGGGGAAGGGACTGTGTACTTGCAGAATTATTGCAGCACAAGGGGAAAGAATGTGCATTTAGGAGGCACCGCTTGTATACCAGGAACAGGGACATGCCCTTTGCAAGACCTTCCGTGTGAAGAAAGGGACCGTGCATGTCTGGAGCACCCATCATGTGCTTGTGCAGGGAGACAGGAAGAGAACATGTTTATTGAAAGCCATGGGAAGTTTATTTTGCTCTAGCACCTAAGAAGCACCTACTGCATGCCAGGTCCTCTGGGGGTGACCATGAGACGCCTGTGTGAATAATCCATCATGCTTCATAACCCCTACATAATTTTCAAGGCACTCTCCTGCATTAATTGAGCACCTGCTGTGTATGGAGCAAGGGGCTGTTCTTAATATCAAGTGCCGTCTTGATACCAGGCAAGAAGGTCGAGTTTCTTAGGTTCTTGCCACACGGAGGCGTGAGCGTCAGCATTATGAGCCTGCATGTTTTCGGGTATCTCATGGTTTGCTGGTGGCTTAGAAAATAAAGTGTGTATTTGGCACCTGCTGTATACCTGGGCCTCTCTGCTCAACATTCTCAGGATGCTCTGTGCCCACCAGACCCCTGAGGGTCATCCTAGAGTGGGGTGGGGTCTTCTGAGTGTCTCAGGTCAAACCCCAAACCTCCCAGGCATGGGCCCCCTCATCTGCAAAATGACGCAGGCAGGTGCCCAGTCCCAGCGGGTTCAGGGAGACAGGCGCACATGACAGGCCCTGGGGAGAAAGATTTCTTCCTTTCACTTTGGAAAACTTCAAATACAGCCCCAGATCAAGAGAAAGTGCGTCCATTCGCTGGGGCTGTCATAGTGGCCCAGACTGGACAGCTTAGATGGTAGAAATTTATTTTCGCCGTTCTGGAGGCCAGAAGTCCAAGATCAAGGTATCAGCAGGGCTCCCTCGGAAGGGTCCAGGGAAGGACCTCTTCCAGCTGGGACCCCGCCCCAGCTTCTGGTGATTTCTTGGCGTGTGACAACATCACCCCGGTCTTCACATGGCGTCCTCCCTCTGTGGGTCTGGGTCCAAACAGCGTTTTTACAAGGACGCCGGTCATATTGGAGGAGGGGTGTCTGTACTCTAGGACATCCTTGTCTTAACTAATCACACGATAATCCTGTCTCCAGATAAGGTCACGTTTGTCGTTACTAGAGGTCAGGACTTCAGCATGTGAGTTTGGGGGCACATAATTTAGCCCAGAACAGAAGGGTTCAGTGCCTCCCATCCACTCCCCACCTCTGTCCTGTTTTCACTGTTTCCAACGCTTGGCCAGTCCTGCTTCCTCCTCCCCGTCCCCTGTCCCCGCTCCCCCCTCCCCCCACACCGGGCGATTTGAAGCGTATCCCAGGCATTGTATCATTTCATGATCGTTTCATTAGTAAGAAGGAAAGAATTTGTCCTTTTTTTTCCTTAATGTTAATGTTTATCTATTTTTGAGAGAGACAGAGCACTAGTCGGGGAGGGGCAGAGAGAGAGGGAGACACAGAATCCGAAGACAGGCTCCAGGCTCTGAACTGTCAGCACAGAGCCTGACTCGGGACTCAAACTCATGAACTACGAGATCATGACCTGAGCCGAAGTTGGACTCTTAACCGACTGAGCCACCCAGGTGCCCCAAGAATTTTTCTTAAATAGAGGGTATAGTCTGTATTCAAGAAGCAAACGTGTTTTAGATAGGCGTGTGCCCGTAAGAACCCAAGAAGTGTTGATTGTCTCAACAGGGGATGGCCCCAGGCCTTGGTTTTAGGCCCTTGGTTTTAGCTGCACCGAAAAATTCTGCCTCAGCTGGTGTACATAGTAGTTGCTCAAGAAACGTCCCTTGTTTTTAAAACTAGTGGCTGCACGTAGTAGGTGCACAGAATCATTCCTTTAGAGAGTCCAGGGATTCAGTTATGTGCCAGATAAATGGTTTATCAAACAACTTGCCCAGACACAGTGAGCTTTCCAGAAGTTAAGCCGCAGATGTACCAGTAGGTGCGTGAAAACGTGACTTGATAAAGATGGCACGTGTGATTCTATCCCCTGGCAAAATGTTTTTACACTTGAGCTGACGGGAAAACTCAAATAGCAGAGTGCATGGGAGGTGTGCAAGTCTTTAAAAACGGGTGCCCGCAGGAGGTTCACAGAAATATTCCTGTATACGCAGGTGCTCAAGGTATGTTCGGTTCTCAACAGGGAAGGTAAACAATAAGTGCTTGCAAAGCATTTAGTTAAAAACAAAAATGGCCACGTGTACAAAAATATATCGTAGGTCTACCCCATAGGTATTCAGATGCTTTAACGCATAGCGGGGGGGGATGGTAGGATTCTCGGGAAATTTAAATTCAAACAGTGGAGTATACAGTAGGTGCTCAGTAACCATAGCAGATGCATCCAGTAGGTGCACCAAGACGCTTGCCAGATTTGTAGTCCTGCCCTAGACCTATGGGTTCTTGTGATAACATGCCCATACTCGGGAAGTGCTTTCTGACCCCCTCAGGGGAGCTAAGCGGCCCTGGCTGGACCTGGGGTGGCCTCAGGTTCTGGGGCAGCATGCGCGGCCGGGCACCTCAGGCTGCCCAGCCTTGAGCGCACCGCCCGCCCGCCCACAGCCTACTCATCACCTCGCTTGGCCACATCAAGCTGACTGACTTCGGCCTGTCCAAGATCGGGCTCATGAGCATGGCCACCAACCTGTATGAGGGCCACATCGAGAAGGACACCCGGGAGTTCGTGGACAAGCAGGTGCGCAGTGGGCAGGTGGCCCTGGGCACAGGGCTGCCCCCCCTCTATATGCATCCGGACCGTCTGTACACAGCGAGACTTCGCAGCACAGGGGAGAAAATAACCACCCCCTCCGCCCCGTGGCTCTCTCCGCCCCTGTTCCCAGCCTGGCCTTGGCCTCTCCGCCCCCTCCCCCCGGGGCCTCTCTGGAGTTGGAGGCCATCCTCCTTTGCCCCACTCTGCCTGACCCAGGTGTGCGGGACCCCTGAGTACATCGCGCCCGAGGTGATCTTCCGTCAGGGCTACGGGAAGCCGGTGGACTGGTGGGCCATGGGTGTCGTCCTCTACGAATTCCTGGTGGGCTGTGTGCCTTTCTTCGGAGACACCCCTGAGGAGCTCTTTGGCCAGGTGGTCAGCGGTGCGTTTCCCCCACCAGGGCCCCGGTTCGAGGTTCGGCCACCCTGGGACTCTGGGAAGCCCTTCACCTACCAAAGGGAGCAGCTGTGTGTGGATTGGGCACCTGTGGTGTGCCTGGCCCCGGCTGGATGCTGGGGACACAGCCAAGAGCGAGATAGGCAGTAAGGCAGAGGAATATGCCAATTACGGGACATGAGATACAAAAAAATGCCAAGGAAAAGCAGCAGGAAGAGGGGAAGGGATAGGGTACCAGAGGTGGGGGTGGCAGGGCTGCCTTATTAGAGGGTCATGGAGGTCTTGCCAAGGGGACAGTGTGAGCAGGAGGAAGCCCCAAAAGCAGGAGGGGGAACGTGTTCTGGGCAGAGGGGAGAGGGGACAGCCACAACGGAGGCTGTGTATGAGGAGGGACAGCCCCGCCTGTTGAAGGAATGGAAGAGGCTGATGGCGCAGAATACAGTGAGTGAGGGAGGTGGTCGGAGGCACAACAGAGGGCTGTCCTCACCCTCTCACTCTCTCTGTTTTGTTTTATTTTGCTTTATTGATTTAATTTATTTTTCCTTCTCATTTTAGATGAGATCATGTGGCCAGAAGGGGACGAGGCCCTTCCAGCAGATGCCCAGGATCTCATCACCAGGCTGCTCCGACAGAGCCCACTGGACCGTCTGGGCACCGGTATGTGAATGTGGGACGGGGAGAGGCTGTATAGAGAAGGGGGACTTGGGGCTGGGGTTTTGAAGGATGCATAGGAGTCCACCGGGAACTAGCATAAGACCTTGAAGGAATAGCAGGTATCTGGGTATGATGCAGACAAGGGGCACTGAGGCTGAGTACCAGAGTCTACAAGGCCACCATGGGCTGTGTCCCAAGGCCCAGCCCAGTGGAGCCCACTGTTCAGATTCCCCAGCCACCTAATTAGTGGTGAAAGGACTATTCGAGACTTGTGCATCCAAGCATGATGCAGCCTCTACAGATGCTGTTCACAAGGACCTTAGCCACTGGCAAGGATCCCAGGGGCTGAGGCTGGGGAACAGGGCACCTTCACGCAGTCAGCTCTCTGCTCCGTGACGTAGAAACGCATGGAAAAGTCCTGGAAATAAAGCCCTCCAAGGGCTTTGGGGTTTCTCTGGGTGGTGGGAACTCCGAATCCAGCAGAGGAGAGAGCAGGGCCTGGGTTCTAGTCCAGTCCTGTCTGTCTTCAGGCTCGTGAGCAGCGGCTCATCCCCTTGCCATTTTTCTGATTCCATGTTGGCCACGTTTGGGCTCATAAGTGGCCCCGGGGGGCAGTGGGGACAGGGCCGCGGGGGGCTCAGCCAGGCACGTGTCTGCAGGCGGCACCCATGAGGTGAAGCAGCACCCTTTCTTCCGAACACTGGACTGGGCGGGGCTCCTGCGACACAAAGCTGAGTTTGTGCCACAGCTTGAAGCTGAGGATGACACCAGCTATTTTGACAGTAAGCAGGGCGGAGGGGGTGGGGGGGAGGTCAAGTGCGCGGGCTCTGAGGGGATGTCTGCCGGGGTCTCCACCCAAACAGCTCGCCCTGGGCCTGGAGCTGCTGACTTCCTGAGCCTTCTGAGAAACTAGAGCATGTCTGCTGGCAGTGCTGCCCCCCCGCCCCCCTCAAGCCACTGGCTGGGATTTCCGGTGCATCTGGGGTCAGGAGCCCACAGCATCCTCTCAGGCTGTGGGAGGGGAAACCAAGGCACTGAGTGCGGCAGACCCTTGCCTGGCGTCCCTAGCAGGTTCAGCCTCCCAAACTGTCCAGCCCTGACCAAGGATGGTGCCCCATCTGTCACACAGGAGGATGGGCGCTTTGCTTTGCTTTGTGGGGGGAGCCCCTCGGGCATGGGGAGGTGGGCTCAGACAAGTCTTCCCCTGCCTACTGGGGGCTCCAGCCACACAGATTCAATGTCCTAGGTTTCCAGCACCGCCTCCAGAACTTGCTGTGTGACCTTGGGCGTGTCAGAGGTCCTCTCTGAGCATCTGTTTCCTCTTCTGTAAAGTAGGGAACATCCTTTCTGTTTAAGATGCACAAGATTACCTAATACTGGGTGACCCATCTCAAGGGTGAGGATACTGAGGGTCAGACACCAGACTCCCCACCCCCAGTCTCACCGTTTTAGCAACCAGCTGGACTTTATTGCCAGGTCCTCACTCTGGCGACTCAAGCCTCCCATGTAAATACACCAGACCCAGTCCCACCTCCGTGCCTTTGCCCGGATAGTGTCTCACCGCCCTCCCCACATCACTGCCCAGCCCTCGTGGCCGCCTCCGGGCGTCAGGTGGGCTGCACATGCCTTTCCCTCCTGCAGCTCGCTCGGAGCGTTACCGCCACCTGGGCTCTGAGGATGAGGAGACCAACGACGAGGAGTCGTCCACGGAGATCCCCCAGTTCTCGTCCTGCTCCCACCGGTTCAGCAAGGTGGGCCCGGGGACCCAGCCCCAGCCTCAGTGGGGCCGGGGAGGAGGGTCACGAGATTGGTTGGTTCAGGGTTGGGGGAGGGGTTCTGCTTCTTTCTTTCGTCACTGTGGTAAAAATACGTATAAAATACACCCTTGTAGTCATTTGTTTGTTTGTTTGTTTGTTTGTTTACTGGGGGGGCGAAGTTTTTACCTTTAATGAAATGACCTTGGAAATGACGTACATTCCCATGACCCCCACAAGACAGTTTTCGGAGTCACAGTAAGATTACACGGAATTACAACTATAATTAACACAAATTCAACCTTTCCAGCGGTAATTTCTGTTCCGTGTCAAACAAAATCAAAAGATAGCAAAACAAGAGACCCATAGCTGCAGATGAGACAGATCCCAGGACAGTCTATGGGAACAACCGTGGCTTCAGCCAAGGGTTTCCGGCAGAACCAATGATGAGGCTGCCGAAGACTGTTCCAGAACCGGCCACTCCCACTGTTGCAGTATCCATCAGTTCGGCAGCAGTATCGGTATGTCTGCTGACAGCACTGGGCGGAAACTCCCCTTGGATCGGGCGAGGCCACCTCACCTGGGCCCCATCGAGCACCGGGAGCCCCGTCCAGTCCCAGTCTGGTCGAGATAACACGGATGCAGAAATCGGTCCGCGTGCAACTCTGGGTCCAGCGCGGATCAAAGCGGGGTGCAGGCGAGCTGGGCACAGGCCACAGTCTTCGGGGCAGCACGGCCGGAGGACCCGGGTAACTGGCAACGGGGGCTCGTCTCCCACATCCCCCCTTCCCACGAGGTGGCGGCAGCGGCAGCTACAGCGACAGAGGTCGAAGGAGTGGCGCCTCATCATAGCCATTTTAAACAATTCAGCGGCATTCAGCACGATCATAATGTTGGACACCCATCACCTCTGCCTGGGTCCAGAACATTCCCATCACCCCAAAGGGAAACCCTGATCCCACGGGCAGCCACGGCCCTTGTCCCCCAGCCCCTGGCCACCTGGGGTCTGCTCTCCGTGTCTGGCGTCTTGCACTCAGCAGGATGTTTTCAGAGTCCATCCATGGTGTCGTGTGTCAGGGCTTCATTCCTTTTTGTGGCAGAGTAGTGTTCTGTTGTGGGGGTGGCCCACATTTTGTGTACCCTTCAGTTGATGGACACGTGGGTTGTTTCCACTTTTGGGTGATGGTAACCAGTGCTGGTGCGCTGGGTGGTATTTTATAACCTCACAAGCTTAAGTTTCCTTCCTTCGCTTATAATTTGATGAAAAGAAAACTTTCTCTGCTGCTTGTGAGCCCGGGCCCCTGGCAGAGTGCCCCAGCAGCAGCAGAAAGCCCGGCTGTGGCCCCCTTGGTAGCCAGGCCCCTCCGAACCTTGGTTTCTCCTTCTGGATAGTGGACTAAAGATTCTGCTGTTTTTAGGGATGTGGTGAGTTTGGATTTAAGGAAGTGACTCACAAGGAGACATGGGCCATATAGGAAGCACTCAACCAAGCTCAGTCTTTTTTTTTTTTGACAGAGAGCCTGTGTGTGTAAGTGAGGGAGACAGTCCAAGCAGTCTCCACGCCCAGCGTGAGACCCGCTGCGGGACTCGACCCCACTACCCTGGGATCCAAGACCTGAGCTGAAATCAAAAGTCAGACACTCACCTGACCGAGCCACCCAGGCACCCGTGTTATTAGTACTGTTTTCTGTTTCTTCCAGGTCTACAGCAGCTCCGAGTTCCTGGCCGCCCAGCCCACTCCAACCTTTGCCGAACGGAGTTTCAGTGAGGACCGGGAAGAAGGGTGGGAGCGCAGTGGCGAGGGCGAGTATGGCCGCCGCTTGAGCATGGATATCCGGTAGGTGGGCTAGGGAGTATGAACAGATCCAGCTGCCAAGCCTCCTGGGAGGTGGAACCACAAAAATTTAACACTGGAAAGAGCTTCCCAGTGGCCCAGGAGAAAAGGGTCAAACACACTGGCTCACCCGTCAGACCCCTGCCAACGTGGCCCCTGTCGTTGCTGCTTTTGGCTTTGTGTTCCTTACCACAGGGAGCACGAGGGAGCTGGCACTGTCCTACTGCCAGGCTTTTGCTTGCTCCATTCCCTCTGCCAGCGTACCCTTTGCTGACAAACTCCTGTTCATCCTTCAAAGACCACGCTCAATAGAAATAATCAACGTCTGCTAAAGGATGAGTGTTGGAAGCTGGCTTTTAAAAAACAGAAATTCTGGGGCGCCTGGGTGGCTCCGTCGTTTAAGCATCCGCCTTTGGCTCAGGTCATGATCTCACCATTCATAGGTTCGAGCCCCGTGTTGGGCTCTGTGCTGATGGCTCAGAGCCTAGAGCCTGCTTTGGATTCTGTGTCTCCTTCTTTCTCTGCCCCTCCCCTACTTGCATTCTCTCTCTCTCTTAAAAATGAATAAATGTTAAAAAAAATTCATTTAAATAAAAAACAGAAATTCTCTAGGCAGGCAGACGGACGGAGCCAGAAGAGGGAATTCACCCTGCTTTTACTAATTACCTCTGTTCCTGGGCTGAGTGTTAAAACATGGCCGCTAGGGGTGACCAGGTGTCCTGGGGTGCAGGTGCCTGGCAAGTGTGACTTTGGCCCTTCCCTGCAGCACCCTGAGGTCCTGGACATCGTCTGGTACTCCCTGTCCATCATCTTCCCAGCCGGAGCGGGGCCCCAGCCCGTCTCTCTTGAATACCATCAGCCTGGACACGATGCCCAAGTTTGCCTTCTCGTCAGAGGATGAGGGAGCCACCCCAGCCTCTGGGGGCCCCAAGAGGCCCATCTTCATTCTGGGGGAGCCTGATCCACCCCCAGCAGCCACCCCAGTGATGCCGAAGCCCTCAAGCCTTTCCGGTACGTGAGGTCCAGGGTGGGAGGGAGAGCGTTGTAGAAAGTTTCCCAGAGGGACTATTTGAGATGGGTTTTGAAGGATGAGTAGGAGCTTACCAGAGAGCCCATTCACTTGTCCAAAAAGGCTTTAAGATAGGAGAGGCCAGGGCTCCAGGGAGCCGTCAAGCCTCAGCTTGTCTCCCAGTCTAAGGGTGACACCCCCAGCTTCATTGGGTCAGGATGGGACTGGAGAGGGGGGTGAGGCTGCAGAGCTCTAAGATGGGTGAGGCCAGGGCTCCAGGGAGCCGTCAAGGCTCAGCTTGTCTCCCAGTCTAAGGGTGACACCCCCAGCTTCATTGGGTCAGGATGGGACTGGAGAGGGGGGTGAGGCTGCAGAGCTCTAAGGTGGGTGCTGGGGTCTCCTGGTAGGAGAAGGCTTCTTAGAGTAGGGGACTTGAATAGGGAGAGCCGGGCAGGAAGGAAGGATGGGAAGAAGGAACCTCCTAAAGAAAGGTCAGGGGTGGCCAAACTAGGGTCCGTGCTGACCGGGGAGGAAGGGGCTTTGCCTTCTGAGGGCAGAAGGACCGAGTGGTGAGGCCGGCGGGCTGACCCCACCCCTGCTGGCCCCTAGCTGACCCAGCCACCCTCAGCCACGCACGCCTACGGAGCAACAGCACTGGTGCCCGACACTCCACGCCACGGGCCTTGGATGCTGGCCGGGGCCGCCGCCTTGGGGGCCAAAGAGACCCAGCTCCTGAGAAGTCCCGGGCCTCCCCCGGCGGGGGCCGCGTGCCCAAGTCGGCCTCGGTGTCGGCCCTGTCGCTCATCATCACGGCCGGTAACGCACACGGCCCAGTCTCGTCTCTGCTTGTCTGTCCACGTCTGTGTTAGCCACGGAGTTGGGGCTGCGGCCCCCGAAGGGGAAAGGAGCTGGGCGCGGGGAGAGCCGAGGGCTGGCATTTCCGGCAGAGGGCACTGGGTGTGCAAAGGCCCCCGGTCAGGGGACTACTCTTGGGGTGCTGGAGCAGCCGCAGAGCAGCTGGCATGGTCAGCCTGGCGGGAAGGAAAGGTGCCTCCCGCTTGTCCCTGCGAGGGAGTGACCCCCTCTCCCAACCCGTGTCCTTGCAGATGACGGCAGCGGCGGCCCCCTCATGAGCCCTCTGTCCCCACGCTCGCTGTCCTCAAACCCGTCATCCCGAGACTCCTCTCCAAGCCGAGACCCATCCCCTGTGTGCGGCAGCCTGCGGCCCCCCATTGTCATCCATAGTTCGGGCAAGAAGTACGGCTTCAGCCTGCGGGCCATCCGCGTCTACATGGGTGACAGCGATGTCTACACCGTGCACCACGTTGTCTGGGTGAGCTGGGCGGCAGGGCCAGCCGGATGTGCTGGGAGTCTGGCGTCACCCTGGCAAGGCACTTGAATGTTGGAGCCACAGTTTTCTAGACCTGGGAAAGCAAGCTCATCGGCTGAGAGGTTCCGGAGCCCAGGGACAGAGCTGGTGCCCCCTGGGTCCTTGCAGCCCCTCTTACTTGTGGGGAGGGGGTTAGGCAAGACAGACAGGGATGGACAGAGGAATAGAGGCCTCAGATGAGCATGAAGCTCCCACCCCACGCCCACAGGTGCACAGTGGGTGTGATCTGTCCCCCCACACCCAGTCTACGGCCTGTCCCTTCCCCACCAGCACCCAAGGTCAAGGAAACTGCATGCGTGGCAGCGACTTGCTGGGATCCCCAGCTGTGGGTCCCAAGTCCCCTGACCCTACCATCTGCCCGCAGAGCGTGGAGGAAGGAAGTCCAGCCCAGGAGGCAGGGCTACGAGCTGGGGACCTCATCACCCACATCAATGGGGAGTCCGTCCTGGGTCTGGTGCACATGGACGTCGTCGAGCTGCTGCTGAAGGTTTGGCCCCCTCCCCCATCTTCCCACCCTTGGGACTCCCATCCCCCACCCCACTCTGCCTACCTTTGGGGCTCCTAGAATCCCCACGCCCTGTCTGTCCTCAGAGCCCCAGATCTGCCCCCTACTGCCTACCCTCTGCTTTGCTCATGTGACCCCTCTGCTCTCCATCCTGAGGTTCTCCCCTTTGGAACCATAGCTTTCCACACTTGGTCCCACCCCCAGGCCTTGGTCCCACCCCCAGGCCTTGCAGGTCCCCTCCCCTCTGCCCGGATGTGCATCCTTCTTCACCCCCTGAGTGCCCCTAATTTTTGTTCTCCCTATGGCTCACCCTGACCTTACCAGGCTGGGGGTGTCCATACTGTCTTTATCTTCCTCAGACCAGGGACTCTTGGGGGCTGAGGCCTGGGGGTGGGCAGGTGGGCACAGGCCAGGGAGCAGGGCCTTGTGGCTGGGCAGGCCGGTGGGCAGCTCCTTGCATGGATGGGCAGATGATGGACATGTATCCTTGGCCCAGGGAGTGGCAGGTCGTTAGGCGAGAAGCGGGTGGACAGGATCTGGGGCTTTGATGGATGAGGAAGGGGGCTGGCGGCCTACTAGATGGGAGGCACCCGGGTGACCCCTCGTGGTCCCTCCCGCAGAGCGGCAACAAGATAGCCCTGCGGACCACAGCCCTGGAGAACACGTCCATCAAGGTGGGCCCCGCCCGGAAGAATGTGGCCAAGGGCCGCATGGCCCGCAGGAGTAAGCGGAGCCGCCGGCGGGAGACCCAGGACCGGTGAGCCGCGGATCGGGTGGGTCTGCATGGGGCGCCCACCAGCTCCCTGGACTGCTGGGGGCCGGGGGTTCTGAAGCACCAGGCCTCTCTCCTCTCAGGCGGAAGTCGCTTTTCAAGAAGATCTCAAAGCAGTCCTCTGTGCTGCACACCAGCCGAAGCTTCTCCTCCGGCCTCCACCACTCCCTTTCGTCCAGCGAGAGCCTCCCCGGGTCGCCCACCCACAGCCTCTCCCCCAGCCCCACGACGCCTTGCTGCAGCCCTGCCCCCGACGCCCCCGCAGGTAGGCGTGCCCCCAGAGCCACCCTGGGGCTGCTGAGGCCTGTGGGGCCTGGCCCCATGAGGGAGCCAGCAGGGTTTAAAGGAGGGAAGGACATGATGGAGGAAGGGAGGGGACCAGAAGGGCCTTTGCCATCACCTGGGGTCTGAGAGGCAGCCTGGAGATGGTAGGGGAGAGGTGTGAGAGCAGAGAAGAGGGTGCCCAGCTGAGGGAGCATCGTGAACAAAGGGGCTGGACTGCAGGGTTGTGAAAGCCCAGGGAAGGGGAAGGCTGGGGAGGGAGGATGTTGGGAGATGGGTCAGGCCAAGGACCAGGCCTTCAATGGGTAGGCAGCTGGGAGCCATGGAGGATATGTGAGCTAGAGAGGGCATGTGTTAGATGGTTCTAAATTTTAGAAAGACCATTCTGGGGCAGGAAAGGATGGGGACTTGGCCCCAATGCTGAGCGCCCCCAGTCTGTGAGAGACAGCCAGGCGCAGACACCCCTACCGCCACTGGGTTAGCATCCAGCTGAAGGGAGGACCAGGCTGGGGCACCCAAAAGGGAAGCAGGGAAGGCCTCCTAGAGGAGGCCCCTGCTCCAGGGAGCCCTCTCTGCCCCCTGGGCACCTCAATTGCTGACCCTCTGGCTTAGCCTGACTTGGTGGGGCTGAGGGTATCTGTGCCACCTTTGCTTCCCTCAGACCAGGTACCCTCTACAGCTGAGGCTCAGGGTGGACAGGTGGGCACAGGCAGACGATGGATGTGTATCTTTGGCCCATTGAGTGGTAGGTCATTAAATGAGAAGTGGGTGGAGAGGAACTAGGGCTTTGATGAATGAGTAGGAGTTCACCAGATCTAAGCCAAGGGAACACCTTACACACAGAGCAGGAGACAAGAAAAGCAGGCCTACTGGGTGGCCACAGGCAAAGCCGAGGGCTTCGGGAGGCACATGCAGCCTCAGGGCCCCACGTCAAGGCTGGAGACATTGAGGCCAGTGGCCCTGACCCTCATCTGTCACCCACAGACGCCGCCTCCCCTCCCAGCGTATCCCCGAACTCCAGCAGCCCTGCCTCTCCCGCCGCCGCTGGCCACACCCGGCCCAGCTCCCTGCACGGCCTAGCTGCCAAGCTGGGGCCACCCCGCCCCAAGACCGGCCGCCGCAAATCTACCAGCAGTATCCCGCCCTCCCCACTGGCCTGCCCACCAGTGCCTGTGCCCCCACCCCGCTCACCCTCGCCCCTACCCGGGCACCCGCCTGCACCCGCCCGGTCTCCACGGTTGCGCCGGGGCCAGTCGGCCGATAAGCTGGGTTCAGGCGAACGGCTGGATGGTGAGCTGGGGCGCCGCAGCCGGGGGCCAGACTCGGAGCTGGTGGTCATGCGGCGGCTACACCTGTCGGAGCGCCGAGACTCCTTCAAAAAGCAGGAGGCTGTACAGGAGGTGAGCTTTGACGAGCCCCCCGAGGAGGCCACCGGGCCGCTTGCCTCCGTCCCGCAGATTGCCGTGGAGGGCGCCAAGGCTGTGCCAGGAGCCCTGGGTCCTGCCGGGAAGGACTGATCCCTCCCACCTGGCCTCTCCCTGGCCTTGAAGTTGGGCTTTTCTTGTGCAATGTTTTTTCCATAAAGTGACTCTCAGATGGAGACTGAGCCACCAGACTATGACCCCTGGAAAGCGAGAAGCCATCTCCATCCTTCCTGGAAAGTAGAGACAGCACCTCCTTCGTGTTCCGGTGCAGATCGGGGGGCTGTACGTAGGGGCCGGAATGGGGAACAAGGGTGGCACTGTAAATAGCAGCAAATCCCTGCAACTAATTTATTACTTTTTATAAGCGATAGGTAGACTGAGCCGCCATTGTGAAGGTGGCTGCCCAGGTCCTGCCCCTTGCCCCTAGGACCCCATTTGTAGACACTGCCCCCTGGGCTGAGAAGGAAGCACTTTGGAGAAGTCATGTATGTTTGTGTTTTCTAGGTTTTCTGTATTTTTTAGTTTTTTTGTGTGTGTCACTTGATCCCATCCTGGCCCAAGACCCGCAGGTTTGAGGGGATACAGGCAAGCTCACCTGTCCAGGCCCAGTGTGGATAGGACTTGGGAGAGTCTATAAATGATTCCCCTCCACCACAAAACAAAGCAACCTCGATGATGGACTGGATTCTGAAAGCTACGTCTCACTGTCATAGTCTCTGTCGCTAGGCCAGCCGCGCTAGAGTTTGCTTCTAGTCCTGAAGGCTTCAGCCTGGAGAGGGGGGTGTGCGACCTGGGACTTTGACGGATGAACAGAGAGGTCACCCACTCCACAGGGTGACACTGATGCCCTGGGAGGGAGGCACAGGCCTCCAAGGGTACTGCCAGGGCTCAAGAATGTCCACCCTAGACAAGGTTTCATGTGCTTGATGCCCACCAGGGTGAGCCCTTGACCATGATGTGTCTGAAACACCCAAGGGGGTGGGTCCCTCAATGTACCACAGCCTTCCTAGAATGAAATTCAACTGAGAAACCCAACTGGGGGGGCAATGTGGCCCAAGTTTGAATCTTGGCTTCCCTGTGTGGCTCTGGGAAAATGGCTTTCCCGCTCTGTGCCTCAGTTTCCTTGTGTTTACAAAACTAATCCCAATGACTATTTATTAAGCATCTACCCTATGCCAAATGCTTTTACTCGTGGCTTCTTGCTCAGCCAGCCTTGAGAAGGCAGCAGGTGGTGGTGTCGCCTCCATTTTATGGACTAGTAACTGACGCCTGGTGAGGGGCGGAGACTCGTCCCATGATCACCTGGTGAACGATCACCTGGTGAAAAATCATGCAGCAGGGCCCTGTCGTGGGCACTGAGAACAAGGGAGCTGGAATGGAGGGGCTGGTGTCAGATACAGCGGACTCTATCTCCAGCTCTCTTCCCCAGGCTGCTGTGACACACCGAGCACCTCACGACCTCCATTTCCTATTTGGAGGTGGCTGGCAAGATCACTGTGCCCCACATGGTGAAGGCACGTCCCAGGCACTGTAGCCCACTCTGCATCCCTCCCAGAGACCCTTGCCCAGCACTCGCTGGTGCTGGAGCTAGACCAAGGCTGTGCATGACTTGCTCCCTCCTTCCATCCTGGAGCTGACCGTGAATAAAAGCCCACATTTACAAAGAGGAGGCCCAATGTCTGGATCTGTGAGGGGCAGAGAAAGGGGTGAGGGGAGAGTGTGGTGGAGACAGGGTGAAAACTGACCTCTTGTGAAGGGGATTTGAAGGCTGCACAGGAGTTCACCGATGAGATTCTCCCTGATGCCTTCTCGGGCCCCTGGCCTCCTCCTGCCCTCTCCCTGAGTACCCAGCATAGGCTCTGCTCTTAAAAGCTTCATCCAGACACCGATCTGGGGCCCCGAGCTGTGTTAATAAAATAAATAAACCATCTTTGTGTCCTTTCTATACAGGTCTTTGTTTGAACTATACCCTATCCCCCACGATCCCCCACCCCGCACGCAAACCCACCCCAATTCAGTGTTTTGGGTTACTTCTGGGCAGTACCAGAAACCCTTGGCCACGCCCTCCGCTTCCGCGTGTCTTCCGCTATTCCGGAAACAATCGTACGTCTCTGGGTGCTTGTGGAGCGTGTCCACGGGTCTGCAGGGCTACACATAGTTCAGCTGTTTCCGGACGCTCTAGGCTGCCATGGAAACGCTTTCAATCCCAGCTTATTTGGCTCTTTCCTGAAGAGCTCGGATTTCTGTGGCGAGCTCCTTTCCCACCCCACCGCCTCCTGTTCCTTGAGGTCGGGGCCGCCTCACGCAGTTTGGAGCCATCCATACTTCGGCAATTTCCGGAAGCTGGTGGTCCATCTCGGGGTCTAAACTCAAAGGGCCTCCATCTGGGTCCGAGTACACTCGGTTCTTTGCAGAAACTGCAGTCTCGGGGCTCAGCCTCTGTTTCATCAGTCCGGCTGGTTGACGCTCGGCGATTTCCGGAATCCCTCGGGCATCACCGAGCCCAACCGAGCCTATGGAAAGGCTTAGCTGACGCGATTGCGCTCGGCTATTTCCGGAAGTGATCGGCTATCTCCTGGCACCCTCTGCCCGTCAGTCCCGCGGGACTATGTTCGGCTCTTTCCGGAAATGCTCGGCCATCTCGAGGCTCCGCCTCCGCCTCGCTTCACGCTCCCGGCCCGAACGCGCTCGGCCATTTCCGCCGGGGGCGGGCCCGGCTGTTCGGAACCGCGGCGGCTGAGGCGGAGGCGGGGATCCCGCGGCTGCGGCGACGGCGGCCG
>NC_043711.1:13386510-13473134 GCF_006229205.1 Suricata suricatta
CGGGTCGGGCTCCGCTCGGTGTGACGGCGGCCGCGGCGGCGGTGGCGGCCGCTACCAGGTAAGTCCAGGCCGGCTGGCGTGGCAGGCTGGGCTGGGCGGGGCGTGCGCTCAGATGCGGGGCGCCGAAGCAGAGTGTGGGGCCGAGGTGGAAGTCGGAACGCGAGCTGCATCGCGCCCCGCGGGAACCGGGGGCCTCCGGGAGCAGGAGGCCTCGGGTTCGACCTGGCAGCGGTGCAGCCCTCCCGGGACGGTGGGAAGAGGAACGAGGTGCCCCCAGGCAGAGATAAGGAGCTGGGGCTGCGGCCCCAAATGGAAGGCGGCCCTGCCTGGAGCGGGGCGTCGAGCAGTAATAAGGAGCACCCAGGCATTGTGTGGGACATAGTGAGATGCAGGAGGGTCGGGGGTCGACCCCACTTCCGTTCCCCTGGAGGCTGCTGAGTCCACGCAGGCCCGAGGACGCGTCTGAACAGGCGTGAGCCCGCGGGCCCTGCGTCCAGCCGCCGAGCCCCTGGCCAGGCCTGGCCCCTCCACCCGGCCTCTTGGATTCCCCGGGTGCACACACCGGGGCGTGTGCAAACGTGCACGTTGGGGCGCAGAGGCGGCCAGGCAAGCGGATCCAGGCAATTTCCTGAACATCCCCTCGCTGGGCCTCAGTTTCCCCACCTGTAGAATGGGGGTCCAGGGTCCAGGAAGCAGGTAGGTCTGGGCGACCCGGAATGTGGAGCCTCCACTCCCAGCAGAGAGGCCCTTCTGGGGCTCTCGGGGTCAGGGGGTATAAAGCCCTGAACCCCTGTCTGGCACTCGAGGACAAGCGTGGTCTACGGTGGGTGGCCTTCATCGAGCCACCCTGAACTTCTGGCAGACAACTTCCCGCTGTCAAGCCTTTGCGTGTACTTTCCCTCCAGCCAGTACTCTCTCCAGCCCTTTCTGAAGACCCGCCCTCGAGAAAAGCACACCCTCCCCCACTGCCCAGCCTCAGGAAGACCGAACCGTAGGGCTGAGACTGGGAATGTTGTCCGCGGTGGGCAGTTTCCCTGGGACTCAGCCCTCCCTGGGCGTGAGAACCGATCGCCATGCATCCACCAGCCTCCCCCTTGGCAGCTGTGATGTCCTCCTGCCCTTAACCCTCTCCTGGCTCCGTGGGGGCCCCCTTTTCCTTCCATCACCCCCCTCATGTTTTGAGATCCTACTCTAGGCCTCTCATTGAGCCAAGCCGGGACACACACGCACACCCCTTCACTTCTCCCCTGCAGAGACCTTGGACTCACTTGTTAGTCCTCTGCCCGTCCTGGGGCCTCTAGCCGGAATTGCTTTCCTACCTCTTTGCTTCGTTGCTGCCTCCTATGTTCATCTGGCCCAGCTCCTCCTCGGGGCTCCCGTAGCACCCTGAGCGTTCCCCATCACGCTCTACCCACCGTGGGAATAACCAACCATGTGGCTGCTGCCTCCTGGCATCCATTCTGGGCCATGATGTTTGGCGGGTCTCAGTTTTTGAGCCCTGGCTCCGAGGCCCGCTGAGTGATCTGACAAAGACCTCCCGGCGCTGAGCCTCAGTTTCTCCATCTCTAACAGGGGCAATGAAGAGCAAGCAGTATGCCTGGGGCAGAGCTCCCAAGAACCCCAATGGCTGCTGTTAACACCCATTTTACAGTTGGGGAAAGGAGACTAGAGAAGGGCCGGGACTGGCCCCAGGTTACCTAGTGAGTCGGGGTTCCGCCTGCAGATTTGGGCCCATCTCTGGGGTGGGGATGTGAGGAGCCCAACCTGGCTGACGTTGCCCTGCCCCTCTCCCCCTAGGTCGGCGTCGTGGCCAAGCATGGTGACAGCCTGTGCCCTCGGCCCCCTCGTCTGGCGCAGCCGGAAGAGCCGCCAGCCTCGGGCGCCGATGGCCCCCTGCGTGAGGGAGTGAGCAGCCCGGCCCTGCCCTACGGATTGAGGGGGGACGCAGCGGCCAAGTGACCTGAGACCACGCTGCTGACCCCCTCCCACCAGCTGACGAATGGTGGACAGAGCGATGAGTGACCCGTGTCAGGGTCTTGGAACGACGGTGGGAAGCAAGGCATGAGTGACCCCCGTGGTCCCCTGTAACTTCTTGGTAGAAGCAGTGAGTGGTCTTGGTGCCCCAGGCCGACTCAGCGGACCCTCCCGGCCGTCACCCCAGCCGATGGGGCTACTGGGGCCCTGAGCAGCCGCTTGACCGTCCAGACCCCACCCTGCCCAGCCATGGCCGGTGCCGAGGGCTTCCAGTACCGTGCACTGTACCCATTCCGCCGGGAGCGGCCGGAGGACCTGGAGCTGCTGCCGGGTGACGTGCTGGTGGTGAGCCGGGCAGCCCTGCAGGTGCTCGGCGTGGCCGAGGGCAGCGAGCGCTGCCCGCAGAGCGTGGGCTGGATGCCTGGCCTCAACGAGCGCACGCGGCAGCGAGGCGACTTCCCTGGCACCTACGTCGAGTTCCTGGGTCCCGTAGCCCTGGCCCGGCCAGGCCCTCGTCCACGCGGCCCCCGCCCACTGCCCGCCAGGCCCCGCGATGGGCCCCCTGAGCCAGGTGAGAGTGGCAGGCAGGGGCGGGGATCCCCCCTGCTATCGAGGGCACGGTTCGTGGCACCAGGGACACGGCGGTGGGCATGGGCCTGGCCCTGCCATTGTGGGGCTCCTGGTTCAAGAAGGTGATTAGGTAGTGGAAAAGGCTGGGAGGAAGGAGCCTCACAGGGGGAGAGCCGGGGGTGTGGGGTTCCAGGCGGCAAGCAGGAAGCAGAGGCTGAGAGGTAAGAATGTAACGGAGGGTGCAGGGACCGGCCCACAGCGTGGAGGGGAAAGGGGCTGTGGCTCAGGGGATTGATTTTGAGGGCGGGGGTGCGGGTAGGGAGGGGGTGGTCGGCAGATCAGAGGATTTAGCTTCATCCCTCAGTTTGCAGATAGGATCCCTTGAGAAACTCCCTGCTCTGTTACCCTCATTTTACGTGGATTCCAAAATGAAGGGAGCCACAAAGCCTAAATAAAGAGGACGGGATGATCATTCAGTGCCATGTGGCACCCTGGGGTAGGGGACCCCACGTCCCTCCCCAAACACCCTTGGCCATCTGCACTCCCAAGGCACGTTCTAGAAGTGAAGAACTCAGGGCACGAGGGTGTGCCGAGATTGCTGTATGCTGGGCAGGGCCCGTGGGTTCCAGCCAGGGAAACTGAGGCTCAGGCTGTGGGGAGGAGGCTGAGAAGTGCTGAGTGCCTGGCAGTCTGCTCCCACCCTCACAGCAACCCAGGGAGGCCCCGCATACAGATGGGGAGACCGAGGTGCCAAGGAGTCAGGGTCCATCCCCCGGGGAAGGCCAAGGCCCTGGGAGGTGCCAGAGACTCAGCCTTTGGCCTGCCTGCTGATGCCCCAAGCGGGTCGCGCCGGAACCCCACAGCACGGGGCTGGGTGGGGGACACAGAGGCTGCACGGCACTGCTAGGGCTTTGTGGCATCTGGTGCCTCCGGGGCCGGGGCCCACGTCCCGCCTCAGCCTGGAGGAGCAGGAGGCGGCCCCATCCGGGCTCCCCGCCAAAAGCTGCCTCTCCCCCTGGTAACAGCCGCCTCCCTCCTCTGCCTGGCCTCAGTCCAGCCACCACACACATGCCCACTGCGGGTGGCTGCCCAGTCCCGCCCTCCTAGTCTTCCAGGACTAGGTGACAGCGGCTGGGGCCAGCCCCCTTTAGGCCTCAGTTTCCTCACCTGGCAACAGGAGGAATCGGTCCTTTGCAGGGTCAGGCCCTGCCTCTCCGGGGCCCCCAGGACCACCCAGCCCAGCTGCGGCTGCCTGTGTCTCCTCCGTTCAACCCCACACAGGGAGCCAAGTACAGGACTCCAGTGTTGCCTGGGCCCCCGGAGGGTGGTTGCTCCCTCCCTCAGCCTCAGTTCCCCCATCAGTAAAATGGGGGTGACACCTGTTCTCACGAGACTTCCCTCCCCACTTTGCAGACCAGCCACAGGCAAGTTTCAGGACCATGCCCTGCCCCCGCCGCCATCACCCACCTCCTCTCCCCTCATTCTCTTTTCTCCTCCCCAGCGTTTTTGGCTTCGCTGGGCCTTTCTCCAGCTTCAGGCACCACCTGGCCCATCACTCAGGGAGGCCCCGCAGGCCTGGGCTTGCCCTTGCTGGATGCCAGCGCCGCATCAAATGGTGGCCACGCAGGCAGAGCACGCCTGAACACAAAGGGCCCGGTGGAGTGAGAACCGTGGGGCTGGGAAGGCCTCTGACACCCGCTGGGAGGGAGGGCAGCATTTTTAAAACGGGAAATCCTTCTCTTAAAGCAAGGGGACGTAGAGAACGGAGAAGGGTCCTTGAAATGAGGTGTTCTGACCCGGGTAGGGGATACCGTCCTTTTATTCTTCTGAACTAAGGGGGAGAGGACCCCATGAGCTAGTTTCTTGCTCAAGGGAACTGAGGCACAGAGAGGGCAGGTTCTGTGCCCAAGGTTGCCCAGCAAGCAGCGGCAGCAGCTGCTGTAGTGAACTCCCACAGACTCTGTGGCTTCAAGCAACAGGGTATTTTCTCCCTGTTCTGGGTTCTGGAGGCCAGAAGTCCAAAATCAAGGTGTCGGCATGGCTGTGCTCCTTTTGGAGGTCTGAGGAGTGGGTGGTTCTTTGCTTTCTTCCAGCTTCTAGCACCTCCAGGTGTTCCTTGGCTTGTGGGAGCATCACTGCAATCTCTGCCTTTGTCTTGACACAGTCTTCTCTTGTAAGGATGCCCGTCATTGGATTGAGAGCCCTAAATCTAAGAAGATCTCGTCTCAAAACCCTTACCTTAATTATATCTGCATAATCAGGTCACAGTCGCAGGCGTCAGGATTAAGATGTGGACATTTCATTTGGGGAAACACTAATCAACCCACTATCCCTGGTCTCTGGAATTGGGCAGACTGGTATTTTAACCCAGAAAATAGTTTACCACCAACCCAACCCTCCCGGCCCCTCCAGCCAGGTGGGTTCAGATGCCAGCCGCTTGCCTAGACCAGATCCTACATGGAGCCGCCCAAGCTGAGGTCCAGGCAAAGAAGGGGACTGGGGTCCTCCCAGGGACCCTGCCAACACGCTGTCCCCTTCTGCCAGGCCTCACGCTCCCTGACCTGCCAGAGCAGTTCTCCCCCCCTGATGTGGCGCCCCCACTCCTGGTGAAGCTCGTGGAGGCCATTGAGCGCACAGGTGAGCCTCTGCCTGGCTGCAACCCCCTGTATGCTGCTTGCTTACCTCTGGTGATGGGCAACGCATCCTCTCACGGGACTGCCAGACCCCCTCTGCATGGAAAGCAGCTGAGCTTGGATGCTCTGGGCCTCCATGCAGAGTTGGGGCAGTAGGGACTCCTCCCGGGTGGGATGGGAATGTGGTCACCGGACCTGCCATCGCATGTGCTGTGCCCTCTGGAACCATCTCTCTCCCCTCCCCCTGCTCTTAGGATCTCTGGGAGGTTGAGTAGCCATCCCCGGCCCCACAAGGAGTAGGGGAAGCATTTGAGAGCTGGTCTTGCAGTCTGGGGTAGGGCTGACCCACCTCTTCCCCTACCCACCCCTCCAGGGCTAGACAGCGAATCCCTCTACAGGCCTGAGCTGCCAGCCCCGCGCACAGGTAAGCGGAAGCTTGGATGGACAGGGGGTGGGGGAGTGCTGGCCCCAGACCTCCTAGCCAACCATACCCCCCCGCCCCCCCCGCCCCCGTGCCCCCGCAGACTGGTCCCTGAGCGACTTGGAGCAGTGGGACGCCGCAGCCCTGACAGATGGCGTCAAGAGCTTCCTGCTGGCGCTGCCCGCACCCCTCGTGACGCCCGAGGCCGCGGCTGAGGCGTGCCGGGCCCTGCGGGGTGAGCCTGGCTGGGAGCCCGGGTGGGAAGGGGGGCCGGGACGGACCGGCGCCGGTCCCGGCTCACCCGACCCTGGCCGTCTGTCCGCAGAGGCCACGGGGCCCGTGGGACCGGCGCTGGAGCCCCCGACGCTGCCACTGCACCGCGCGCTCACCCTGCGCTTCCTGCTCCAGCATCTGAGCCGGGTGGCCCGGCGTGCCCCCGCTCCGGGCCCCGCCGTGCGTGCCCTGGGCGCCACCTTCGGGTCCCTGCTGCTGCGTGCGCCCCCTCCCTCGCCGCCGCCAGGGGGCGCGCCTGACGGGTGAGGCGCCAAAGGGGGCGGGGCCGAGCCGGAGCTGAAAGGGGAGGGCTTTAAACGGAGGGCGGGCGGGGGAGCCTCCGCCCTGGGTGGGGTCGAGGAGCGATAAAGAAGTGTGAACATGGCCCTGGGGTTAAGAGGCCAGAGCTGTTGTGACACCAGGACGAGTAAGGATAACAAGGGTGGGATCTGTAGTTCCCGGAAGACCCCGGCAGCCTTGAGACTCGAAGGGATGGGGCCCAGACCACGAAGAGGCTGGTGGGTGGCGCCGTCACCTTCACTTGTGTGCCTCCCCTTACTCCTCAGGTGCCAGACTCCTGTGCGTTTGTTGTAGGAACATTTATTGAGTGCTTCCTGCATATGTATAAACAGGAGTGGGCCTCCCACACCTGCCCGCCATCTCCTCTTCTCTACACACGCTTACCCGTACATCTGCCCCGCATGGAGGACCCTGGGCCCATAAGGCACTACCTACCCCCTGCCCTCCCCTTCCCCTAGGACTGAGCCCAGCCCTGACTTCCCGGTGTTACTGGTGGAGAAGTTGCTTCAGGAACAGCTGGAGGAGCAGGAGGTCGCACCCCCAGGTGACACCCCTCCCCCATATTAACTGGTATCTTTGGAAATCATGAATGCTCACTTGGAGTCCTGCCAGGATCAGCAAGCTGCTTATAATGGAGCCAGCCACAGTATACAGTGGGTGCTCAATGTGTCTTTCTTACCCTGTCCCCCAGCGCTGCCGCCTAAACCCCCCAAGGCCAAGCCAGCCCCTGCCGGCCTCGCCAACGGGGGGAGCCCGCCCTCGCTGCAAGATGCTGAGTGGTACTGGGGTGACATCTCCAGGTAGGGTTGTGGGATGGGGCCGTGTGAGGGCCAGGGCCTGAGGAAGGGGCTCTGGCTGGGCGCCCCAATCCTGGGTGTCCCCACAGGGAGGAGGTGAATGAAAAACTCCGGGACACGCCTGACGGCACCTTTCTGGTCCGAGATGCATCTAGCAAGATCCAGGGGGAGTACACGCTGACTCTCAGGTGGGGGCCTGCCCCTTCAGGGATGACTGGGTGGGAAGGGGGACACCCAGGTCAGAGGGACAGGGAGGGGGGTTTCATGGAGAGGGGGGCATGTGCACCGTCAGGGTGGCTGGGGACCCCCCTGGCGGTGACACCCTTCTCAAACCCCCCCCCCCCAGGAAAGGCGGCAACAACAAGCTGATTAAGGTCTTCCATCGTGACGGGCACTATGGCTTCTCAGAGCCGCTCACCTTCTGCTCCGTCGTGGACCTCATCACCCACTACCGCCATGAGTCGCTGGCCCAGTACAATGCCAAGCTGGACACACGGCTCCTCTATCCCGTGTCCAAGTACCAGCAGGTCTGCGGCCAGGGGGGGCGGGCAGTGCCAGCCTCCGGCACAAGTGTCCCAGGCAGCTGCTCTGATCACACCGGGTGTCCCTAGGACCAGATCGTCAAGGAGGACAGCGTGGAGGCGGTGGGTGCCCAGCTCAAAGTCTATCACCAGCAGTACCAGGACAAGAGCCGCGAGTATGACCAGCTCTACGAGGAGTACACGCGCACCTCCCAGGTACCGTGGGCCTGCGCACCCGGGGACACCCAGGCCTGGGGTGGCGGCAGGGCCACAGGGACAGACGTCAGCTTCCAGGTCACAGAGCAGTCCCTGCGCACTGGGACTGCCCTAAAAACAGAAATCAATGCATGTATTTTCAAAAAAGAAGGCCCCAGCCAGCCTCCCCAGAGCAGCTGAGTCAGGACCTAGAAAATGTCTCGGTTGAACCTCTGTGTTTCTCTAGGCCTCAGTTTCCCCATCTGGAACTGTCCACTGGAACCGCAGGTCTTTGTTATTTCTCCACACCCTTCAACCTGGATGTTGCTCAGAGTGATAATAACCTGACAAAGAGCTGATGGAGACAGAGGGTCAGGAGATCGTGGGACAGAGCAGCATCTTCTAAAACGGGGAAGGGGGATGGGGTGCCTGGGTGGCTCAGTTGGCTAAGCATCCTTTGGCTCAGGTCAGGGTCTTCTGTAAGTTTGAGCCCCGCGTCGGGCTCTGTGCTGATGGCTCAGAGCCTGGAGCCTGCTTTGGATTCCGTGTCTCCCTCTCTCTGCTCCTCCCCCGCTCGCACTCTGTCTGTCTCTCTCCAAAATAAATAAACATTAAAAAAAATTTTTTTGAACAGGGAAAGGGGAGGCAGGTTTTATCACTCAAGGACTATTAATAATCTACTTTTTTTTTTAAAGTCTTTTTTTTTTATGTCTTTTTATTTATTTTTGAGAGACAGAGAGAGACAGCGCGAGCAGGGGAGGGTCAGAGAGAGAAGGAAACACAGAACCGGAAGCAGGCTCCAGGTTCTGAGCTAGCTGTCAGCACAGAGCCCGACGCGGGGCTCGAACCCACGAACTGTGAGATCATGACCTGAGCTGAAGCCGGCTGCTTAACCGACTGAGCCACCCAGGCGCCCCAATAATCTACGTTTTTAAGTTGAGATGCAGCTTGTTCAGACTGAATGTCCCCTTTCAGGCAGACAGCAGTCCCCCCGCCGTCCCCCAAGAATTTTCTTTCTTGACCCCTTTTCACTGCTGGGGTCAGCTGAAGCCTGTCTGGGATTGGTTACAAACATTGTGACCTTGGAAGTGACGTAGAGCACCCAAGTTCTCCCATTGATTGTTATGACTCTGTAGGAAGCTACTGGCAGGTTCTACAAGATGATGTATGGAAAGTACTCCACGCAGCCTGCACTCCGAGAGGGACCCCCTGAACTGTAGGTAGCAACTAGATTTGTCATTTTTTCTTAAGGTGTATTTATTTTTGACAGAGGGCGTGCGCGCGAGCAGGGGAAGAACAAAGGATCCCAAGCAGGCTGTGCGCCGTCAGCGTGGCATACTGAAGCCACACTACTATGCGGTCCTCAGGCCTAAGCTTCTGGTAGCTTAGGCGTGAGATCATGACCTGAGCTGAAATCAAGAGTTGGACGCTTAACCGACTGAGCCTCCTAGATTTGTCTTTAATCCTCAGTAGTGCTAACAGACCCAGGTGTTTGTTGGGTACCCAAAAGAGATCTAAACGAAGACTGGGTTTGGGAGGTGGGGTTCTGAAGGCTGAATAGGAGTCCGTTCGGTACAGGAGGAGCTAGAGGAATGATGCACCTGACAAAGGGAACAGCTTGAGCCATGTCTCCATATCAGAGTTGGGAACTCCCTTCACCCCTCCTGAGGGACTTGAACCCCAGCAGGTACTAAGCATCTCCCCCTCATTCAGGAACTGCAGATGAAGCGGACGGCAATCGAGGCCTTCAATGAGACCATCAAGATCTTTGAAGAGCAGGGCCAGACCCAAGAGAAGTGTAGCAAGGAATATCTGGAGCGCTTCCGCCGTGAGGGCAATGAGAAGGAGATGCAGAGGTGAGTCGGCTCCTCTGCCCTGCCCCACGCCAGCCTATCGGGATCTGGCATGGTGCACTTGGGGAAGGAAAGCAGAGGAAGGGATGTCCTGAGCTCCAGGAGGTGGAAGGGTCATTGGAAATGGGCTTTGAAGGATGAATAGGAGTTCACGAGGAAGCCATCAGGGGAACCCCAGTACAAAGGCTAGAGGCCGGGAGCGCCCCACCCCCACCCCCCAGGCCTCAGAGCCGCTCCTCCCACAGGATCCTGCTGAACTCAGAGCGGCTCAAGTCTCGCATCGCCGAGATCCACGAGAGCCGCACAAAGCTGGAGCAAGAGCTGCGCGCACAGGCCTCAGACAACCGGGAGATCGACAAGCGCATGAACAGCCTCAAGCCGGACCTCATGCAGCTGCGCAAGATCCGCGACCAGTACCTCGTGTGAGTGCCTGGCCCTGGGCTCACCTAATTCCCGCGTTAGCTCAGGGACGTCTGCAGCACGGCCTCACTCTTGTCTTCTCCACCGAGCGGTCCCACCGTGCCCCTGAGACGCCTCTTTTGCCCACGAGCGCCCCCCCCCATCACCCAGACCCCTCCTAGCCCCCTCAGAAGGGCCCCCCATGGGTCGGCCTCAGCCTCGTGGTGGTCTGGGAAATGGGAACACTGTTCCCACGGGGCGGGGTCGTTGGGAAGTCACTCTGGGAACACTGACTGTCCAACCCAGCACGCGGGAGCCCCACAGCAGCCCCCACTCGCCCCGCCCCCCCCCCCCCCCCGGGGCTGACTGAGATCCGGCCTCTGCCCACCCAGCCACTGAGGGCTTAGTCAAGGGCTTCTCTCTCCCACCTCTGCCTTAGATGCGAATGTGTCCCTACTGTGTGCCCGGCACTGTACCCGTTAGCACATTCTGTTCCCTCAGAGCTCCTTGTAAAGTTGGCCCGTAACAGCTGCGGGGAAACTGAGGTCCAGGGCAGGGCCGCCCATTGTGCGAAGCCTAAGTGTTAACAGAAACAGAAACGTAGTAAGTAAGGGTGGTGGTTCCCTGGAAGAGCCCCGGGTTCAAGCTTTCCTTGACCAAGCCAAGGCTGGCCCCTTGTGGTAACTGGCGGTATTGCACCCAGAATCTGCCCCCCTCGGGAGGTCAGCCTTTGCCTCCGGCCAAGCTGCACCGGCCCACTGTGGGCATGCCTGCCTGGGCTGTAGCCTCTTCCCTGCCCGCAGAGTGGGATGAACCTCCCTTTCCTCTTCCTCCAGGTGGCTTACCCAGAAAGGTGCCCGGCAGAAGAAAATCAATGAGTGGTTGGGGATCAAAAACGAGACTGAGGAGTAAGTGAACACCCGATGAGGGGCCAGGGAAGGCTTCCCAGGGGAGGGGCCATTTTCGGTGGGCTTTGCTGAATGCATAGGAGTTCACCAGGGAGAGAGAGAGTTGTCCAGGCGGCAGGAGAGCCGCAGAGGCTTCCAGGTGATTGACCAGGGCCTCCCTACCTGCTTCCGCTACAGCCAGTATGCGCTGATGGAGGATGAAGATGACCTCCCCCACCACGAGGAACGCACGTGGTACGTGGGCAAGATCAACCGGACGCAGGCTGAGGAAATGCTGAGTGGCAAGCGGGATGGCACCTTCCTCATCCGTGAGAGCAGCCAGAGGGGCTGCTATGCCTGCTCTGTGGTGTGAGTGCCCGGCGAGGGGGGCCGAGGATGAGCGGAGGGGGGGGTGCACACGTCCAGTGGGAGCGCTCTCGCTGAGCACCTGCTGTGTGCTAGACCTCGGAAAGAGAGCCAGGAAGAAGCCCCCGCGTGGCTGCCACAGGCTCGGGGTGGGGGAAGCGAAGGCAGGAGACGGAGGTGGTGGCTGCAGAGATGTCCCAGACTTCTGGCCCAGGGTGGGGTCCAGCAGACGGGGAAATTCGAGGCCTGGGCGGAGCTCGCCTGGTGGGAGGAGCCAGGAGCAGGAAGGAGCAGTGGGAGCCCAGCTGACCCGCCCCTTGGTCTGCGCCCCCCCCCCCCACGCAGGGTGGACGGCGACACCAAGCACTGTGTCATCTACCGCACGGCCACAGGCTTCGGCTTCGCGGAGCCCTACAACCTGTACGGGTCACTGAAGGAGCTGGTGCTGCATTACCAGCACGCGTCGCTGGTGCAGCACAACGACGCGCTCACCGTCACGCTCGCCCACCCCGTGCGCGCCCCCGGGCCCGGGCCCCCGCCGGCTGCCCGCTGAGCACCTAGCACCGCCCAGCTCGGAGGCTCAGCTGGCAGTCCCAGCTGGCAGTCCCGTCTCTCAGTCGCTGCCCCTCCGTCCGGGTTTTCTGTCCTGTCTGTCTCCTGTTCGGGTTTCTTCCTGTCTCTTTCCATTTCCCTCTCCGAGCCTCTCTCCATCCCTCCCTGCGGCTGTCTCTTTTCCTCCCCATCTGTCTGTCTTCCTCTCTGTCTGTGTCTCTGTGTCTCTGGGTTGGGGGTCCTACCTCCCCAGCCCCATACCCCCTCCTCCATGGGCACTTCCCTCCCCACGGCTCTGGCCACCCCTAATCCTGTGCCCTGCCCCCACCCCCGTGGTCCCCAAAGCCCCACCTGGCTGCCCCTGCCATGTTTACAGAGGCCCCTGGGCTGTGCGGCCCCAGCCTGGGTACCCCAATTTTTAAGCCATAGACCTGGGGTCACGGCAGGAAGGAACTTTACTCGGCCACTTCCAGGAATCTCGGCTGGGACATTATGGGCCGGGCGGGACCCGCCCCACAGACCCCAACTTCCCCTCCGAACCCTGAAGTGAAACCGCCGCTCGGTTTTCCCCACATAGGGGGCCGCTGCCAAGAAGTCTGCCCCAAAAAAAGCAAAGAATTCAAAATAAACTCACAAGCCGGCCCCATCTGGTGCCAGGCCTCCCAGAAATAGGGGCCCCCAGCCCCCCTTGGGCGGCCGAGCCGCATCACTGCCCACGGCACCTCTGCTCAGTGCGGGCTCAAGGCCTCTCCTCGGTCATGTTGGGTTCTGGTTTTATTTTCCTCTTGACTGTAAAGCCCCTTTTTCTCTCCTCTTTTGGGACGAGAGCCCTGGTTTTCTACACCCCCCGCGAGCCCCCCGCCCCCCGCCTGCCCAGCGAGGCTGGCCGGCTGGTTTTGTATGGTACGTTCATACTGGTAACAGATATAAAACATCGAATGTGTGGATGCTTCCGCTCTTGGTGACCCGACTTCTCCGCGGCTGCTGTGTGCTGGGGACCCTGACATTCACAGGGTCACGCAGACCAGGCAGCCAATGAAGGCTGACAGTCCTCCCTCCCTGCCTCCCCGCTGCCTGTGACCAGAGAACTTGAAAGGCCTCCCCAAGACCACAGGGGGCCCACACTCCAGCCCAGCTTCTCGCCAGCGTCCTGGCTGTCCCCCGGCTTTGAGTCCCAGCACGCGGCTACCAGCCAGGCCCTCGGGAAAGCCACCTCCCCTCTGATGGGCAGCTTTGTCATTGCCAGGTGGGGTCAACAGCACAACCTTCTCATGTCACTCAGAGGGCCCCCCCCCCCGCCATGTCCTTAACGTCCTCAGTGCCAGCCCCACCCTGGGGACTCCCCTCCGACCCCCTCCATCCCCACCCTGACATTCAGGCCTCCAGGTCCCAGAGGACGTTGACCTGGGGCCTCATGGTGCTGACTTTGACCATTCACCATTCTCCCCTCCCCAGGGTCCCTGTCTCAGCCCTCCTCCCCCCTCTCCCTCCTGAGAGCAATCTGCCCTCCCCTCTCCAGGCACAGCACCCATCAGGACCCAGCACGGGTCCAAGAACAAAGCTGCCCTTGGCCTGAGAGTCTGGGCTCTCCCCAAGGCTGTCCCTGCCATGCCCCATGGGAGACCCCAGCCCAGACACTGCCTCCCGAGGTCTTCACCCACTGCGTGGGGGAACACAGGACAAAAGTCACCTGCTAGGTCCCGTGACAGCAGCAGGCTGAGTCCAGAGACCAGAGATAACAGGACACATCCCCTCTAGCAGGTGCTGCACTCAACCACCTGCTGCTTCCTTGGGACAGTCACCCCTGGCTGGTCCTGGGACCCTCAGATCCTTCTCACCAAGTAGGATCAAGAGTTGCTGTCCCCTCCCCCAAGAGCCAGTCTCTTAAGGGCTGGGTAATCACATGAATGAGGTTACCTTGGGGAATTCATGCAATAGGGCGGCAGCCTAGTAACCACTGGAAAACTTGTAACAATTGATTATTTCTTCCCTCCTGCCGGGCTCAGGGCAAGTACACAAACTACAAAGTTGCCTCCCCACACACCGGAAATGGGCTTTGCAAAGGGTTCAAAGAGATGGACTTGGCAGGCTCATCCAACCACAGGGACTTAAGAGACGACAACCCCCCCCCCCCACCGCTGCCCCGGCCTACTGCCGTGGGTGCCAGGCTGGGGCTTCTCCCAGACCCGAAGGAGGCAGGGCTGGGGACCTGGCCGTAATCTGGGCCAGGTTTGGGCGTTTCCTCCCGTGGGACCAGGTCCTGTGTCATGCCTGGTATTCAGGAGGCCCCGCGAGGCCTGAACATCTGGGTTATTCCCGAATCACCTCTAGCCTCCACCTCCGGCTAGTCCCTGCCTGCCTGTCCCGTGTCAACACCCTTCCAGCCTGGCCACCCCTCCCCTAGCCTGGGGCCACCCTCCCTCTGCCTTGAGCCTACCATGTGGCTTTATTCCCCAGACTTCACTCTTCTCCCCATTTCACAGAAGGGGAAGCTGAGGGTCCATCGCTTGAGGAGCCCAGTACAGTCTGGGGACAACCCTGGGTCTGGCTGATTGTGGCAGGTTTGGGTCCCCCTCCATCTACACCCCATCCCCCACGCCAACCCCCCATGGGAGCTCCCTGTTGGCCTGCCCACCCTCCCCCCTCCAAGTTTTGGATGGTGGTGAGAAGGAACTCCAGCTTTCCTCTTGCTCGTCACCCCCCACCCCTGCCAGGGCTGGGAGGACCAAGAAAAGTGAGGGACCCTCCCCACTCTGGCTTCTGCTTTCTGGCCCAGCTGTGGCGAAGCCTGAGTCAGCCCCATGAGACCACGCTTGGTGGAACTGGAGCGTGGTCAGGGCTGGGGAGCCTGAGGAGGTGGAGGGGGCACAAGGGGCAGGTCCCATGGGCTCAGAGTGAGGGGCTCCCTGCGCAAGGCTGGGGTGGGGTGTGGGCTACGCAGCCCCTCCCTGCTCTCGGGCCAGGGACCAGCCCCCATAAGCCAGAGCAGGGCAGGGAGAGGAAGGAGCCTCCCAGGCTAGGAAGGGGGGCCTTGATCACCGTGGCCAACCCCACTGTGCATGGAGGCCCTCCTCCCTCTCTCTGTCTCCTCTCTCTTCTCTCTGTCTCTGTCTCTCTGCCTCCCTGTGTCTCTGTCTCTGGAGCCTCCACCTAACCTCTTCTCACGGAGTTCTTTCCCCAGTCTCACGTGACAGGGTGACCCTGAGGGCCAGGAGGGGTCGAGGGAGACGAACAGGCGGCCCCATGGCCTCGTGATTGCGGGCCCAGCACCTGGCGGGAGTGAGGAGGGGGGACAGGCTGGAAAGGGACCCAGAGAGATCAGTAGATACCTAGAGACGCCAGCCCCAGCCGCCAGGGGCGTGGGCTCCGGGAGGCGGGTCCGGCCCGGGGGCTGGGCCACCGCGGGGTTAAAGGCTGCTCCCTCCCGGGTCGCCGCTCCCGCCTCCGCACGTCTGCCGGGCTGTGATGGCCTCGTCGCCACTCGTGCCGTTCCTGCCGCCGCTGCTGCCGCTGCTGCTGCTGCTGCTGCTGGGGGTCCCCGCGGAGGCCCGGGCGTCCTCGCTGGAAATGCTCCCCGAGGGGAAGGCCGCCTGCCGGGTAGGGACGGCGAGGCGGCGGGTGGGCCAGCGGGGACCGCCGCCCCGGCGCGGGGTGGTGTGCGGGACAGGCAGCCCTTCCCCTGTCCCCAGACTTTGCCGGGAAAGCCTGGGTTCCCGGGGACGCTGTCCCGGCGGGTACCGGGCCCCACCCCCGGCCACCGTGGTGGCCTTGCTCGGAGTCGTTTCACTTTCCCATCTCGCCCTGAGCCTCTCCCAGCGGTCCTCCACGCATCCCCGCCCGCCCAACCCTGAGGTGCATTGAGCACCTACTGTGTGCGTCTGGGGCAGGAAAGGAGCCTCCTTCAGCACGCCAGGGGAAGCCCAGATAAGTCTGCCCGTGGCACCGACACTTGAGGTGCTGCTTACTGGGTGCGTTTCGGCCCGGGAAGAGCTCGCGTGCTTCTGGTGCCAAACAGGCAGTTGCCCGCAGAGCTGAGCGACTTGCTCGAGGCTGCACAGACACGGGCTGTCGGCTGTCGCCTTCCTTTGGCTTAAACCGGAAGTCAGCACATATTAGGCACCGCCTCTGCAGTGAGGTTTGGGAGGGGCTCACTTGGGCCCCTTGAGAGAAGAATAAATAAGGAGTACGCACAAGGGTAGGGCCTTGCTCAGCTCAGGGCCAAGGCTCTTGAGGGTGAGGTGGCAACAAATGAGCATGAATTAGTCTCCTGTGGTATGCACCTCTGAGAAGGCAGGACCAGACATGTGCATGCATTGAGTCCTTACTGCATACAGTTTCCCCCCGGAGAAGGATTTCACCTCATCTGAAGGAAAGCAGGAGCTGTGCCATACATTAAGTGCCTACTGTTCGCCAAGTCCTGTCACATCCGTTTTGCAGAAAAAACTGAGATTTAGGAAGATTTGGGGATGCAATAAAACCTTAGAGTCTGGATTCCACCTGGCAAAGTCTGAAAGGAGTGCAAAATGGAGCACCTACTGTTAGTAGCTACCTTTCTGCAAGAGAGCCCAAGCAGGACTGCGCTCCCTTCACACACCCCTTCCTCCGCATAGGCTGGGGACCTGTGCCCACAGACACTCCTCAAGAAGTCACAATCACCACCTGTCAACGTGAGCCTCTACTACGAGGCACTGTGCCCCGGCTGTCGGGCGTTCCTGGTCCGAGAACTCTTCCCGACCTGGCTGATGGTCCTGGAGATCCTCAATGTCACGCTGGTGCCCTACGGAAATGCCCAGGTACTTCGGCGCTGGAAAAACGGAGGCACTGGGCTAGGGGTGGGGGCCCCCGCCGGCCAGCACTCACCAAGCCACCTTGCAGGAACAAAATGTCAGCGGCAGGTGGGAGTTTACGTGCCAGCACGGTGAGCAGGAATGCAGGCTTAACAAGGTGGAGGTGAGCAGCTCCCAGGGCTCCTGATTGGTGGGGGGGCACGGAGGCTGGGGAGCCGGGCCGTCATGTGGAGGGAAAAGCAGGGCTCAGAGGGGACAGGAACCAGCTCCATCCTCTGCCTGCGTGTCACCGTATCTGCACTCACTGCTTCATCAGAGAACACCATGATGACCCCCAGAGTGGTGTAGGGGTGCTCTGAGCCCACTTCATGCCCTTGTCTGTCCGCTCCCTACCCCACAGGCCTGCCTGTGGGACCAGCTGGAGAAGAATATGGCTTTCCTGACCATTGTCTGCTTGGAGGAAATGGATGACATGGAGAAAAATCTGAAGCCGGTGAGCCATACCCCTCACTTGGGCCCGAGTTGGGAGATCCGGGTCTTCCCTGTACCCAGACAGACCCAGGCTCAAGTCTTGGCCTGGCCACCACGTGCTCTCTGTAGCCCCAGAAAAAAATGGCCTTCCCTATGGAAGCCTCAGATGTCTTGAATCAAGGGAACAGAGATCTTTTGGAGGCATGGGTAGATCAAGGAGGGCTTCCTGGAGGAGGTACCTCTGGCCTGGGCTTGGATGAACAGAAATGTACAGGGACACAGATGATGATCCTCATCCGGGGTATGGGGATGACAGGATGGGCCGCCTACCTCTACCTCTCAGGAGGATGATGAAAAACAATTCCCAGTGGAGTAACTCATGCATGCCAATAAGTTTATTCATTCATCCAACCACCGAAGAGGCCTCGCCCTGGGGCGCCCCTAGCCCTGCAGAGTCATTGTGGGGCCAGGAGAGTGTGGAGGAGGAGGGAGCCCTCAGAAGAATCTGGGGAAGGACATGGAAGGGTGTTCCTGGTGGAGGGAACAGCGCGTAGGGAAGCTCTGAGGACGATGAGACACTAGAGGGGTCAGGGGCTACAGGTCTGGTTTCCTAAGAGGCAGGAGCTTAACTGACTGAGCCACCCAGGCTCCCCTTGAGGCAAGCACTTAATACTGGCCTCCCCTCAGGCAAATATGAAGCACCTGCTGTTTATGGGCCTGGTCGCACTGCCGTGGACCTAAATGTCTCCTGTCGCCAGTGAGGAAACAGAAGCTTGGCTCGCGGGACCAGAGGAGACGCCGTTGGGGCGATAACACAGAGGAAGCTGAGGCAATGGCCCAACTCACCGCCAACCCTTCTCCACCCTCAGTGCCTACAGATCTACGCTCCCGAGGTGTCCCCGGACAGCATCCTGGAGTGTGCCCTGGGGGACCGTGGCATGCAGCTCTTGCACGTGAACGCCCAGCTTACGGATGCCCTGCAGCCGCCCCATGAGTATGTGCCCTGGGTCGTCGTCAACGGGGTAAGAGCTCTCGGAACCCGGGGCCCCCCAGGTGGATGGAGGCGCCCACTGGTCTGGGAGGCAGGGGCCAGACTCGGGCCGTCCGCAGCCCCTTCCGGGCTTGGTGGGGGCAAGGGAGACTGGGGAGACTGCACGCCTGTCTTGCTTTGCGCAGAAACCCCTGAAAGACATGAGTCAGCTCCTGAGCCTCGTGTGCCACCTGTACGAGGTAAGCAGGACGCGGGACGGAGGGGGCGCCGGGCGCGGCCAGGGACCCCTTCCAGGACCCCCGGCTCACAGCCATCTCCCCCAGGGTGAGAAGCCAGATGTCTGCCAGCCCGTGGCCAGCTCCCACAGGGAACTCTGCTTCAAGTGACCGCGGGCGCCCGGGAAGGGGGCTGCTGGAGGAAGAGCTGCCCCCGTTTTTTCTGATCCCCGACTCTCAGCAGCGGCTGTTCCTCACCCAGGTAACTTCCACACGTTCCATGAAGTCCAGACTTGGAATCCTGCCCCAAGATCAAGACTCTGGCCCCACTGATAATGGTGCTACTGTGAAACCAGCTTAATAAACATTTCTGGATGTTGTGATTCATTTGAGAAGTGCACGGGGCTCTCTCTTCTGTCCGACACAATGCTGAGACCCCCCCAGGAGTCCCCTTTCTAGGGGAAGGCCAAGCCAGACAGACCTTCTTTGTCCCACAGGGAACAGAGATGGGCCAGAGGGAGGCACCAGGGCAGGAGGAGCCCAGAGAGGGAGGGAGGGCTCTGCATGGGAATAGGGGCATTGGAGCTAGGGTTTTGAAGGCTGAGCAGGAGATCGTTGGGCAGAGGGTGTATTCAACATGCAACCCTAACTATTTCCTTTTGCTGACCCCACACTGAGTGATAGGAGTTGAGCCAGAAGATGGAGCAGGGTATCTTGTCTAGGGAGTTTCAAAGAATGATGTTCACTAATCACAAGGGGACGGGTCACAGTGTTCCAGGAAAGGGGAACAGAGTGTAAAACCAAGCCAGCAGCAAAATCTGGACAATGGCTCAGTCATTTAGGCATCTGATTTTGGATCAGGTCATGATCTCATGGTTGGTGAGTTTGAGTCCCGCATCAGGTTAGCTTGAGCCCTGCTTTGGATGAGCCCTGCTTCTCTCTTTCTGTCTTTCTCTCCTCCTCTCTCTGTCCCTTGCTCACTTGCGTCCTTTGTCAAAAAAAAAAAAAAAAAAAAAATCTGAGCTATAACGCCAAGCTGAGGCCAGGCTGAGAACAGGATATGTTATAGGATACCTTAAAAAAATTTTTTTGAGGGGCGCCTAGGTGGCTCAGTTGATTAAGTGGCCAACTTCGGCTCAGGTCATGATCTCACAGTTTGTGAGTTCGAGCTCCGCGTTGGGCTCTGTGCTGACAGCTCGAAGCCTGGAGCCTGCTTTGGATTCTGTGTCTCCTTCTCTCTCCCTTTGTTGCTCCCCTACTCGTGTTCTCTCTCTCTCAAAAAATAAATAAACATTAAAAACTTAAAAGACAATTTTTTTTGAGAGAGACCCAGGGTGGCGGATGAGGGGAGCAGAGGAAGAGGGAAAGAGAACCTTAAGCAGACTCCTCACTGAGGGTGGAGCCTGATGCAGGGCTCAATCTCACCCTTGTGAGACCATGACCTGAGCCCAAACCAAGAGTTGGACACTTAACCGACTGAGCCCCCCAGGTGCTCCAGGACACGTTTCAAAAAAACAAAAAATGGGGCGCCTGGGGGGCTCAGTCAGTTAAGCGTCTGGCTTCGGCTCAGGTACTGATCTCATGGTTCGTAGGTTCGAGCCCCACATCAGGCTCTGTGCTGACAGCTCAGAGCCTGGAGCCTGCTTCTGCTTCTGTGACTCCCTCTCTCTCTGCCCCTCCCCTGCTCACACTGTCTCTCTCTGTCTCTCAAAAATAAATAAAAAACATTAAAAAATAATTTTAAAAATTGTATTTAATTCATGATTAATGAGGAAGATGTTCAAAGGAGCATTCAAAGAACAGGGAGATTTAGAAATGAAAAATCTTGAAATGATTGTGCAAATAGAAGTAAAAATTACTTTCACTTTTTCCTAAAGCAGGTGTGTGTGTGACCTTTTTTTACCCCCAGCTTTATTTATTTTTATTTTATTTATTATTTATTTAAATTCAACTTAATTAACATACAGTGTAGTATTGGTTTCAGGAGTAGAACCTAGTAATTCATCACTTACATTATTTTTGTTTTAATAACAGATTTTATTTAACCTGAGATTTTATTTAACCTGATACAGATCTGATGCATTATCATTTCAACATGTTGGGGATATGAGAAATCTTAATGAGATCCTCTTCTTTTTTCATACTAAATCCTTTTGTTTAAGTTAATTTTTTTTCATTTTTAAATGTTTATTTCGTTGGGCGCCTGGGTGGCTCAGTCGGTTAAGCGTCCGACTTTGGCTCAGGTCACGATCTCCTGGTTTATGGGTTTGACCCCCATGTCGGGCTCTGTGCTGACAGCTAGCTTAGAGCCTGGAACCTGCTTCAGATTCTGTACCTCCCCCTCTCTCTGCCCCTCCCCCGCTCATGGTCTGTCTCTGTGTCTCAAAAATAAATAATCATTAAAAATTTTTTTAAATAAATAAGTGTTAAAAAAAATGTCAAAACCTAACGAGGGACCCAACAGGGACCCAACAGGGACCTCCACGAAGGGTACAAAAGGAGATTCTTCCCAAGATCCAGAACCGCTCCCAGACACGGCCAAAGGACAGTGGTTCTCTGGAGAGCTGGCAGCAACCCAACCACAGGTAGGGTGCAGCCCACATCTCCGGCTGGTCATCGACATGTTCTCGGGGCCCCTACCCCTGATGGCCGGTCCCCTGCGCGTGCAGGCCTGACAACAAGCAGGCAAAACGCGAAGCGAAGCTTGAAGCCCACAGAAGGAGACAAACAGGAAGCAGTATCTGCCCTTGGGAGGGAGGGATCACTAGCAGGTACTCAAAACCAAAATATTTTTTAACGTTTATTTTTATGATTTATTTTTTGAGACAGACAGACACAGAGCAAGCAGGGGGACAGAGAGAGAGAAGGAGACAGAGGACCCCAAGCAGGCTCCAGGCCGTCAGCATAGAGCTGAGCATGGGGCCCGAACCCACGAACCGTGAGATCATGACCGGAGCCAACATTTAGAGTTGGATGCTTAACCGACTGAGCTCCACCCAGGCGCCCCATCTCAGAACCAAATTTACAAGAGTCACACAGAAGCCTAAGAATGAGTCCTTACAAATGCTTTTTGGGGTGTCTGGGTGGTTGAGAGTCCGACTCCGGCTCAGGTCGTGATCTCTCAGTCCTTCAGTTCGGGCCCCACATGGGGCTCTGTGCTAACAGCTTAGAGCCTGGAGCCTGCTTCAGACTCTGCATGTGTGTGTCTCTCTCTCTGTCCCTCCTCCACGCATGCTCTCTCTCAAAAATAAATTAACATCAAAACCACCACCACCACCACCACCAAATGTGCTCCTCTTGCCAATCAGAACCCAGAAGGGAATGAAGAGAAATTTTTACCCTCCTCTCCCAATCAGGCACTGCGGACCGAGATCTAGAAGGCAAATGAGGTAAGAAATCTTACCCACTCCCAGCTTCTTCAGGCCGCAGGGCCATTCAGCTGCAGACCCCGGAGCCGACAGAGTCCCAGCGCTATCCCCTCCTCCTCTCCAAGCAGGGCAGTCTCTGGCTGAGACTAACACCAGGCCGGTTAACAGGAGAAAAGCATATGGATTTCATTTACACACACGTGGGAGCCCTTATAAGAAAAAGGGAGACTCGGGGCGCCTGGGTGGCTCAGTCGGTTGAGCGTCGGCTTCAGCCCAGGTCATGATCTCACAGTGTGGGTTCGAGCCCCATATCAGGCTCTGTGCTGACCACTAGCTCAGAGCCTGGAGCTTGTCTTCAGATACTGTGTCTCCCTCTCTCTGACTCTCCCCTGCTCATGCTGTCTCTCTCTCTCTCTCTCTCTCTCTCTCTCTCTCTCAAAAATATATTTAAAAAACATTAAAAATTTTAATTAAAAAAAAGAAAAAGGGAGACTCGGGGGTGCCTGGGTGGCTCAGTCGGTCAAGCGTCTGACTTCCCCTCAGGTCATGATCTCACGGTTCGTGGGTTCGAGCCCCGCGTCGGGCTTTGTGCTGACAGCTCAGAGCCTGGAGCCTGCTTCAGGTTCTGTGTCTCCCTCTCTCTCTGCCTCTCTCCTGCTTGCATTCTGTCTCTCTCCCAAAAATAAACATTAAGAAGTTAAAAAAAAAAAAAAGAAAGAAAAAGGAAGACTCAGAAATAATTCGGCCTAAGTGCTTCTTCACGAGGTTCAACAGAGAAGCAATGATGGAAAAGCAACTAACGTATACGGGGAGACGTCAGCAAGAGAAGTGACCGTCACAAGGTTTGTTTGTACAGATTCCCTCAGCCTCGATTCCCCGTCTCTGGGGAGAAGGGCGCTCCTTCCTCCTAATACAGGCAGGGCGCTGTCCACTTGGAAATTTCATCTCCCGCTTTCTGGAAGAAGAAAGAAGCTCAGAGTGTCCTTTCGGCACCGTGCTGTTTTGCAAAAGAATTGATCTGTGGGGGCATATCCTACCTCCTTCGACAGAGACACACCAAATATCACTGGGCCACACAGCAGAAGCTCTTCTTCCTCACAGACTCTTAGTTTCTTCTTTTTTACAAAGTTATTATTTTTTTATGTTTTATTTATTTTTGGGAGATAGAGAGACAGTGTGAGCAGGGGAGGGTCAGAGGGAGAGGGAGGCACAGAATCTGAAGCAGGCTCCAGGTTCTGAGCTGTCAGCACAGAGCCCGACGCGGGGCTCGAACCCATGAACTGCAAGATCATGACCTGAGCCCAGATAGGACACTTAACCGACTGAGCCCCCCAGGCGCCCCTTTCTGTGAAATTATTTTTTTATTGAAATTTTAAAATGTTTTATTTTATTTTTGAAAGAGAGAGAGGAAAAAGGGGAGGGGCAGAGAGAGAGGGAGACGCAGAATACGGACCAGGCTCCAGCCTCCGGGCTGTCAGCACAGAGCCCGATGTGGGGCTCGAACTCACACACCGTGAGATCATGACCTGAGCCGAAGTTGGAAACTCAGTTGACTGAGCCCCTCAGGGGCCCCCTGGTCACTCATTATTAATGAGGAGAACTGGTCAGGTGTTAAAAGCATTTTAAAGGGGATCCAAACAGGAAGCAAATTAGGAGTAGTAAAATAAGGTGCACAGTAATGGAGCAAAAATTAGAGGAAGTGTCTCTCCACCTGGCAGAATTCATTTGCATGGCTCGAAGCAAAAATTATTTTTCGCTGTAATCACAGAACTAGAGTTTATAAAAAATCTTCCATAGAAATCAAAATCAGAAAACCCAAAGGGTTTTTTTAAAAAAGCATTCTTTTTTTTTTTTAGATTTTATTTTTAAGTTATCTCAGCACTCAATGGGGGGCTCAAACTCACAAACAACCCAAAACTCACGCGCCGTATGCTCTACCAACCGAGCCAGCCAGCGCCCAATAATTTTTTTATAATTGCAAAGGGACATAGAGTAAAATAGTTTAGTTGTTGGAGACCACACAGGCTTTATGGCAACTCCTCACTGGAGGGCAGCCACTACAGAAACAAATGGGAGTGACTCTGTTCCAACGGAGTTTTATTTATGGATCCAGAAATTTGACTTTCGTGTAATGTTCACGTCACAGAATATTATTTTGATTTTTCCCCCGCAACCATTTGCAAACTGAGAAAAGGAGGTGACACTGAAAAGGAACAAAGGCTTAGGTAAGGGGTCCTAGAATTACAATTCGGGGAGCACAGATTCCTGACTGACCAGAAAAGGGTCCCCTTCGTGTAGGAAAGCAAAGGGTTTTTAGGAGAAAAAAGGAAAGGGCAATTATATGCTTTAGATAAAGAAGGGGGAAAAAGTCTGTTAATTTGGTGCTGACCCGTTGAGTCACTTCTGATGACTATTGGGTTATTTTACTGGTGCTATCAAATGAAACGGTCTCTGGTATTTATTACTCTACTTTCTCCATAGGATCCGAACGCCAAACGCTCTGTTGAAATTTTATGAGCAACTGCTTGTAAAACTATTGCTGCTTCTAGCCCGGTTCAAGAGTTCATTTGCTAGAAAGTTAAAGGGAGCTTCAAAACGGATTCTCTCATGTCCAGAAACTGTAGTTCAACTATTTCACACACTTAAACAAACGTAAGAGACATTTTTAGTTCGTGAGCCTCACAAAAACGAAAAACGACAATGGGATTTGGCCCACAGGCCACAGTTCGCGGCATCCTGGTTCCTTCTAAGTAAGCCACAGGTTCCCACTTAAATTCCTATTTTCCCCTACGGGAACACGGGAGGCAAAATAGAGATAGAATTGTTTATGTAGTGGCTGGGAAATAAATGAATGCACGCAATGTGCCCAGAACGGTGTCTATCGTTTTAACTGTTATTATTCTGGAACCGAGGTCAGATACCCAGCTCAAGTCAGGACCAGGGTCAATGTCCGGACCAACCTCCAACTGGGCCATGTGGGCTTCAGAACTGTATCTCTCTCCCAGTTCCGCGAGTCTCTGCAGGATGAGACTTCGGCCGCGGGAGCTGTCGTGGTCACGGGTCGCATCCCTTCTCAGGAAGCCCGGGAGAACCTGAGAATCTGGAAGGCAACCAGACGGGAGAACTAGATTGACCATCCCAATGCAGTAGGCGGGACAACCGGCAGTGATTCGCGGGAATAACGCTGGCCTGTGACTGGTCAGTGCCGTAGGGGCTGGTTGGTAAGAGAATGGCGACGACTGCCCATTGGCCGGTGCAGAAAGGGGCGGGGAAACGAGGGAAAGTCAAAGCGTCGCGGTGAGGCGCTTTGCTTATTTGCGATTGGTCCGGAAAGTGCGGAAGGCAGCGATTGGCTTCATTCAGCGGCCTGGTTGGAATCCCCGTCATTTATTGGCTAATATCATCCCCAGGCCGGGTCAATGATTGACTGGCAAGGACTGAGGCGGGCCTGCGGAAAGCAAAGACAGAATGCGATTGGCCAGCAAGGGAAAGGCCTCGATCCCGGCGCCGGCTCCCGGGTAGCGGCGGGCCATGGCTTCGGGCGGCAGGCGCTGGCTGCGCGGCCTGTGGGCCGTGGGGCAGCCCCTGTTCCAAGGTCGTGCGCTGCTCGTCACCAACACGGTGGGCTGCGGTGCTCTCATGGCGGCCGGGGACGGCATCCGCCAATCTTGGGAGGTCCGCGCCCGTCCTGGCCAGAAATTCGACCCGCGGCGCTCAGGTGAGGAGGCTGGCGCTATACTGGACCCTGACCCCGGGGGACCTTTGGCCCCATCTTCAGATTTGGAGACCCCCTGACCCGTGGTCCTGCTTCCCGGCAGGACCCTGGATCTCGGCGTGCATCCGAGACCCTCAAAACCCACCCTCGGGTCTCCACCCCGCGCGGTCTCTGTCCCTTCCCCACTCCAGGTCTTCGTCTCCTCCTACTTCCTGGTCCCTGTCTCCTCCCATATCCAGTTTCTGTCCCCGCCCACCCCCTTGTCAGTTTCCCTCCCTTCTGCACCGAGACCAAGCACTGAGCACGGGAAGCCGCGCCCAGGGTAGTCGAGAGCTCAGCCTCCGGACCCAGCCAGCCTGGGATTGTGCCCTGGCCCCACGCTCCCCAACCCGCTGTGCCAGTTTGCTCCTCCGGAGAGCAGGGCCTTGGTGGAACCTGCGCGCAGGGTGGTGACGGGGATGAGAGAGAACGGGAGAGGAGCCACTGGAACGGTGCCTGGCAGTGGGGCTTGTCATGGAAGAACGTGCGGGTGGGCTCAGGGAGAACTTCAGGCTAATCAGGGAGGGAGGTTAACCAGGGAGGGAACAGATTGGGGGCATTTGCTGGTCTGACGTGCCCCCCCCCCTACTTTTGGGCTGCTCTCAGCTAGCATGTTTGCAGTGGGCTGCAGTATGGGCCCCTTCCTGCACTACTGGTACCTCTGGTTGGACCACCTGCTCCCAGCGTCCGGCCTCCGTGGCCTCCCAAACGTCCTCAGGAAAGTCCTCATCGACCAGCTGGTGGCCTCTCCCATGCTAGGCGTCTGGTACTTCTTAGGTAAGGAGCCTTGTGAACTTGGGCTTTGCCCCTCCATACATCAGGAGGGACATAGCCAGCTTTGTGTTAAGAAGGATGCTGAGGTGCATTTCTGATGTGCTCTGTGAGTGGCTCGGGACCGGGTGCTGTGTCACAGTAGTAACAGGGAAGACCCAGTGGGGGCAGGTATGAACAGCAGAATCAGACAGTGGTGCTTAGTGTAGGAGGGATGAGGACAGTATCAAGGAGGGCTGCCCAAAGGAGAGGACACTCGGCTGAGACCTGAAGGAGCCAGAGGCGTGAAGAACTGCCCGTGCAAAGGCCCTGAGGCTGAAGGAAGATCTGCTGAGGCTGGGGTCGATGTTGGTGGGGTGCAGTCATCCAGCCCCTGGCTCTGGAAAGAGTGTCCCCCATCCTCCCCACCCCCTCCCCCCAGGCTGCTTCCTCTGTGAAAGACAGGAAATAAAGCAGCCTCAGGAAGGGTGCCTCTTCATCCTTTGGGGTGCATGTTTATTTATAACCTCTCCCTCACTGGACCCCACTCCTTCGGCACTGTTTCTCCACACCAGCCACTCTGCTGGTGTGTGGCCCTTCCCATCACAGCGCTGTTAACTGTGGTCTGTCTGCCTGGGACACCAGCCCTCCGGGCTCTGGCCCCATCTGCTCTGTCACCAGTACTCCCCAGCCTCTGACACTCTCATTTTTTGGTTTCCTTCCCAGGCCTTGGCTGCCTGGAGGGCCAAACCCTGGATGAGAGCTGCCAGGAGCTGCGGGACAAGTTCTGGGAATTCTACAAGGTGGGCAACGCCCATCCTCGTGCCCCGCCCACTGCCCTCACGGCCACGCCCCCAAGGCCCTGCCCCTGACCACGCTCCGCCCCTCCCTGCAGGCTGACTGGTGCGTTTGGCCAGCCGCGCAGCTGGTGAACTTCCTCTTCGTGCCCCCCCAGTTCCGAGTCACCTACATCAATGGCCTGACGCTGGGCTGGGACACATACCTCTCCTACCTGAAGTTCCGGGTGAGCACAGTGGGTGGACCAGGCATCCAGGGGACTCCTCAGGGACCTCATGGGTGAACCCCAAATAGCAATGCATCTACACCCCACGGTGGGGTCCTCCTGTGCCGGTGACAGTCCACAAACCACAGTGGGTGGGTAGGTGGGTGGTGAGCCGATCACCAGCAGGGTAAAGACCGAACCTCTCTCTGCTGTTTGATGTGACCTTGGCCAGGTCCCTGCCTCAACCGTCCAGCAAGACTGATCCCAGCCACATGATGGACGGCTGAGGGCTCGCTCAGTGAAGAGGAGTCCAGAGGGGTGAATGAGGTGTGTGACCAGACCCTCTTGCACGGACTGGGCCTGTCCACCTCCAGGCTGTATGGCCCTGGGCACCATGAAGACTGGGCTGCCCAACCCTCCCAACTGGATGTCAGACAGGGCAAGACTGACAGTCAGCAGGCGAGGCCTGGTTGTGGCCCCACCCTGATCCCAAGGCATCTAGCTGGGTGGCCACTTCCAAGCCCAGTAATGGACCTGAGTCCCCCCATCAGGAACACTGAGGGCCATCCAGGAGCCCTTCTCAGCACGGGCCGCACTGAACCATGGCAGCTGTGTTCCCACCCTCAGCACCTGGCCCCAGCCAGCCGGTCCCGAGCCCCAACCCCTCAATACCATTATGGGCTGGGCCCTGGGACCAAGGATGGGACACAGTCCATCCCCTTAGAGCAGGGCCGAGCCTGGAGTTGACCCCCCCAGACACTGGAGCCTTAGCCAGGGCTGGGTGGCCTCCAGTATCCTGCTCGGGTCACAGGCTGTGCAAGTTCTATTAAATTATCTTGCCATTGAAATTGCTGTGGATGTCCAAGGCCACCGTGGGCAGGCCGGAAGTACTCACAGGGACATGGCGTCATCCATTCACTTTATTGGGTGTGTGTAGTGTTGTCATGACATCTCCTGGGGACCTGGGGGGCACGTTTGACACTCATGACGTCAGAACAGGTCTGGTGTTTCGGGGGGTCCCAGGGTGGCGAGTACCCACAGCAGCCCTCACCTCTAAAAAAGGGTAAAACTTGGGGGGGTGAGGAGCCAGGTGGGCCGCTGCCTGGCTCTGATCCACCCCATGGTCCATGCTGAGACCCCCACAGTGGCCTTGGCCCAGCAAGTCACAGCCGTGAAGCCGGCCAACCAGACTACCTCCCATCCCCCAATCAGCCTGCCCTGGGGTGTCCTCGGGCCCCCTCTTCAAAACCGGCACTCTCGATGGGGGTGAATTTTAAGAAAAGGCAGGGTCTTGAGAGGAGGGGGAGCGGTGAGTTCACAGGGCCACGACACGCCACGGCAGAGTGGGGACAGGGCTGTATGTACAGGGTAGGATGTGGGGTGGGTAGGGAGCCTGTGCCCCTGGGGGACATCTCCAATAAATAAATAAATAACTACGATAATAAATAAGGGTGAGGGGCTAAGGTGGGGCAGAGGTCTCACGCCCTCGGCCAGTGGGGGCTGGATCAGGCCTGGGGTGGGGGGTACAGGGGTGGGGGCAGGGCGGCTCTCAGCAGGCGCAGTCCTGGTGTGGAGGCGCCTGCTGGTCCGTGAGCTGTGGGCCCTGCTTGGCACCCGTGACTGCAGGGTCGGCCGTGTCCAGTGACTCGGACATCTTCTCGCAGATGACGTCCACCAGGCGCTCAAAGGTCTGCTTGACATTAATGTTGTCCTTGGCGCTGGCCTCAAAGAACTCAAAGCCTGCGGTTTGGGAAGGGAGGGATGAGGACCCTGGTCTTCTCGCTCCCCGAGACACTTCTCTGAAGGCAGGGAACGTCTGGAGATGTCCCCGGTGCCGACCGAGTGTCAAAGGCACCGACAAACCCTCCAGGGGAGCAACACGAGACTGGGTGGGCCCTGTTTCCCATATCCCACCCTGCACCCTAAAACTGTCCCTTCTGACCTCCAGGCCCCTGGCAAGACCTGCTTCCTTGTTCCCACCACCCAAACCAGCCTGTGCACCGACGTCGGCAGCATCCAACACTCCACCCGTGCCCTCGGCCGCTCACACACCCTCTGGTTCCCTGTTGCCTCTTTTGAGATCCTTGGCATGTGGTTCACCCCCTGCACAATCAGCCATGTTTCCTTCAAGCGGCCCCCGCATGTATAAAGTTATCGGCCAAAACACCCAAAATCTCCCCCACCTCTGGCCTTTGCCGGAGTCGTTTCCTCTGCCCGAGAGACTGCCCTCTGCTCATAGCCCCAGACCCAGTACCTTCCTCCAGGGCTGCCCTCCACCAGGCAGAACCCGGCCCCCCTGCTCCCAGTCTCCCTCTGTCTGCCTGGGACACCGGCTCTCCGGGCTCTGGCCCAATCAGGCCCAGCAACCCAAAATGAGGCTGGCCAGTGAGGGTATCAAATGAATCAGTAACTTCCTGCACGGTGGACTCCTATGCATCCATCAAGGTCCATCTCAGGGCTCCTGGATCACGGCCATTTGCACAAAATGTGAATCGTCTGCATTCAAATCCAGGCCCCTGACCTGGCTCTGCTGTGAGATCTTGGATGTGTCCCCTCCCCTTTCACGGCCTCGCTGTCCCTCTCCTAGCTTGTGGGTGTGTAGCCCCACTAGGCACTCACCAAGGTGGTCAGCCAACTGCCGGCCACGTTCCGATGACACCACCCGTTCGTCCTCCATGTCACACTTGTTCCCCACCAGCAGTACCTGCGCATTGTCCCACGAGTAGGTCTTGATCTGGGTCGACCTGGAGGGGGCGGTGACAGGTGGGTCAGGGCTGGGAGGATCCTAGCTCTAGCATCCTCTTGTCGTCTCCCTCCCTCCCCCCACTCTGGTCCCCCACTTCCTAATTATTCCTTGAACTTGGCAGGCTTGGTCCCTCTTCTGGTCTTTGTCCTGCCAGGAACACGCTTCTGGGGCTCCCTGACCTTGGAAACCCTTTTCAGGCAGCCTTTCCCATCCTTCCCAGACCCCTGACCCCAGAGAGAATGTCCGCCTCCTCTGCAAATTCAGAAATTTCCTTAAAGTCAGCATTACTTTGGGCAGAAATGTAAATGTTTCTATCCTTTCACCTATGAGAACTGTCCTGTTTTCTTTTTTCTTTTTTTTTTTATAATTTTTTTTAAATGTTTTATTTATTTTCTATACAGAGAGAGACAGAGCATGAGAGGGGGAGGGGCAGAGAGAGGAGGAGACACAGAACCGGAAGCAGGCTCCAGGCTCTGAGCTGGCTGTCAGCACAGAGCCTGACGCGGGGCTCGAACCCACGAACGTGAGATCTGACCTGAGCCGAAGTCGGAGGCTTAACCGACTGAGCCACCCAGGCGCCCCGAACTGTCCTGTTTTCCACCCCTGCCCTGATTTTTTCTCTCCACATATTCAAAATTTCATTCTTCTACCTGAAATGAAACCCTTTTTTCCCCTTAGTTTGAGCCAGTGCTACCAAGTTTTAATGATTACAGACTGATCACAGGTCTGAGAATCCAATATCGTTATTTACATTTCTGCCAGGGCCGCTAGGGCTTTGCATCAAAGCCAGCTCTGGAGACAGTGTGAGAGGCTGGGGTGTGCTCACCAGTCCTGCACGGCGTTGAAGGACTCCTCGTTGGTAATGTCATACATGAGGATAAAGCCCATGGCACCCCGGTAGTAGGCCGTGGTGATGGTCCGGTACCGCTCTTGCCCTGCGGTGTCCTGGAGAAGAAAAGACAGGGGTCAGAGAGGACCCCACACATAAGCTCCTCAGAATGGAAATAAGCTCAGAGATTGTCCAGCCCAGCTCCCACCAGGGCCAGAGGTGGCTCAGAGAAAGCAGACTAGCCACAGACACAGAGAACTGCATGTTCCATCGTCTGAGGAAGCCAGGTACCTACAGAATAATTCCATCACTCCGACATACCTGGGCGTTGACCTGTGCCACACCCTGGAGGCGGGGGGCACTGGAGACACAGCTGTTAACAAAATGGACAAAAATCACTGCCTGGTGAAACAAACGATCTGGGATAGGAAACAGATAAGACACACATGAAAGAGAGAGAGAGAGAAAGAAAGAAAAAGAAAGGAAGAAAGAAAAGGAAGAAAATGTATCTTAAGTTGGAGGGTGATAAAGACCGAGAAGAAAAATAGTTGGACAAGGAAGGATTGGCAGTGCAGGCGAGAGTATGGTTTTAAAAGCTGAAGGAAGGGAGGAGGGACCCATGTGGGGATTAGGGGAAAGACAATCCAGGCAAAAGGCACAGCCCGGGCCAAGGCCCTGAGGTGGGTCTGTGCCTGGACCATCTGAGGAGCAGTGAGGAGGCAGAGGTGGGAGGAGACGGACCAGGCAGGGGAATCCCAGGCCAGGGGGGGACTCCCAGGCCAGGGGACAGGTATGGGTTTTACCCTGAGTGAGGCAGGGGCCACGGGAGAGCAAGCGAGAAGGGAAGGCTCTGACTTGGGATTTAACGTGTTCCCTCAGGCCACTATGGGGTTAAGGGAGGTGACCAGGAGACCTGGGTATGGTGCCTGCACCTGTCCCAGGGAACGAGGTTGGGGGCAGCCAAGATCCAGCTGAAACCAAATACAGACTCATATGAAAGAGCTTAAAGTTGGGGAAACTGAGGCACCAAGCCAAATGGTGCTCTTGCTAATAGCAGGCATAGGAGAGGACCCAGCATTTGCTCCTTCCCCACGCCCAGAGTGCAGGTGATTAGGCACCCATGGGAGAACAACAGCACTCTCTTCTGGGCCTCTAGCCCCTGATACCCAGGAGGCAACTGATAAATGTCCAGGGTGTGAATGAATGAATCCGGATGGGGAACAGACAAAGCTGGGGCTGCTTTTCTGGGAAGAAAACGTGAGAGAGACGGGAGCTCCCCAGCTGGACCCACCCAGATCTGCAGCTTGATCCTCTTGTCGTTGCGGTAGATGGTCTTGACCTTGAAGTCGATGCCCACAGTGCTGACAAAAGCAGGCGTGAAGGAATCGTCTGCATAGCGGAACAGGAAAGAGGTCTTGCCCACGCTGCTGTTGCCAATGATAAGGATCTTGAACATGTAGTCGAAGTTCTGGTCCGAGGACTCTTTCTGCCCGTAGCGGGAGTCTGTGGCCGACGCCATCTGGGTGTGCGGGGTGTAGGTGAGGTTTGAGGACTCCCCTTCCACCCCCAACTGCCCAAGCCCCAGGCAAAGGGTGCAGAGAATTCCAGAGCTCTTGAGGGGTACTCGTGTTTTGAGATTACCCTTATCTCATTAAGAGCCCCAGTACTAATGGGGGGGGGGGGCGGGCATAGCAAAGGGCAGCTGTGACCTTGAAAGGCCGAAAGTGTCAGGGGAGGAGCTCAAAGAAATGGGGGTAGGGACACCCCTGCAAGCCCCCTCCAGTACACAATCGCGGCCCAGGTCCCAGGTGAGACTGTAATCCTAAACCCTAAGGCTCAGCGGGTAGGGGTGGCTGCAGCCGGCCCCGCCCCCCATCAATCATTCATGTTCCTGGCGACGGAGCTGCGCGGGTGCAAGTGCACACGCGTGTACGATCCAGTGGGGATGCGAGTCGCAGAACCCCCTTCTCCCAGACTCCCAAGATAGGAGAGATCCGGCTGAGGCAGCTGGTCATGTGACAGGAATGGGGCGTGCACATATTCACGTGCACGCAGCAGGGAACACACCCGTACACGCGTGTGCACATGAGAGTCAAAACCACTCGGTACACAGGAAAAAGACACAGACGCCTCTGCACACCAACACGCATATACAAATGTGAAAAACCCACCCGTGCACAGGACGCCCTCCACCCATGCAGGCGTGTACACGTCACCCACGCGGGCACGCATTCTCGTGCACGTATGCACACGGCATGCACGCACACGCACAGTACATGCGTCTCCTTCCACACGCGTGCAGCACGCACTCACTGGAGTCGGGACACCCACAGGGGCACGGGAGCATACCCTGGTACATAAGCAAAAGGATACGCACGCGAAGCCGCTGGCACAGGCGGGCGCGTACACGCGTGTTCACACCACGCGCACGCGCACGCACAGCACCTCCCGCGCGCAAAGCTTCCCGCAAGGCACTTGCCTCCCCTCCCCCTCCGCCGCAGAGGCCGAGGGTGGGGGCTGGGGGTGGGATTAAGGCAGGTAGGGTGAACCAAGGCCCGACCCCTACAAGGGCTGTGAACGCCGCACCCTTCTTCCCATTTGACCCTAGCCAACCTCGTCCCCTACCCTGGCAAGCCCATCAGTCAAATGAAGGTTATGCAGGTGTTCGCTGAGGTGGCGAACAAGGCCGCCCGGGAACTCACCTTGCCCTACACCGATGCGGTGGTGACCCTAGCGGTGGCGACTTTTTGGCGGTGGTGACCGGGCCCCCGTAAGTTGATGTGGGGCTGCGCGATAGGGACAGCGGCGGCAGTAGCAGCGGCTCAGGCCCCTGCAGTCCGCGGTGACGTCCTGCAAAGAGTGAGGCGGGGCCTCACATGCAGATGAAGCCGTGACGCCATCCTGGGGCGGAGCCGCGCTTGAAGCAGTCGCCCACTGACGCACACACAGCCAAGAGGGGCGGGGCCCTCACGCAGATTGACGCACGAGTGGGGCGGGGCCAGTGTGCTCATCCAGTAGTGCGCGGGGGGCGGTGCCTACATGCTCCGCCCCCTTTTGCGTCGGGGAGGAGGGGCCGTGTGGCGTCCTGTCACTGGCTCAAGCTCCCGAGCGACGGACCCAGTAGCCAATTAGAGATAATCACCTTCCTGCTCTTGTCCAATGGTGGTTCCCATGTGGTTGCAGGGATGAAAGGTTGAGGCCTTTGCTGAGCCTGGCTCTTCAGGGGGCGTTCCCGTTCCCCACCCCCGCCCACCTTTGGTCCGAGACTTCAGCGGACCGCGACCTCCCGTCAAAAACACTATTTTCCCAATTCAGAAAAGAGGAGCAGACATCCGAGAGATGTTCCATGCCCCCTATATATGGGGTTCAAAATAAGTACAAATGAAGAAAGCGGAGATAGGTGTCAAGAGAGACCCCGTACAGAGACCCCGTCCAATTTCTGAGATATAAGATCCCCAAAGAGGACCCGGCTGGTCGATGCCTGAATCTCTTTCCGAGATGAACAAGAAGAAAGAAGAAATGGGGATCAAGGGAACCACTTCCTTGAAAAGAAGGAAGGGGCTGACATGCAGAAACCCCTCCTCTCCCTGCGCCCCACTTTCTGGAGAAAAATTTAAGACAGTGCTGAAGTGGGGCAGAGAAAGGGCCTATCTCCTAAACGCCCAAAGCCTACAGTAAAACACACACACACACACACACACACACACACACACACACAACAACAACAACAACAACAAAACCCACAAGAAACAGGGAGGGTCTGAGTGAAGTTCAAAGACCCAACAATAAAGATGGAACTGAAAGATGCTTTACCCGCGCCTGATTCCTGATTAAAAAACACAGGGAACCCACTCCCTCCATCCTGGGGAAAGAAGACTCAGAGAGAGGGGGCTGAGATGCTCAGTCATTTATTCTCCCAAATCTTGAGGGGGAAACGTCAGAATGGGGGGGCAGGAGAATGAGATCCTTTTCCCCATTTTGGATACCCGCCCCTTAACTCCGGTCCCCAGACCCGGTAGGAGGAGCATGGCCCCCAAGAGAATCCTGATTCCCTAGATTCCTCCCCGGGCGCGGGTGGAGGGGATAGCAGGGGTTGGGTTTCGTTCTGTTTATAAAAAGCTCTCCAGCTGCGGAGGCGCCTAAAGACCAGAATAACTTAGCGCCTGGAGCCGCCCCCCTCCCCCGCCCCCTGGAAGTTCGGGACGTCCCTCGCGTTCCGCTTGCATTTATTTTTAATAAGGGTAACATTTTTGTCCCTTTCCTTCAATTGCACTATAAAAGTATTACGAACCTGATGCGGAGAGTTGGGAAATTCAGTAAAGCATAAAAAAATAAACAAAAATCAATTCACCCCCAACCTCCCCCACCCCCAGACCGGCAGTCAGTGAGGTCCCAAACGCGCTGCCTGAGGAACCGGCTCACACCCCGGTGGACGTAAGGACGTGTAAGGCTGCTTGGCTCCCTGACCTCCCAAACGCGTGCCCGGGGCTTTGTATGTGGGTGGCACTCAGAAACACCTGTTCCCCCCACCCCAAGGGGGGAAAGCCCACAATAGTGGGCACCTGGGCACCAGCTTCTGCACAGAGGAATTTGTATTTTATTTTATTTACTTATTTGTATTTATTTTTATCTTTTTAAGTTCATTTATTTTTGAGAGAGAGAGCGCGTGAGCAGGGGAGGGACAAAAAGAGGGAGACACAGAATCCCCGAAGCAGGCTCCAGGCTCTGCGCTATCAGCACAGAGCCGGATGTGGGGCTCCAATCCATGAACCACCAAATCCTGACCTGAGCCAGTGGATGCTTAACCGACTGAGCCACAAGGCGCCCCCGGAATTTGTATTTTAAAGTACAAATAATGCAAGGCATTTATTGTTGAGAATGAGCATTCCACTCTAGAATTAGGGAGGATGGTCGAATGGGGGAAATTGCTGCACAGCAGAGGAAACCAGAGCTGGTGACAGAGAGGTCTTAAGTCCCCCCAAGTCCCACCCTACTCAGAGTAAAGTCCAGACTCCACCTGACAGCCCAGCCTCTCTCGACACCTGCCTCTAGCCAGCTACCTCCCCATCTCATCTTCTCCTCCAGTCAGATACTCCCTCTGGTTCCAGGTGCAGTCCTACCTCAGGGCCTTTGCATCTGCTGCTCCCGCTGTCCGGAGCACAGTTCCCCCGCCTCCTTCCAAGCCTGGCTCTCTCATCCCCCACAGATCTCTGCTGGGCACCCACCTCCAATTTCATGTCACCTTCCAATCACATCACCATATTTCTCCTTTCTGACACATCCCCATCAGAAACAATTATTTGACTTGTTTATCCATTAGCCATCTGAGAGTTCTGAGGGGCAGGGATTGGTGTCCCTAGCACCTTAGACCTGTGGACACAGTAAGTACCCTGTGATGCTATGATATGAATGAGTGATTGGAGAGAGGGTGACTTTGGCCAGGGAGGTTAGGGAGCCTCTCTGAAGAAGTGCCATTTGAGCAGGAGCCTGGAGAAGGAGCTGGCCACAGGGAGAGGCGGCAGAACGGTGCTCTAGAAAGAGGGAACAGCAAGTGTAAAGGCACAGAGGCTGCAACTCACTAAACAAACTCAAAGGACAACCTCTTTCCAACTCCGTGAAGGAGAAGGCTAGGCAACTTTTCCTTCCTTAAGAGAAAGGGCAAACTGAGGCCCTGAGAATCACCGTAGGAGGTCACAAGGGCTAAAAGTTCCGAGGAGCCCAGAAGACCTTCTCCAACCTTCCTCTTCAGGTGGAGAGTGTGCCACAAAGGCGAAAACTGTGCCCCTTGGTAAGGACCCTAAACAGGAGAAAGTAGGGGACATGGAACATGTGAACGACTTCGCTCACCCCCTCTGTGGGCCTCAGTTTCTACATCTGTGAAATGGGAGAAGAAAGAGGCAGAGTTAATGTGTACCTTAGGCAGGTAGCTCGGTGCCTGGCTCAGGACACACTCTTTTCAAGCTCAGAGAGGTTAAGAGACTTGAAGTTGTCAATATTCATCTCTAGGAGCTACTGAGGATGGTGTGGTGGACGTGGCCCTGACCTGTGGGGATCAGGATGTGGAGAGGATGGTGGACGTGAATTCAAGAATCCTCGAGAACTTCCACTAGTGCCAGCCTGGGATGGAGTGGAGGTGGGGTCAGGAATGACTGTGCAGGGGAGGAGATGCTGAGCTGAGATGCAACCAGTGAGGATGAGGGTAGGGGGGAAGCAATCCAGGTGGAGGGCACAGTAGGTGCAAAGGCCCTGAGGTGGGGCCAGCATGAGTGGAGTGCAGTCAGTAGGGAGGGAGAAAGGTGCCTGTGGCCTAAATCAAAGGGGAACATATATTCTTATAAAAAGGTGGAAAGAGAGAAAGAAAAAAAAAACAGGTAAATAAGGTGAAATTCTAAAGGCAGATGATCTACAGGAAAGTTATAGCAGAATTTTATTTTCTTTTTTATGTTTCCAGAATTTCCAAATTCTCTACAGTAAACCGTATTACTTGTAAGTAAAGGGAAAGGGAGAAATACATAAATACAAATCCCCTAAATCTCTGCCTTTTAAAAGTCTGGAAGGAAATGCACCAAGTTCATGACCCAGATGAATTTTAATTCTCCCTCTTTGGAATTTGATCATTACTTGTGATGATGATGAATTTTCACTGGGATGGAATCATTAAGGGAATTATTTAGGAAACAAGCCAGCTGTTTTTGAAGCCAGGGGCTGCTTGATGATTTGTGTCGCGTGTAATTCTTCAGGCATGCGAGGAGGGGCGGGGCGGGGCGGGGAGATAATCGACCCTGATACTTGAGCCCATGCTCGTGCTCGCCCAAGCTAGGAGCTAAGAAACAGCGGGTAAGACAGGAGAATCCTCCGAATTCACCCCGCCTCCCTTCCGTGCCTCCGTCCGCCAGGAGGCGCCGCTGGCTGCTGTCCTGCTCCCCACTGCGCGGCCCATCAGGCAACAGGACCTCCTTGCAACTCCGTTTCTCCATCCCTGGGGTGGGCGCGGTATTAATTTTGGCTAATAGGGTTTATTTAAGCCCAGAGCCACGTTCAAGGCCCCCACGTTTCTAAGATATTTTGGGAAGGTAATGGACACCACCCTCCAACCAAAGTTTACCGGAGTACTAGGATCAGGCCATACAGGGGAAACTGAGGCCCAGAAGGGGCTGTGCCTTGAACGAAGGCATCAGGGGCCCCCTTTCCCTTATAGGGAGTCTGGGGAATCTCAGACATCGAAGATGTAGAGACTTGGGGGGCGGGGGGGGCGGGGATCCTGTGCTTGTGTCGCCCTCTGTAAGACAGAGAAAAGGGAGGGGGGCAGCAGGGGTCCTGGGGTTGGGGGGACAGAACCCAGAGACCCCAGGACAGAAACTTCAGGCACTTAAAGCAACAACCAGTGAGGGCACAAGCCGTCGTGAGCTCAGTCAGTCTTCAGAGACCACTCAAGGCACAGAGCCCTCTTTTGTGCTACCAACCGGGAGCCAGAATCAGGTCTGGACAAAGCTTCGGTGCGGAAAATTCTCCTATTCAAGTTTCCAGTCTCTTGCACGGAGCTGCCCGGCAGAGGAAGGCGAGGCGCCTGGGGTGGGGGTGCATCTCCTCCGGGCTGCCTCCCCGCACCCGCATGCAGGGCCACTGTGCCAGCGCGTAGCTGCCACAGGCCGACACACAGCAGGTGCCCGATAAACAGGTGATACAGGATGAAAGAATCAAGTGACGGATGTGCCTCAGGAGTGGCCACTGGAGAAGGTGGACAAGGGGCCTCGCAAGACACCCTCTTTCCACGCCAGGGGTGGAAGCCCAGAAGGGAGATCCCAAGGGTGCTGGGAGAGGCTGCCCCCAGCCCGGCCCCCTGGAGAGCTCTCAGCAAACTCCAGGTTCAGACTGGGCCCCAGCGGGTGCCTTCACTTTGACCGTGAGGCCTGCCTATAATTAAAAGCTTGGTTTTCTACGTCGGCGGGGGGGGGGAAGGGGAGCAGAGGCAAGGCAGGGGCCACCTCGGACCTCTTCCTAGAAGGCCTGCCCACCCATCAGGAACCCTTAGGTGCCGAAGGGCTCAGCCTCGTTGGCCTCGTGGTCCATGCAGGGCTTGCCCACAGGCCTCTGGTTGTCCAGGGCTAGGGCCCCAGGGTCTGGGCGGGCTTCAGGGACCAGAAGCTCAGGGTCAGGTGACTCTGAGACCTTGGTGTCCAATGTTGTTCCCTCCTCCTCCTCCTCTTCTTCTGCCTCCTCCAGAGTCAGCCCAAACTGGAATCTGTCGGGGCCACCCTGACCGGGGCTGGTCAGATCCACAGGACTGCGGGGAATCTTGCTCTGGTACCACTCACGGTTGTCCTCCAGTGTGTCCAGCAGGCCCTGTGCATCTGGGTGCACCAGATCAGCCCACGTCTCCCACAGTGGGTGTGCGATGTAATCAATGAAACCCACCTGTGGGTGGATACAGGGCAGGGTGGGGGAGGGAGCTGTATGGCAAGTCACCATGGAACCCTGACCTGGACCAGCCTCCAGGCCTTTATCCCAGTGGTGGTTCCTTCTGTCTGAAATGCCAGTTCCCAATCCTACGCATCCTTCAAAACCCTCTTCAAAAAGCCCCTCCTCTAGGAAACCTCTCCTGCCCTTTCTGGTTTCCCTCAGCCCCTCATCCCTGACACTTCAGGGCAGGATGTAGGTGTCCCCCTGACTGGGAGCCCCTCCAGGGCCCACCACATCACCCAGATATTTCCAAACTCCGCAAGTAGGGATCCCATAGTCCAGAGAGAATGTGTCCCAGGCCCGACTCCACACAGCCCCGGGCAGACCTCACCCTTCGGGCGCTCCCCCTCGCTGGCCAGCTGGGCTCAAGCCAGGACTCCTGGGGTGGGCTCACCCGCTGTTTCCCTCCCCATCCCCAGTGTCTGCTGGTGGCTCAGCCCAGGGGCCCTCAGACCTGGGACTTCTCCACGGAGGCAGTGTGCTTGTCGCACATGGGGCTGATCTCCAGGCCCGATTCACGCTCCCGGTCCCCCTGCTGGAAGAACTCGGCCATGATGCGGTCCGTCCACCGGCGGTACAGCTCCAGGGGCTTCGTGGGGTTGCTGAGGTCAGCACAGTGCACCAGGTTCTGCAAGACCTGGGGAGACCAAGGCTCAGGAAGGGCTTGGGCCGGGCCGCCCTCAGGCCTGCTAGCCTCCGCAAGAGGCTGGCGCCAGGAACACACCTGCCTTCCAGGTGGGGAAACCGAGGCCTGGGTGGGAAAGAATGGCTAAGGCGTAGGTGCCTCCGTTTCAAGTTCCCTGCATAGGCGGTGTTTCATAAACAAAGCCAGGCAAGAGTCGTGGAAAGCGAGGCTCCAGGGCTCCACGGGACACACACCTGGATGCGGTCAGAGTAGTTGTCCAACAGCAGGACTCCGAGGCTTGTCACCTTCTTGGTCTCCACCATGGTCTTGAGGTCCGCCAGGAGGTTCATGTGTTTGGACATGTCCGTGGCCAGCACCTGGGAGCAGACAAGGGAAGGTTGCCCGCCCCACCTTCCAGACCCCACACCCACTCCGGCCTTAGGCCCTCTGAGCCTCGGGGTCCTCATCTGTGCAATGGGGGGGATGGAACAAGATTCACTGCAAACCTAGTTCACAAGAGGAGCTGAGTCAGTGGTCACTTCTCCAAGGTCATTGGGTTCATGGGGTTCACATGGGACAGGGCACAGGGAGAGATATGAAACTGGGGGGCGGGGGTGAGGTAAGCTGTGCCTGAGGGCAATGGTGAAGCCCAGCGGAGGGCATAGCCTGTGCAAAGGTCCTGGTGCCAGATGAGCTGAGGAACACAGAGGAGGCAGTTTGGGCTGGAGCCAGTGAATGCAGTCGCGATGGTGGGTGAGGAGAGCAGTGAGGCTCAGGGAGGAGCAAGGGGGTTATTGAGGGCCATGGGGACCACAGGTGGATCCGAAACCAGGAAGGACCTGCCGTGGTGCTCCCTAACCCCACCCCCTGTAGCCACTGTGCAGTCAGAAGGGCTTTTTTCAGACATTCAGAGGGAAGTTCAGCTCTGAGCACAGCTGTTTCAACTTCCCTGAAAAAAATAAAATCAGTTTCATTGGACCTGAGCACAGCCCGCCCAGGTGTGATCACCACACAGCTCATGGGCTTCTCTGAGAATCAAGGAAGAAAATCTCAATCCCCAAACCTCCCATTTGCCTGAAATGATGCTCCCCTGGGGGCACCTGTCGCCCAAGGCCCCAAGTCAAGTCCACCTCACCAAATGTTTAATTCCTCTTCACACAGAGACTTGATTTCCTCTGAGCTGTCCCCATATGCTGTTCCCGCTGCCTTGGTCTCCCCCACCTCATGGCGCTCTGCACACCACAGGCCCTGCCGATTTCAGTGTTTCCCTCCTGGGGAAGCCCTCCCTGACCTTGAGTACTGCCCCACCCCCCATCACGGCTCCATCTCTAGGTTCTCCCGTCATGGCTCTGCCTGTGGGTTCATCTCCCTCCCAGGCCAGGAGTCTAATAACGACCAGAATTCTACTGGTATTGGCACAGGGCAAGCACACAATAGGTGTCCAATAAATGTTTGTTAAATTGATGAAAGAGGGGCGCCTGGCTGGTTCAGTCCACAGAGCAGGCAACTCTTGATCTCAGAATTGTGAGTTCAAACCCCATATTGGGCGTGGTGCCTACTTAATTAAAATAATAATAAGTAGAGGTAAAATAATTAATGAATGAAGCACAAGACCCCAAAGCTGACTGTTGTCTTCTGATCTGAAAAATACAGACTTAGGGCTCAGAAGAAATTGCACGGGGAAACCCTAGAAACTCCGTGTCTGAAGTGAAGCCAGGATTTCATTCACCCAACCGAGGGTCTGGTGACCCTCATCTGGGGCTTGGATGGTCTGGTCATTGACCCAGTTCACAGAGGAGGAGGCCCAGGTTCAGAGCGGAGATGTGTCCAGGTCCAGCTGAACCCCCAGCCCGGCCAAGATCGCCCCATCCCCTTCCCAGCCACGTCCTCACCATATCGATGACCATCCTGCGCAGACTCAGCCGCTGCTTGGCGCTGAGGTTCTGGAAGATGTCACAGTTCTCTGCCTGCAGCAGCTTGAAGCCCACGGCCAGGTGGTGGTTCTCCAGCACGGAGGCATCATTGTACATGAGTGCAAGCTCTGAGTCTGTGAGGGAGGCAGACCTCAAGACGTGTCCACCCACCAACTCCACCCAAAGGCAGGTTTTGCAAATCCTTGGCAAACTCCTACTCGTGTCGTGCATGGAGGCCCCAGTTCTAATGCCCTCTATTCCATGAAGCCTTCCGGAATTCTGTCTTTGCCCTGATCCCTGCCCTGCCTGCAGGTCTGGGGATATCGGTGTTCAGTTCTCCCTCCTCGAGACTGGGGACTCCTTGACACCTTGGCCTGGCAGCAGAGCGTGCACACTGGGTGCCGGTTGAATGAACTACTGAGTCACCATCTTATTAGACTCTGGGATTGTTGAATAAGAAGGCTCCACTCTCATCCCCGGCTCCCCAAGGATCTATACAAGAGGCACCCGGTAATTAACTGACTGAGTTCTTCAGGCACCTCGAAGGACCCAGAAACTTTAACATCTTCATGATCCCAGATCAGCTCCGCCATGTTTATTATTTTCTCCTTTACTAAGCACCTACTGTGTACCTGGAACTGCTCTGAGCACCAAAGGGGGGGACTGTCCCAGCCATTTCACAGACAGGGAGACTAGGCTCGGAGCAGGAAAGGGTGGGCCTGAGGTCACGTGATTGACTGGCGGCCGGGCCCCACCCCCGACTCACTGGTGTTAATGAGAAACTGGTTGGAGACCCCAGGATGGTCCACATCATGGATGGCGCTTGCAAAGACGGCAGCCAGGACTTCCAGGTCTGTGAAAACGTCCTGGGCAGGCAGGAGGCCTAAGAAGTGAGGGGTGTGCTCTCTGCGCCCTGCACCACCCTGCCTGCCTCTAGACTTAGGGTCAGTACCTCAAGAGCAGGTGTGGCCAGCAGCACATGCGCGGACTGAGCCACATCAGCGGCGTGTAGGCTGTTGTGGTAGGCCACATCCGCATGATAGTGACTCTCCAGCGTCAGAAGGTAGGTGACGAGTGTGTCTGGCGGGATCTGAAACCTCTTGAGCAGGTCCCGTTCCTGGTCCACCACAGGCCTCCAGTCAAGGCCGTGGCCTCTGGGCAGCAGCATACACCGTTCCTACGCCTTCTCGCCTTCTGAACTCCTATCCGCCCCCCAGATGCCCCCTCTTCCAGGATGCCCTCCCTGCTCTCCCTCTGAATCCCCTTGGTGTCTCTGTCCTTCCTCGCTGGTCTATCTTTGACTCCAACACTGAGTCTCTTCAGGGGCGGGCTCAGGGCTGAGGATTACTGACAATGAAGTTTTCAACCTAACAAACTTCTATTCTTCCTTCAACACGTAGCTCACATTATGCCATTTGGGGGTATCAGGGAGGATTTGAAGAATGAGTGTCCCCTGAGGTCTTAGGGTAGGAAGATGTGAAGGGAAGAAATCCCAGTAGCACTGGAAGCCAAGGGCAGGGAGGTACCTGAAAGATGTTGAATATGATGGTCGTAAGGGGCCGGTTTCCACTTAGCTCCGCCACCTTGAACACATCAAGCGCCCATTTGTTAGAATCTTCCAGTTCCTAAAACGGGAAGAACTGCAGCTTAACTCCAGCTCAGCTTGCTCAGACTCTGGACCCCTGACCTCCCCCACCAGGCCTCAGGTCCTGTGCTGAGCCCCACCTGCCCAGTATACAGGTGGGCAAACTGAGGCCCAAGATAGGCCATCCACGCAGAGCCAGGACTCAAAGTCAAGTCTCAGTATTCCAGTTGGGGACTCACCTTGGCCAGCTGCCCCTCCTGGTCAGTCTGGATCCCAAAGCGCGGCACGGTGGCTGCAGACAGGCTGGCACTGTAGGGGAGCCCACGCAGGCTGCTGATCTGGGACATGGGCCTTGGGGTCTCCGTGGGGGTCACCGTAGGTAACTCCACCTCAGTCTGCTGGTCTGTAGACGGGGCGGGGCGGGGCTTAAGGAAACTGATTCGCCTACTGGGGTCATCCTGCCCTGCCTCGGGCCACGGACCTTGCCAAGCCTCAGGATCAGCCTGTGTCCTTTTCATCCGTTTCACATGCCCCTTTGGTAACCAGGGCTCAGCATTTCCCCCCAAACACCCAAATGTGCTTCCCATCTCCCAAGCTGGAGACCCAGCTGTCACGTTCGCTCCATGGCTCCCTTGGAAAACTTCGACTCATGCTTCAAAACCCTAGCTTTAAAACCCGTCTCCTCCCAAAATTCCCTCTGTTCCTCTCTCTGACCCATGGGGTTGGAAGTGTCCACGTCTGGCTCTGTCTTCTCCGTATCCAGGTCTGTAAAAGAAATCTTTTCTTTTTCTTGACTCTTCCTACCTCTGTTATGCTGCTCAAGCAGTGACCCAGCACGGCTCACCCAGGAAGGTTCGGGAGATGTACTCGGACACCTGGTTCCCAGAGCGGCTGGTTTCAGACAGGTGAGTTAATTCCCGGTTCAGCATCCGCTTGAACTGCAGGGGAAGGTGAGGACGGTGATGATGGGGGCACCGGTGATGATGGGGGCACCGTGGGCAGAGGCGAATGCTCTGGGCTATCCGGCCCTCCTCACCTTGTTGGAGGCCATTTCCCCCACTGAGTGGCGTGTCTGCAGTGTCTCCAGCTGATCCAGACACCAGTCCAGCTCGTCCAGTGTCTCCAAAGCCAGCTTCTGCCTAGTGTCCTCTGGGGGCCAAGCTGGTCAGGAGGCCTGCCTCACCCCCTGCTCGGGGACCCCACATCCCTCACGCCTCCTCCTCTGTATCTGGACCCTAGAGCCCTTCCCAATAAGGCCACTCAGGACCTCAGGATCTGAGTCCTAGATCTGTTCCCCAGGTAGCTGTGTGACCATGGATGAGCAGGTCTCTGTTCCTCCCTGGGCCTCAGCCTCCCCATCTGTAATATGGGTGTGACAGACCTCATCCCCAAAGGTGTTTTGGAGATTACAATTAGCAAGTCCCTAAGGACTCATGGGCTGAATAGGTCCCCATGGAGAGGAAGTTCACAGCCGCCCAGCTGTGGGAGGAAGGGGTAGGAGCAGGCACGTTACCTGTAAGTGGAAGGGGCTGACTGCCAAAGAGGGGGTTTTCGACCGAAGCCTGCCTGCGGTACAAATGGCCTCCCTCACTCGTACGGCCCCGCCACCAAGTCTCCAGGCCCCGCCCCTATCCAGCCCCCGCCCCGCCCCGCAAGTCGCTGGCCGCTTTCTTTCGAGTCAGGCCCCACCTCAGTTTTGCCCACCTTGCCTTCAGGCCCCGCCCCTCCTGGCATGGCCCCGCCCCTCCTGGCCTCTCTCCCGCAGGCCCCGCCCCCATATCCGCCCACAAGGGCCCCATTTCCTCCTCGGCCTAGCCCCGCCCCCGCCCCGCCTTCTGCGTACTTGGCTGCCCCGCGGCCTTGCAGGTGGGCAAGGGCTGCCACGTTGCTCCGAACCGTTCTCAGACTGGCTAGGACCTGTCGGAAGGGGCGTGATCAGCGCTAGAAAGCCGGGTCCGTTCCCCTTGCTTGGCTCAAGGGAGGAAGGGCACGTGGTGGGCACCCACCTGGGCAAAAGGTGTCACAATCATGTCTTCTCCGTGTCTGCGGGGTGGAGGGTAGGGGGATGGGACATCAGGAAGGGCGGCCAAGAGAGGCCCTCACGCTGGTTCCCATCTTCCAGCTTTTTACACATAAATATTTGTTTAATGTTTATTTATTTTTGAGAGAGAGAGAGAACATGGGAGGGGTAGAAAGAGAAGGAGACAGAGGATCCAAAGCAGGCCCTGCGCTGACAGCAGGAGCCTGATGTGGGGCCCGAACTCATGGCTGGGAAATCATGACCTGAGCTGAAGTCAATGCTTAACCAACTGAACCACCCAGGCGCCCCACCCCCACCGCCATCTTCCAGCTTTTACCCAGACTATGCCCTCAGCTGAGTGCGGCCTCCCCACAGGACTCCACCTTTGGTCCCTAAGCTCCCCTCACCTGACTCCTCTGAAAGCCACCAGAGCTCCTCTGACGGAGCCCCATCTCACAAATAGTGAACCGGGGGCAGCAGAGGTCTTAGTAGAGGCAAGGCAGAAATCACTGTATTTTCCTTTTCATTATGGCTACCGGGGACCTCAAATCAAGGCGTTTATTCGGTTGCCGCCAATTGGCCTTAAAGTCTCCAGACTGCCACGGAACTCCAGACACAAGTCAAGCACAGAGAATTACTGGATTTCATTCTCAGCATGCTCGACTGAATAAGGGAGCTCTCTGGAAAACACCTACTTAAACTTCAAAGCCCAGCTCAAATGACCGCTTGAAGGAGGTGTGCTGAAGGGAGGAACTAAGGAAGGAGGGAAGAACCGGGAGGTGTCATCCCACCAGACTTGGACTCACAGATCACTAGCCGCAGACGAGTTCCGAGACATGGCCTTGGGTGAGAGTTCGTAGTCACTGTCGGAGCGATATAAGAAGGACTCGCGCCTCTGGCTGTGCTGAGCAGGGGCCTGGATGACCCGGCCGAGGCCCGGGCCGGCCTCAGGGTCCAGGGTGCTTCTCCCGGATGAGAGTCCATTTTCCAGGTCAAAGCTGAAGGCAGATTAGGCATGGTCAGTGCCACCGGTCCTGGCATGTGGCTGCCTGGCTGTGGCCCATTCCCGTTCTGTCACATCCTCCCCGGGGCCTCTGGTTTGTCTCCCTCCCCACAGTTGCACCCCTACTCAGGGACCACGTGCCTCTCATTCCTCTGTCTCCACATCTGTACCCAGAGCCCTTTCCCCTGGGAGCATGAGTTTCGGATCTGTCCCCAAGTGACTGTGTGCCCATGGGTAGTTCCAGCCTTTCTCTGGACATCAACCACTTGGTCTCTAATGTGGACGAGGTATACTCCTTCCCGAGGAGGCTTTTGGGGAGTTACAACAGAGGACCCGAGGAGGGCAACTGTGCCTGTTTTACTGAGGAGTAAACTAAGGTCAAGGTCCCGTGGTAAATTCATGGGGACTGGAAATGACTTCCTGGGTTTTCCTTTATGGAGATGGCCAGGGTCCTGCCTAGATCTGACGTGCTCCAAGGCTCCCCCAGCCAGCTTTGGCGATGCTCCCCATCACCTGTCCCCACCCCCAGCTCCCAGGTCCCAGCACATTCCTTACGGCCCTGCCCCAATCCCCACAACCACGCCCCCAGCTCATTTTGCCTTGTTCTCCGTTTCCCAACTCGTCTGCTTCATCTTAGGTCCAAACGCTCTGCCTGTTCTCTTCCACCTCCGGGCCTTTGCACAGGCTGTGCCTTCTGCCCAGAGCACCAGTGTCCCTCCAGTGCCCCTGGTTTTGGATAATCCCCAAACCCCCCTCCCAGCTCTCAGCCCTTGTGTCTCCATCATGCCGCACTTTGACTGGGTTAAGGGGGATCTACACCCCTACCCCTTGGGATTAGAGATCAGAGAAAAAGTGGGAGGGGCGCGGTGAAATAGAAGTGTGGGGGAGGAGTTAGGAGAGTGAGCAGTTAGCAGCCAGGGACAGAAGGGGCCATCGGTGTGTGGGTCGTGGGTTTTTGAGAAGGGGACAGCCAGGAGAAACGAAGACAGGAAGACACTGGAGACCGCCCAAGACATCGGGCTCCTGGCTAAGGACCAGTGCCCATTTGGTCCCCTGCAAAGGGTCCCCATCCCAGTCCCCCCGCCAGGATCAGCACCTGCCGGAAGATTCTGAGCAGGGGATTCGGCTCAGACCGTGGTGGGGGTGGGGGATTCGACAGGATTCTGTCTAGTTCGGCTGGATTCGGTCTAGGTTGGTCAGGTACAGCCTGGTTTGACTTGATTGGGGTCTGATCACACAGGTTTGGACCTGGTCCGGATAGATTCGGTCGGGTGAATTCGGTAAGATTCGGAGAGGTCCGACCGCGCTCGGGCAGGCTCGGATGCATTCGGCCACGTTCGGCTAAAGCCGGCTTCGCTAGCGAGTCCTGGTGGCCCTCGGCCCGAGTCGGGCGTGTTCGGCTTCGTCCGGCCTCACTCGGGTAAAATCGGGCTTATTCGGCTGTGTCGGCGGCTCTCGGCCTTTTCGAGTTCACCGCCTCCAAGAGAATCCCCAGACAGCTGGTGCGTCTGAGTGCCCGCTTCGTGACGTCACCCTTAGGGGCGGGGATTTTTAACCCTACCCTGCCCGGACCAAGGCTTGATGGCTGGCCGCGAAACACTCTGGAGGGCTACCGGCAGCGGATACCCAAACCTGCCCTTGGAGCGGGGAGACCTCGGGGTGGTGCACCCCTACCCCACCCTTGCCTCTCCTCAAATGTTCTGGAAGAGCAAATCTATGGATCAGTAGGGAAACTGAGGCCAGGAGAGGCAACAGGGTGCTGGATTCGCATCCAAGTAATGGGTGCAGAGGGTTAAGGGCTGGGCCGGAATTTTCGCGCCGCGAGAAAAGTGGTTTTTCTTTCTGCTCTAAACTTAGCCCGGAACGGCGGGGTCAGACCGTGGTTCCATGACGCGGGCGGCGCGGAGTGAGGTGGCCTGGACTGTGGGAATCGCGCGTCTGTCCATCGGTTAGATAGGTAAACTGAGGCAAGTGACCCTCGGAGGAACCCACCCTCCTCTAGTCTCACTTTCTGGGAATGGTGGCTCTCCCTCAACGCCTTTGAGCTCTCTCCGGAACCCTCCGCAGGGACCCGTCTTCGCAGGCATCTATCTGGTGCCCTGGGGGCGCTCTCCGGGACCTGGGACACCCCTCCAACCCCTCCGGGACTGAAATGGCGCCATCAAGGACCACGGTCACGACTCCCTCGGCCCTGCCGGCTGTCGCTGGCCCTGTGACCTTGGTGAAGGGACTTCCAGTCCCTGAGCTGCCAGGTGCCAAATTATCAAGTGAGTACTAACGCGGCACGAATCCAGCGCAAGGTGCCAGACGCGGTCGGCGCCCACAAGCCTCGCCCCTGAGCCCCACGGGGTCACAGCTTCCTGAAAGGGTCGGGATTCGAACCCTGAACAGTGGATCAAATCTTTGCAGGACGCGTGCGGGGCTGCGACGAGCCGGCGCTCGGCGAGCGCAGGTCCGCGTTCAGGGTGGGACACACAAGTCGCCCTCCTACGCAGCGAACGCCCAGCTTCGAAGGCCCCAGTCAAATCAGGTCTTCGTCTGTAGACCCCGAAGGCTTACTGTGAGGACCCCCGGGACACCTAGCTGCTGGCTCCGGGACTGACCCGGGAGCCAGCCCAAGGGGAGGAGTCGTTTCCTCCTCCCTCGCCGCCTGGGCGTTCAGCCCGCCCGCCCCGGCCGACGAGGGTCAGGAGGAGACGTGAGCCTCAGCCCGTCCCGCTCTGGGCCAAACAGCTGGAAAGGGACAGACGCTGGTCCCCAGGGCAAATGTACAGGCAGCGGGTGGAGGGAGACAGAGACGAAGAAAGACAGAGTCTCCAAGCACGCGAGACAGAGAGAGGGCAGAGCGAGAGAGAGACCGAGAAAGAGAGGGAGGGACAGAGCATCCCTACCCCGATTCCCCACCCGGCTCCAGCTGTCCCTGCCTCTGCCCTTCCCACCTCCGGCCCGGAGGTTCTGGTGACCCCCGCCAGGCCCTCCTTGTCGCCTCACCACAGCGGATGGGCCACAGTGAAGCGCCGCTGCAGGCGGATGCTCTGGTTTACCAGGAACTTCCTGAAGAGCCCGGGGGAGCCGCGAGGGGAGCCCCGGGGGGAGCCGGGCCCAGGGGCCGCGGCGGGCGCGGGGGGTCCCTGCATCGCCGAGACCGCGTGGACGCTGCACCCAGCACGGGCTGAGCGGGACCTTTTCTGGACAGCCGAGGGGGCGGGGCCCGGCGGGGAGGGGGCAGAGGGCGCACCGGCCCCGCCTCGCCGCTGGACCTCTCCTTGATGCCCCCCTCCGGGACAAATGGGGAAACTGAGGCACTGTGCTGGACGCAACTCTCTGCTCCCTCCATTTGGGGGGTGGCCCCGTGGGTCCCAGAGCCCGGATCTTACGCCACTTCCCTCTGCCAAAAGGTCCCCAATTAGGGCAGCTTTGGGGGTTGATAACTTGGCTGAAAGGAGTGAAATGCGGAAGTCGGAAAGGGAAGCGTCCTCCGTTCTGAGAGGGTTACAGAGGTACGGAGTTTACCGAGGGGCTGCCCATTTCCTACACCTCTCTGCCCATTTTCCATACGGAGAAAAGGAGGCCTGAAGCTGCTCAGGGCTGTCCAGAAACCACAAACCCTTAACCCTTTTGCCAGGTGGAGAAATTGAGGCTTGGAGGGAGGTGGTAAGAGGCACAAGGCTTTGCCTCAGGGCAGAGGGGTTCAAACCCAGCTCCCCCTCTCTGGGTCCCCCTCCACTAGGCCCCGCATGACCCCCACCCACTCTGACATTCCCCAGGCCCCATCTCTGGATCCTTTCCGCTCTCTTGCTGTTTCTACTGCACAAACATCCGCACTCCACTCCGGCCAGGTCTCCTGCCTGTGAAGCATCAGCTGCCTCTCCTCTGCCCCAGGAGGGGCCCCAGGGGGCCTGGAAAGGGAGGTGTGTGTCTGGGGGTCTTCAGGCGTCTGTAGCAGGTGCTCTATGCTCCGAATGCCGGCGTTGGGGTGGGCCTGACGTATTCCATAGAAAAGGAAGTCAAGTCTCAGGGTATCACACTCAGAGGCAGGACCTCGAATGTCCATGTCTTAGGCAGAGGCAACTGAGGCCACACAGAATCTCTAAGTCCTTCTGTGTCCCTGCTGTGGGATGACACCCCCCTCCCCTGCCTGGGCTTTGCCCCAGGGGACTTCATGAGTTTTGGGGTCCCTAGACAAAAGGCACCCACATTTCTGGCACTCCTAGGGGAATGTAAGATACAATGGGGTGATTAGAGCTTCAGTGGGGGAAACTGAGGAACCACAGGGAGAAGAACTCAGACTCTCCTGACTCCCAACCATCCTAGGGTCCCCATTGTACAGGTGAGAAAATGGAGGCTCAGAGAAGAAGGGTCATGCTACTGCTCAAGAGTGCAGAGAGTCTCAAGGACCTAGGTGGGAACCCCCTCCCGTCCCTGTGGCCCTGCAACTGGACACCTGGTGGGAACCAGACTTGTTGTCCCAAAGACAAAAATACCGTCTGTAGCTGCTGCGTCTGGACCTAATTATAGCCGGTCCCCAGGGGATAGAGGCCGCCAGGATCAGCCTGGTGGAGGCACTGGGGACAGGGTCAGAGGAGCCTTGATACCATCTCGGCCCCATGGGAGGGGCTTGTAATCGTCTCCTGTCCCCAAGGAGAAACTGAGGCACGGAGAGACTCAGTCTTTCCCCAGAAGTCACAGGTTCATATGAAATGGAAAGCGAAGACAGAAATGCATCAATACAAACTGCTTCCTTCTAGCCTGGAGCTGAGCCAAGGGCTGTGCATGTAAAAGTCATTTGATTTTCAGAGCAACTCTGCAAAGTGGGGATGCTCATTTTGCAGATGGGGAAAATGAGGCACAGAGAGATGGTGTTCACTTGCCTGGGGCCACACAGCCCTGAGTGGTCGGGCCAGGGTCACTGAGGCCTAGGCAGGAGGGCTCCCTAGCTTGTCCCCTCTCCCACTTAGTGCTTAACTGGCTCCATCCCCTCTGAAGTCCCAGAGGCCCCTCTGACATTCATGTTTTATCAAAAGTTTTAATAGGTTAATGGTTTGAAACATTAATAGGTTCAACTTTAAATATTTTATTAACAGTTTTAACAGTGATGCTCTATTAATAGCTTTTTGGATGGAGAACCTGAAGGCTGGTCGGCTTGACTGCGGGAGGCCCCACACCCAGTCAGCTAAGGGGCTGAGGCTGAAGGAGGGCTGGACGTGAGGACTCCCACCTTGACTTTGCCCCTGGGTGCTGCGTGACCTGAGGAAGTGCCCAGCACTCTAGTGCCCTTCGCCTATCACTGGAATTCCCCCCATTTGAGCATTCTTTCCCTGGGCAGACACTTTTCTCCTCTGCCACCAGGTGGCCCCAGTGACATGGGTGCTGTTATACCCATTTTACAGTAAACTGAGGTCTGGAGAGGAGCCATGACTTGCCCAAGTCCCCATAGACAAACGGAGAAGAGTAGGGTCTGAGTCCAGTGTCTAGATGCTCACATGGTCGAATCTCACCCTCCTCTGCTCCAGACCCTCCCCATGGCTCCCTATTACCCTTCTATCTCAATCCACACCTCTTTGAAAGCCTTGTCTGGTTTGAACCTTTTGAGGTCTGAGCCTCCCTATCTCCCCTATCCCCCCACCTTCCTCTTGGCTCACTCTGGTCCAGTCTCATCCCCCTCCTTATTTTTCCTCAAATCAGCCAGGTTCATTCCCACCCCATGCCTTTGCCCAAATGCTTTCCTCCTGCTGACTCTCTGTATTTCAGGTCATAGCTGGAGCATGACCCCCTCCAGAAAGCCCTCTCTAACTGGATGGGTAAATATTCTCTGAGCATCCTTGTCTCATAGGTACAATTTTACATTTCCTGTCATGATTATTTGATCTGGATCTGCCTCGCCCACCAGACCCTCAAAGGCAGGAAGCCCATGCCTAACCATGTGCCCTCAGTGTCTGGCACTCACTATGTACTCAGTAAATGCTTGGAAATAAATAGAGAGGCTCCCCTCTCACCCTCCAGCCACAATGACCTGTGTTCAGCTCTTCATATACCTGATCCTCTTTGAGTCTGAGGCTTTGCACATTCTGTTCATTCTGCTTAACATATCCTTTCCTTCATTCCGGCTGGGTAAATTCTGTTCATCCTTCAGTTTAAGCTTAGATGCCACCTCTTCCAAGCCATCTTTTCTCACCCCCTACTCGCCCAGTGCTGGATCAGAAGCCTCCTCTGAGCGCCCCTGGCACCCTGACCTCCCCCCATTACAACACAGGTCACTCTGTGCTGTTTCCACCTGGCATAAGTATGTCCACCATCAGCCTGTCAGCATCTGTTTATCCATGGCTGAGTCTCCGTACAGGACCTGGCACATAGTAGGTGCTTAATAAATGCTTGCTGAACAAGATGCTAGCATCCTCCCAGACCACATGATCTGCCTGGGGCAGTAGGAGGACAGCCAGAGCTGGGGACCAGGCTCCCACACAAAAAGTTCAAGACAAAAACGTAGAAAGTACAGATTCATGTTTGCATCTCACTATCAACACTGACATTCAGAGAAGCACTGCCACTTCTTTAGGATCACACAGTAGGTTAGCCTTGAACCCAGCTTCTGGGAGGGCTGAGACCCTCCCCACACCCCAGCATATATATGCACGTGCAGATGCACGCACAGTCACAGGACCACAATCCCCTGCCTTCCGGAGTCACTTGGAGTCTCCCCCCTAGATGGGCCGAAACCCGTCTGTTTGTTCTTTCTTGAAGATGGAAAATCATGAGTCACTGGGAGTGGGACAGGAGGAGCTGGGGGATGGGGGGGCTGGTGGGGGCAAGCGGCCTGCTGGGTCACCTGGGAACGGCTCCAAATCCTCTGGGCCATGGGGCCCATCTGCCCCAGATGTCTCCCAGAGCTGCTAGAGGACCAGGCTGGGAGTGTTACTCCAGGCTCGATGACCAAGTAAGCAGTTAGTGGCCCCAGGAGGTCCAGGGACCAAAGTGGGAAAAATGAAAATCAAGATCCAGAGGGGAAAGCACTCATCTGATGTCACCCAGCCTGGCCTCAAACCCAGGATTCTGGATCTGGCCTAGAGTCAGGTGGCTCCCCCTCCCATTCAAGGGGGGCCTGGGGTTTCTAGAGCCTGCTCCTCAGCCCTCCAGCTCCTCAGACTTCCTGCCCTGAGACTCTCATCTCTGGCCCCTCTAAGACCCCTGTTTTACATCTCTGTGTTTGTTTTCTATCTTTGTCTTATTCCCTTGCCGGCCCCTCCTTGGTTTATATGAAAAAGGAGGAGCAGTCCTCCCTCTTAATTCCCCCTTCTCCACCCCATCCCTGCTCTGCTCATGTGGAAAAAACATGCTGTTCTCAGTCTCCCCAAGAGGCTTCTCTCCTCCCCAGGTCACAGGAGGCAGGGCGGGGAGGGGTGGCCAGATCACAGAGAAGGCTCCTTCCCCCAGCTCTGGGGACAGCCTGCCCTGGTCCTCTCATACACACTCCCCAAAGTGTCCTCAGATGCTCATGGTGACCACCAACCCCACAAACATCCCAGGACATTCCAAGATCTGGGGGACCCTCGGACATCCAACTGGGTCAGAGTGAGGTCACCCTCAGTCACACACCCATGGGCACCACAAGGGGAAACACGTAGGCACGTACGCACCGATGTACACACACCCAAACACATCCAGTCACCCACAGAGACACAGCTGGCTGTGGACACTCACACAACAGGTCGGAGTACACATGGGTGCAACTGCTCAGACACACACTCAGATGCAGTTGCACCTTAGCACACCCACAGACCCATAAGCAAACCCTCCAGCTCCACCCCACATAAAAAGCAGATTTTTCCTTCAACAAACCGGCCTCAAGCCAAACAGCAGAGACCCCCGCCCCTGGAGAAGCAAGGACCCTCCCCCACTCCCGCCAGGCCCCGCGCGCCCCTCCCCCACGCCTAGGGAGTGCCCTGCCCCCGCCCACCTACCGCCTGTAGAAGGAGGTGGGCCAGGAGCGCAGCGACTTCTCGAGCCCGGGCCGAGGGCTCCGGTCCCGCTCACTGCGGCCCGCGGACTTGTCCGGGTCCGAGTAGAAGCGCTGCTGGATGCGGATGGGGCGCCGGGGCTGACGCCACAAGTGCTTCGGGGGTCTGGCTATGCCTTGGAGGCTGCGAGCGCGACTCAGCTCGCTGGATGCCTCCGCCCCTTCTTGGACCCCTGGGGTCTCCATGCTCCAGAAGGAGGCGGCCGGGAGAGCTGGGAGCAGAGAGTGCAGGGCACGGGAGCCGTCCCTGAGAACGAGGAGTATCTGCGCCCGCCCGGGTCTGGCCAGGACCGGGGGTGGAGGCGACAGAGAGGAGCTGTCCGCGCTGGAGGTGCTGAGGTGGGAGAAGGTAGAATCAGGGACTCAAGGTGGGGCTGACACCGAGGAGCTGTCCTTGCCCAGATGGTGCTGAAGGATAGCACGGAAAGAAGAACTTGGGGGTGGGGGTTGGAAACAGGGTATGGGGATACCCCGAGAGAAGAAAATGGTTTGCTGTCTTCCCCTCTAGTGATGAGTGAAAAAGAGTCAAGACGTGGGCTTAGAGTGAAGACACAGAGATTGTCCTCCCTGTTGCTGCCGAATGGAGAGCCGGGAGACAGGGGCTCTGGAGATCCCCAGCACTAAGGCTCTGTCCCTTCCCCTGGTGCTGAAAGGGAAGGTGGTAGATTCAGGGACTCCGGGTGGATGACATGCGAGGAGCTAGCCGCAGGAAGCGCAGAGACAGAGGTTCAGGAGCACCTCCACACCAGATTGTCGTCCGCCCAGGAAGTGCTGAAAGCTGAGCAGCGGCGGGTCCTCAACCCTCCCCAATGACTGTAGCAAAGAGGAGTCTGGAAGCAGAGTCAAGGGCTCTGGTCTTCAGAAGTAGGCGCAGATGGTGTTTCTCTGTCAAGCTCAGGAAGGTAGGATTAGAGGTTCAGCCCCAGATGGGGTCTCCTTGGAGCCCTAAAACCCCCACTCGCACAGGGCAGAAATCCGGGAAGGGCAGAGAAATGGGGAGGGCTGTAATAGGGCCATCCCATCCCTGGGGTGGGCACGCAGAACTGCGTCTAGTCGGGGCTGACAACAGCGGAGGGGTAGAGAGGGGCACCCTTTTATAGCCACACCAAAGCCAAGACCCTTGGCGGAAATGGTGGGATCTCATTCGTCCCACTATGCCTTGCCACCTCACAGCCACAATTCCTGCCCTCAAATCCCAGGCCTGCCCCTCCCTTCCCCAGTTCTAGAAACTCAAGGCCCTACCCACCAGACATCATAATCCCAGGAGTAATTTCCTGTTAAGTGGCAGAGGGAGGGTGAGAACATTTTCTATTATGGTTAACAGAAGTAGACATGGAGAAGAGTAGGGGCGGGTGGCTGGGTGTGGGCTCTGGGCTGGGGCAAGGATGCATTTGGAGCCACTAGTTCAGTAGATTTGGGGGCAGGAAGAGCCATGATCTCAGAAGGATATTTCTCATGGAGACTACCCTCTACCCTAGTTGTGTCTCCAGGTTGGAGAAATGGGAAATGTTTGGGCCAGAGAATCCAACAGACTGAGTTCAAGCCCCAGTACTGATGATCATGTCCCTGTATCCTGGCTTGATGGAAGGGTGAAAAGGGTCACCTATGAAGGGCCAAAGACTAGGAGCTGTCCACACCAGTCCCCCTGCTCTTTTACCCCTGCTGGTGTCCACCAGTGCCTGTGTGTCTACCTCAAAAATAACGTCCGTATCTGCCTACTTCTCTCCCGCCCATGACTCCACCTTGGTCCATGTACCACCATCTCCTGCCCAGAACTGCCCAAGCCTCTTCAGTGGGCTATTGTTGCTTCCACCTCTGCCCTGGACAATTCTGCTCAATAGTCACAGAGAATTTTTTAAATGCCAATCTGATCAACTCACTCACTTGAAAACCCACCCATGGCTCCCCATTGCACTCCATGAGGTTTTATGTGGTCCAACCCCTGCCCACATTCCCAGCCTTCTCTCCCGTCCTCCAGTTACACTGATTTGTGTTCAGCTACTCACACACCTCATCTGCTTGAGATGTGCTTTGGAATTCTTTTCCTTCTAATTGGCATGCGCTTTCCTGCCCTTCTGTGGCTGACTTTGCCTAATCCTTCATGTTAAACTTAGATGCCACTTCTTCCAAGTGGTCTTTTCCTCACCCCATATCTCCCAGTGCTGGGTCAGGAACCTCCTCTGAGCTCCCATGGCATTCTGATCTCTCCAGCTCGTATGAGCCTCTCTCCATCAGCAGCCTGTGAGCACCTGTTTGCCTGTGGCTGTGTTCCCAATACGGGGCCTGACACACAGCAGGTGCTTAATAAATGTTTCCTGAACAAGTTACAGAAAGGTTCAGCTAGAGGAGGCACTCGCTCCAGAGACTGCCCCCTTCATCCCCATCTGCCTTCTCACCTGCTTGGGCCTGGACTGTGGCTTTGCTCTGTTCCTCGAGCCTCAATGGTGAACACGACACGGGCACTGTGTTCAGCCTCTCCGGGGGTCCCAAGGCGGCTTGACAGCGGGGGCAGTAACGGGGTCCCTGAGAACCTTCTCCGGATGACACCACTGCCAAGCGGGCTTGTGGGAGCCAAGCCAGAATCCACCGACTCTCGGACCCGCTGGGGAGACAGGAGTGAGACATAAACAAGTTCCCAGGCAGGGTGTCTCTCTGGGACCCAGGGGACCACGAGGGGACTCTAAGATGCCCTCATCCAGGTTCCTGGACTGGACCAGAGAGCCGTATCTCAATCCTACTTTCTCCCTGAATGAATTTACATCTCTGAGTCTCAGTGTCCTCATCCATGAAATGGGGGTGTGGATCTCAGACCTGCAGAATATGACTAGTCCTGGCCCACAGTAGGCATTGCAAGAATATTTAATTAATCAATTAGTACATAGCATATTTATTATTGATGACATTATATAATATATACTGCTCTTTAATATAATAATACCCTAATGGTTTTCTTTCATATTATATGTTTATTAAAACATAAAGATAAAACCTGCAGTACATAAACAATAACAGTACCAATATCTAACATTTCTTGCACACTCACTCCAGTGTAGGTGCTGTTCTAAGGATCCCTTATGCATTAGTTCACAAGGACACAACAGGGCTATTATATACCATAATCCTCATTTTACTTAAAAACTTTTTTTAGAGATTTTATTTTTGAAAATAATCTCTATGTCCAGTGTGGGGCTCAAACTCACAACCCTGAGATCAACATCACATGCTGTACTGACTGAGCCAGCCAGGCATCCCCTCCCCATTATCCTCATTTTATAAACAAGGAAACTGAGGCTCAGAGGTTAAGAAAATGCCCACATTTGCTGTTGGTAAATAAACCCTGAATTCTGAGCGTTAGTGTGTCATCTCTTGAAGGAAAAACTGGACAGGAGAAATTAAATGAGATGGTGTTGGCAAGCATTCCCAAGGAAGCACTTGAGACATTTGAAAATCAAACAGAATCAGAACGAATCAATGAATCAGCAAGTGTGAGCTCTCCAACCCAACAGAACTAACTGGCTCCCCCCCCCATGCCATGTGGTGTAGGGAAAGCACGCCTCAGTTTTTCTACCTGTGAAATGGGATGAAAGCGACACCAATTATTTGGGGTTGTTAATAAAAGTACAAGTTCCACACGTTCCAGTCACAGTCTGAGAACTGTCAGTGGTGCTGACTCCAGGACTTGGAAGTTACAGCGTTGGGTTGGGGGGGTGGGGGTGGGGTCAAAGGAGCAAATGAGATGTGGGAGAGGTGGGGCTTGGAGGGCAGCCCAGCCTTCTGCTCTGCCACTGAGCCTCACCAATTAATCCATCTCGACAATCAGACTAAACATTCAGATGGGAGAACTGAGGTCCGAGAAAATATGGCTCATGGGGCGAGAGCCAGGGCACGGGGACGCAGGGAAGAAGGTACGTGGAACACTAGGACCCAGGATACTTAACCAGTCCCCTCACTTCCAACCCCATATGAGCATAACCCTCTCCCAGGAGCACCTAAATTGTAACGTAGAAATCTAAGAGTTCAGCACTAGGCCTCCCCTGGGAGGATTCCTGGCAGCTGGGAGGAGGTATGGGGAAAGCAGAGGGCGGCATGTGCAGCTACAGTGGGCGCCTCCCAGAACAGGAAGCCCGCTGGGATGTCACCTGCCCGTTTTCTTCTTGGGGAAGCTGGTCCAGATGGAGAAACCACTTGCCCACAGGCATCCTCACTCATTTATTCACTCAACAACAACAACAACAAAGTTCATATAGTGCTAGAAAGAAAATTAAACTGAGTAATAGAGAGCGATGGGGGGGGGGGCACTGACAATGTTCAGGCGTAGTTAGGGGCCTCTCTGAAGAGGTGACTTTGAGCTGAGACCTGAAAGAGGAAGGAGCTGTCCAGGAGAAAGCTACAGCGAAAGCATGCCAGGCAGAGGGAATAGCATGTGCAGAGCCCCTGAGGCAGGACTGAGCTGGTGGGTCTGAGGAACAGCAGAGAGGCTGGAGTGGAGTGTGGGAGGTGAGAGGTGATCTGAGCTGATTCAGAGCCTCAGGGGAGGGATGAGGGGTTGGGAGTTGATTATGGGAACGGACTGAGAACTCCTGAGGGATGTGATTTGCTTTATCATTCTAAGAAGCCCCCTGTGTCTATCTCAGAGCAAAGTGACGACTAGGTCATGGGTCACGGACGAGCCCATGGGTGGATTCGGCATATGTTTTGGAGGCTGAGAGATGGACCGTGGCCATGGATGTTCAAGGGGGTTCAAGGGTAAGTCATGATTATGACGGGTGTAGTCATTTACCGGATAACTTAATAGCCACATAGTTACCTGGGTGGGTGGGGCACCTGGATGGGGAAGATTCGGGGAGGGGGGGAGAGTAAGATCATTAGGACTTGGTTTAAATATCATGTGACCCTCCCAGGGGAAGCCAGTGGAGCCAGCTGGATGTTCGGGTCCGGGCTGGGTTTTTGGGCCAGGCTGGTTTCAGGGTAAAACAGGCGAGACGGGCCCTGTGGGGAGTGGTTGACCTTCCCCCATGTGGACCAGGGCTAGGACAAGAATGGGGCACTCTCAGGGGCGGGGGTTGGAGAGGGGACGGGCCTCCTGCCTCTCAGCTGCAGCAATAATCAATCTGCCACTCCAGACTAATTGCTTTTCCTGTTGAGAGGCTGGAATGGGGACAGAAAGCCCCGGCAGGGGGAGGGGAGGGAGGGGAGGGAGGGGAGGAAGGGCTTGGAGGGAGACCAAGAAGCTGTCTTTAGATTTGTCTATCTTGCCTGTCCCCAAGGTCTCGGATACATGCTAGCCTGCTAGCCGTGGCTGGGGCCTCAAGTCCTGTCTCTAAGACAAACCCTAAATCTGTCTCTTGCCTGCCCCTAACTGTCCCGTGGTTCCCAGCACCCCGAGGACAAATTCCCAGAAGCCCCTGAGACCCCACCTGCCCCAGTCCCTCCCCTCAGCTGCCTCTCCCCTTCCTCCTTCTCCCCTACTTCAACTGGCCCAACCCTGCCTAAACCTGCCTCGGGACCTTTACACGGGCCCTGCCCTCTGCAGGGCCCACCCTTCCCCCAGCTCTCCCTCATGGCTGGCTGCTGGTTTTCATTTGTTCTTCAGCTTAAATGTCACCTTCTGGGAGAAGCCCTTCCTGCCCAGACTAGAATGTCATTCCCACTCACCCATCCCCAAATTCTATTCTTTCTCTTAGTTGAACACCCACCCCCCAGCCTGTGAGCCTCCATGTCCCCCATGCCCAAACCTGGACCCAAAACGCAGTAGGTGTTCCATGCGCCGGCAGGATGACTGATGCTGTACATTGAGTGCTTTGGGGGAGCACTAGAGGGTTCCCCACTTCACAGAGTAATAAGGTGTGGCTCAGACGGAGCTGGCTCCCAGGGTGCACTGGGGCCTGACCAGGGCTTTCCCACACACCACGTTAAAAAAAGAGGAAAGGGGCCGGAGCGGGGGGGGGGGGGGGGGGGGGGGGGGGGGGGGGGGGGGGGGGGGGGGGACGCTTGGGGGGCTCATTCGTTTGAGCGCCCGACTTTGGCTCAGGTCATGATCTCACGGTTTGTGGGTTCGAGCCCCGCGTCGGGCTCTGTGCTGACAGCTAGCTCAGAGGCTGGAGCCTGTCCTCAGATTTTGTGTCTCCCTTTCTCTCTGACCCTCCCCTGTTCACGCTGTCTCTCTCTCTCTCTCAAAAATAAATTAAAACATTAAAAAAAAAAAAGAGGAACAGGGAGGATCTTGAGTGGTTGAAGCATTGAGCGGCTCACAGCGGGGTTCAGAGTGCAGCCCAGGGTCCTGAGGGCCCAGGTTCAAATCTCAGTTTGCCGCTCACTTTGAGGGAGGGATAGATTCTCTGTGCCTCGGTTTCCTCATCTGCAAACTGGGACTACCCTCATCCTTACTCTGCTCATGTAGGGTGTGGATAAGTGAGTTAATGGGTGTGGGACCTTGCCTGCTACTGACCTTTCTCAAACCACATAATTTTAGCCCATTTTATATATATCAACTCTGAGAAACAGAGTACCAGAGAGTTTGTCAGTCACTCAGGCATTGGTGACCAGCCTGGGATTCAAAGGCAGCTCCTGCTGAGTTCTCTGTTTATTGCCTCAGTTTCCCAGAATGAGGTCATTGTCCCTAAGGTGTGTGCTCATGCCCTCCCTGGACTGAGGGCCCCCAGGCCTGCTTTCCTTGGGCAGTCAAAACCTGGCATCCAGACTTCAAGGGTCCTTGCTGTCCCCTCCTCACCTGCTGGTCTCCTGCTCCTAAAGGCATTGGCTGCGGCCTTGGGCTGGACACCTGGGTTGAGTCCCAGATGCCCAGTGACCTCTCTGCGCCTCAGTTTCCCTATCTGTAAGTAGGCCCACAGGCAGCTGTGGGTGTCCAGTAGGGGACATACTGTGACGCCCTCCCCCATGGCCTGGACAGCCCATGCTCGCCCCCCACTCACCTCACTGAGCAGGAAGGGGAGTGCTGTTCCGCTGCGCCTCATGCTGTAGGCGTCTCTGAACCCGGGGAGACAGATGTGAGATCCCTTAGGCCCTGAGAGCCCAGATATACCCTGTGGGACTCCCCCTACCCGGGGAGCTCGTCCCACGCCCCCGTACCCTCTCTCCGAGGCTGCAGATACTCAGTCAAGATAGCCTGGGCCATACCACAGGCTCCAGTGTGGGACACCCACCCACAACTCTGCGGGGCCCCCTATCCGGGGGCCGTGATGCTTACGCATACTCCCCAGGCCTCCCCCCAACCCTTCCATGCCAGGGTCAGCAGCCTTGGAGCATCAGGACCTTCGGGAAGAAGCCCCCTGGCCCCAGGCTCCATGGGGGACCCATTCAGCTCCCAGCCCAGCTCTGGTGGATTCCGAGACCCAAGTCCATAGGCTGAGAAATCCCCAAACTCACACAGGCTCTGCTGGGCCCGGGCAGGCCTGGCGTGCACTGCCCCCACCGAGTCCTGCCTGAGTCCTGTGACCTCCCTGGGAGCGAAGGAAGGGAGCACTGGACCTGCCCAAGTGGGCGGCTCGGGGTCCCCCCCCCAGCGGAACCCCTTAACTGTCTGAGTGCCAGGCTCAGATGGGACACACCCATATACCACCCTTGGGACAGAGCCAGGGGGTGGCAGGCAGAGTGACGGGGGAGAGGGACAGGGTGTCCCGAACATGGGAATGAGACCGTGGCCAGGAGTGTGACCAAGTGTACGGGTGTGTGGAGGGGGGGGTAGGCTCAGGGAGGGGGAGGTGTTAAGTTTAATTGTTTCTGTGTTTGTAAGAGAGGCAGAGAGAGGGAAACATGAAGAGACAAAGAGAGAGAGACAGAGACAGAGAGAAGACAGAGAGAGAGGAGAGACAGAGACACAGAGGAGGTGCAGATGGGAGTAAGATTGGGCCAGCTCAGGGGCCTCAGAGCATAGCCTGTGAGGTGTGGCCTCAGGAGTTTGGGGGTCGCCCTCTGGGGGTCCCTGGAGGCTCCAGGAAAGCTGGTCACTGCACTGTGCCTCTCTAGGTAGATGGATGACCCTATCTGGTCAACGCCTTCTTCACAAACAGCAGGGACTGGAGATTCAGTGGAACCAGCACCCCGGGGAAGGGCTGTGGGGGGGGGGGAACTCCGGCCAGAGGAAAGGGGCTCATGTGGTGCTGCCACCTCCTAAGTCACCACAGGTTAATGTGTCACCAGAACAGCCGCCTGCCCAGGAGGCCCTGCAGTCCCTCTGCCCCCAAAAACCATTAGAGCATGACCCCCCCCCTGCCATCCTGTGCTGTGTGACCTTGACCCCCCACCTCTGTCACCACCCATTTCACAGAAAGCTAAACCCAGCCCGGGCTGCCCCCTGGCCAAGGCATAGCCACTTCCGTGTCCCCCTCTGGCTAGAGAAGCCTTCATGGAACTGGGGACTGGGTGGGCGGGAAGCAGAGAGAAGCCACTGACCCACCAAAGGTCCCTGCCCCGCCGCCGCCCGGGACTGTTTTCCCTCCTAGACGCTGGGAGGAGAGAGTAGGGGCCGAGCTCAGACCCCCAGCAAGCAGGGTGGAGACACCGAGGTGGGGGAACCATTTGGCCCCCCCTGTTCTCGGTGTGCTTCTGGCGCCTTCCTGCCTCCAGGTTGTGTCTGCCTCCCAGAGAGCCTCCCCCACTCCCCCCTGCTGATTTGCCTCCTCAAGACTGGAAGGGAGACTACAAGATTCTGGATCTTGCTGGCTGGAAACTCCCCCGCTGCCTCCACTCCTGTGTCGTTTCCCAGACATCTCAAGTTCTTCCTACCGCAGGACATTGGCATGTGCTGTGCCTGCTTGCTGGGACACCCCCCACCCCCAGCTTTCTCCAGGGAGGCTCCTTCCCACCACCCAGCCCTCTCAGAAAACCTGGGCATGAGGGCCCTTTTGATCCAGCCCCAGCCCCAGTCTGTGACTCCATGACATCTGAAATGATGTCCTTTGATCCTCTCACTATTGTCTGGTCCCACCTTTGAGGCTGTGGGCCCCAATGAGGGTGGAGAAATGGCCCCACTATGACCCCAGCACATAGTAGGCGCTCAAAAGTGTCTGTCACAGCAGTCCATGACTTAGGAGGCCACAAAGGAACATAAGGGCTTTATTCTAGCAAACTCAGTCCCCCCCCCGCAGGAGTCCCGCCCCATCCAAGCCCCCTTCTCCCTCGGCCCCACGGAGATCACTCTGGTGGTGGCAAAGGATGACGCTTGACTCACAGTTTCCTGGAGAGGAACACACACGAGAGAACATTCAGGCATGAGCAGGATTTGCAGCAGGGACTTGGCGGGGCGATCCCTCCAGCCCAGCGCCCACCTCACCGTGGACACCTCATCCGGCTTCTAGAACTCAGACACCACGGTGGCAACACCTCACGGCCACCAGCACAGACCCGACGACCACAATGGACACCAGCAGACACACAGCCACCACCACGCCTGGGTTCCTGTGCAGCTCGGGGGCCCCAGTGTCTCCTGGAGCCGAGGTGGGGAGGCCTGAGTCAGCCCTGGGCCCCACCCCTCCCAAGGCTGCCGCCCCCACCGGGGCCCAGAGCTCTCTCAGCCCCTTCCCAGGAAGCCGTGCTCACTTCCCTCTCCTGTGGCTGCTGTAACTTTATTTCTTTATTTTGAGAGAGAGAGAGAGAATGTGTGTGTGAGAGAGAGAGAGGAGCAGAGAGAAGAGGGGAGAGAGAGAATCCCAAGCAGGCTCTGCGCTGGCAGACTCAGGGCTTGAACTCTCAAACCGAGAGAGCCATGACCTGAACAGAAACCAAGAGCCGGACCCTTAACCGAGGGAGCCACTCAGACGCCCTGCGGCTGCAACTTTTTGTAAAGCACGATTCTGTCCTTTTCCTTTTGAGTGTCATTCGTCTGTAAGAAATTCATTCCGCTCTCTGTGTTTTTGCTGCCCTCCCTGGGCAGGAGTTCTTGCAAAGTGAGAAAAATCTAATCTAGAATTCTGTTCTCAAATGCAGCAACATTCTGAGGCCGCATGCAACATGTGAGCCGTCGTGAAGCTGGTTTACAACATCCTATGACTTCAAGCAGCTCATTACACTTTGTGTTTACACTCTTCTTTGAACATTTTGGAGACAACATATTATTTTGACTAACAGAGTTTTTTTCTAGACCCCTAGAAATGCTTGGCTTCAGTTGGGGCCCGGTGTGGCCACGCCCTGCAACTACCCTCCCCTCAGCGCCATCACTAGCGCCCCCTCATCCAGCCCACTCACTCAGTCCCAACCACCGCACTCTCCCTCAAATGTACCTGGCAGAGTCCTACCTCAGGACCTTTTCATGGGCTGCGCCAGCTACCGGGGCGGCTCTCCCGCCAGATACCCGTGTGACTGCCTCCTTCACCTCCTTTAAACTGAGACATCTGCTGACACTTCTTTAAAAATTTCAATCTTAGGGGCGCCTGGGTGGCTCAGTTGGTTAAGCGTCTGACTTTGGCTCAGGTCATGATCTTACAGTTTGTGAGTTCGAGCCCCACGTCGGGCTCTGTGCTGACAGCTTAGAGCCTGGAGCCTGCTTTGGACTCTGTCTATCCCTTTCTTGATCTCTCTGCCCCTCCCCTGCTCACATTCTTTCTCGCAAAAAGAAATAAACGTTTAAAAAATTTTTTTAAATTCAATCTTAAGGGTGCCTGGATGGCTCAGTTGGTTAAGCATCTGACTCTTGATTTTGGCTCAGGTCATGATCTCATGGTTTGTGAGTTCAAGCCCCACATCGTGCTCCATGCTGGTAGCACAGAGGCTGCTTGGATTCTCTCTCTCTCCCTCTCTCTGACCCTCCCCCTGCTCCCACTCTCTCTCTCTCAAAATAAATAAGCATTTAAAAAGTAAAAATAAAAATGTTAATCCTAGTATGGGACTCGTGATTTCAGGGTCGTGAGTTTGAGCCCCATGCTGGGAGGTAGAGATTATTCAATAAGTAAAAGTTAAAAGTTGAAGGCAAATTTCCATCCACTTGTATTCACAGTCTGACCCCTTATCCTGTATATCTTGTTCTTTTATAAACAAATATTTAATTTACTTATAACCTGTCTCCCAACAAAGCGTGTCTCACAGGCCCTGACACACACTAGGTGCTTAATAAATGTGCATAGAAGAAAAGTCTGAGAGGCTTTAGGTGATACCAGTAGAGAGTGGGGAGAAGCCCTTCTCCACACATGCTCAGGTCTGTGTCTCCCCCTGGTGGCCAATCCCAGAACTGCAGCCTGGTACCCCCAACCTCCAACCCTCCAGTACTCACCAGGGCCAGAGGACACAGAGGTCCCATCAGTGGTGGCTGAGGGCATGGAAGAGGGCTCTGTTCTTGAGCTGGGAGAAGTGGAGCTCATATGCAAGGTCAAGGTGGGGGAACTTGGAGGGCTGGAGTGGGAGGGAGTGGTAGGCTCTGAACCCAGGGAGCCAGAACTGCGGTGGGGGGCCATTTCTGAAGAGGAAGTGGGTGCCAACCCTGGAGTTGTGGAGCTGGGGCTGGACATGATGGTGGAGAATGTCCCTGAAGTTGAGGAGTCATGCTCTGGAAAGACCTGGATGGTGGAGTCTGTTAAAAGAAAAACATGCCCAAAATGTAGTCACTTGTAGTCACTAAGCCCCATATCAGCAAACCAAGAATTAATACCTAATCTAATTGCAGTTTCTGCCCCTCCCAGGAGGGGGACCTTTACCCCGTCAATCTGGAATTAGCTGGCCAGCACTTGTGAGATAATCTGCCTCCTAGATGCCCCTCCTCTGCTTTCTCCCAAAGGAAGGTAAAATTGCCTGAAACAATCTACTCTTCGCTAGAAACTTCCTTTCTCTTCCCCCTTCTGCCTATAAAAGCCCTTCCATTTTGCACAGCTCCTCAGAGCTCCTTCCTATCTGCTAAGACGGGGACACTGCCCAATTCATGTATCATTAATAAAGCCGTTTGGATCTTCGAATTTATTCCTGCTGAGTTTTGGGTTTTAACAAGCCTGTCTACACCCAAGGTGCTGGCGTGGATGGTAGAGCCTGTCTCTGAGCTCAGGCTGCAGTGGTTGGAGGAGGTTTCTGCCGAGCTGGAGGAGTTGTCGCTGGGAAGCTCGGTTCTCCATCCTGCTCTCTAAGAGCACTGAAAAAAAATAATACTGGAAGGAAAACTCACTGAAGGTGCAGGGAGGGGATGGTTAGGAACAAGGGTGTGTGGCCCCAGCCCCTCTCTAGATGTCTCCCTGGTACGTCAGGTAGTAAACCCCTGCTTCTCCCGGCGACCTGGAGGATTTAGTGCACCCTGTGAGTGCTCCGTGGGAAACGGAGGTGCCCTTGTCTGAGATCCCACAGCCAGAGTTACAGTCAGGGTCGGGCCCTCCCCGCCCCCACTCTGGCCACTCTGGCTTCAAGGCTCTAAAGAACGGCTGCATTCAGGGAATGGGTGCAACCCAGCCAGCACACTGGGAAACTTCCCTTCCTTCCTTCCTTCCTTCCTTTCTTTCTTTCTCTTTTCTCTTTTCTTTCTTTTTCTCCTTTCTTTTTCTTTTTCTCTTTCTTTCTTGAGGAAAGTCTATCCCCAATGTGGGGCTTGAAATCACCACCCTGAGGCCTGGAATCTCATGCTCCACCTACTGAGCCAGCCAGGAGCCCCTGGGGAACTCTTCCAAACCTTCTGGGACTCAGTTCCTTCCTCTATAAAGTGGACATCACCGTGTCAGAGCCTCTGGAGAGCTCACACAGGTTTGGCGCATGGTGGGTTCACAGCTGCACAGATCGACCTCCAAGCCCCAGGGAGGAGGATCAGCCCGCATCTTCTTTGCCAGGTACCTGGAAGGTCCCCAAGGCTAAACTCCGAGTTTTACTTGAGAGGCTGGCTCACAGGCCTCCGGCTCTGGGAACAATCAGTGGATCGGGGCTCTGGAAATCTACCCTGCTCCTTTCCAGCCACGCCCTGGCTCCTACTCCATCCCAGGCACTGAGCCCAGGAGCTAGAATAAGGGTGGGTAAATATTTTGTGGGCCACGTCCCACGATGACTTCCTAGTTCCAGGCTGTGAGGCACCTTAACTGCTAGTAAGTGGTTCATCAAATGCTCCTTGCCCCGCCCCGCCCCACCCCACCTAGCCCGCCCAGGGCCAATCTTTATGCTTCCTCCCTCGCCTCACCCCAGGCAGCAAAAATGAGGAAATAACATCAGGCACTGGCCCCAGGAGAGGGGGTTGGGTCTACACACAGACCCCTAAATCTCTGTCCAGGCTCCCAGGCTCTGCGGGGATGCCAGAGAAGTCTAGCAGCGGCATGGTGCCCTGGCCTGACTTCATTCCTATTTTACAGATGGGGAACTGAGGCTCAGAATGGTAGGGAATCTGGCCCAAGGTGACTGGGAAGGTGGGAAGAGGGCCGCCTAAGGACCTCCCAGGAGTCAAAGATGAAGAGGCCAGCCTCCCCAAACTGCTTCCTATCACTATTTGAGGAATTTCTACTGAAACAAAAATGACTCAGAGCCACAGTGGACCCCAAGCTGAGCCAGAACTCTGAGGAACTTTTTTTTTTTTTGTAAGTAGGCTTCACACCCAGTACAGAGCCCGACGCAGGGGTGGGGGTGGGGAGTAGGGCTTGAACTCACGATCCAAGGGTCAGAGCCTTAACTGACTGCTGCTTGAAAGAGGAAGTGGAGGCAGACGTGAGCTCTGCTGAGGCCTGGGGCAGAGTAGAAGGTGCTCCTGAGCTGCAGGGGAGCAGACCGAAAGGTGAAATGGGGCTGTTTCCATGCACTGGCCTGGGAGTCTGCTTTGCCCCCGGGAGTCCTAGACCAGGAGGCTGGCAAGAGCCAAGTCATCCGGTTCCAACCTGGGCCCAGCACAGCTGGGAGACGCCTTGCCTGAGCCTCAGTTTCCTGAGCCCTGCAGTGGAGATAAATGCGGCGGCTTCTGGCTGAAGCCCTTGCCTGCAGTGGGAACCCCAGGCCTGGTGGCCTCCACTCTCGATGTTCTAGGGCTGAAGCTGGGGCATGGGTCAGAGAGAGCAATGACTTTGGTGAGACACGGAGGGCTGGGGGAAAGGATGCAGGTTCAACTCTTCCGCATCCTGGGGACCATCTGACAGGGCAGAAGAAGGAAATGAAGTCAGGTGCCAAGAACCGCTCCTGGGAGCCATCAGAGCTTAGTGACCAGGAAGTGAGCTCTTGTGTCCCCCCATCAGGGCCCGGGGTCCTCACTCCTCTCCCGGTGGAGGCTACAAGAAACTGAGGTTTGAAACAGAACCTCACAATGGAGTCCCCTCCCCCCAGCCTCTTGCTGGTTCCTATCAGCAGCAGGGTGGTGGCACCCCACTTTGCTTCTGAGACAGTGGCCGTTCACGTGTTGGGGGCAGGCAGGGGCGTGGGTGGGGAGGGTGGCCCGAAGGAGGGATCCAGAAGGCAGGTGTGTAGCTGAACCATATGCCCCCCTCCACCTTCCTGAAAGCCAGGCCTCCTTACCTGTTCTTACCTCTAGAGGTGACAGAGGCAAGAGAGGAATTCCCCAGCAGCAGCACCAGAGACAGCGACAGAAGTGGCGATGGCAGCTGGGAGACCGCCATTCCTGTGCAGGGAGGGCGGGAGGCGGGCTCTGCACAGGTGTGTGGCCAGGTGCCTGCTCTTTGGGCCCGCGCACGCGCACCCTGCCGGCAGTGTGTGGGGCCGTGCACAGGTGAGGCGGAGGTGGGGCCTCAGGACACAGGGCCTCTGGGGGGCTGCTACTGTTCCCCAGGGGTGCCATTCCTGCTCGCCTCTCCACCTGGACCCCCCACCTCTCCTACAAGCCCCACTTGGACCATGACCCTGAAGAGGTCACCCCTCAACTCTGGGCCCCTCCATAGCTACCCTGAATCCATGTGCCCTGCCGCACCCCTCCTCTGTCCAGGCCGCCCCCTCTGGGGTAGCCCCCTCTCTCTCTCCCAACAGGCTGGGTATATCTGTCTGGCTCTCTCTCCCCAAGACTGGGGGTGAGAGAGGAAGGCAGGGTACACTTCCCAAATCAGGAAGTGACTGGAAACCCCTAACATTTCCTGAACAGGGCACCCATGCATAGGACTGTAGGATTTTCTAGGGTCAAGGAACTTGTGGCCGCCATTCTGGGCCAGGCATGGAGCCACTGGCTTCTGGAATGTGCTGGGGACAGCTCCCATCTGGAACGGACTGGACTCCACCCCATTAGCCATGGATAGATATGGTGACAGATGTGAAACCACACTGTTGGCCCTGACCTCCAGAAAAGACTCCCCTATCCCAGCTGCGGAGCTTTGGGGCCCCTCCCAGTCCTCTCCCCACGCCAGCCACCCCAACCACACCCGGGACACTGCCATGAGCACAGGTGGACCGAGACCCAGGCTGCGGAGGGCTTTATTCACTAGAACCAAAGAGCCATATTGCCTCTCCCCTGGTGTCCCCCAGCCAATGTCCTAGACACTCGGCCATTGCATGCGCTGCGGACTGTCCCATGCTGTGGGTCCCAAGAGCACATCCGTGGTGAGGTTGGCCCGGGTGTGATGGCCACGCCAGGCGGCTTGAAGCACCTTGGCGGCCACCTGCTGCTGCCTCAGCTGGCGGCGGGCAGTGAAGCCCTTCCAGGCTGACTGGATGGCCGTGGCTGCCTTACCCTGGTGACGGGACTGCTGGGGGCTCTGGGCAGTCGTCGGGGTGACACGGCCCCATGGCACGCCTGCCTGACTGCCCCGGCCCATGCCATGCACCACCCGGGTAGGCAGGGTGTGGCCGCACTTGTGGCACGTGCGGGGGCTGGAACCCACCAGCATCACCACACTGGGTGGGCCCCCCAGCCTGGGACTTAGTGACTGGCAGAGGGCGCAGACATGGGGCTGGCAGGACTGGAAACAGCGGTGGTCAGATGTGGACCTGGCCCTGCTGCCCAGCCTGGCCCACGTGGCTGGGAGCCACGCCGGCTGGGTTTGGCCCTTGCGGGCGCAGAAACCTCTCCACATGGCTTGTATGACGGTGGCGGCTCCGGAGAGCCGAGCCAGATCCCGCCGCACACAGTAGCCACGCCAGGCAGCCTGGATGACGACGGCCCCCTGGTGCCACACTTTGATGGTACGGCGCACCAGGTAGCCACGCGTGCCTGCCTGGATCGTGACCACAGCATGGACGGTCTTCTCCAGCACCTGCATCGACGCCACCAGCTCCCCCGACCGTCTGGGATCCACCGCTGCCTCTCTGCCCACGGTGTCCAAGGGCACAGGTGCCCTGGGCGGCTCCCACGGGCCACCGGGGGCCACTGTGCTGTTCATGGGCCCGACTGCGACACTGGGGACGGCAGAATTCCATGCTTGGCCACCAGCTTTGCCAGCGTCCACGGGGCCCTGGAGTACAGTGGGAGTCAAGGATGCCCTGTGACTATCCGAAGGAGCCACAGTGCTATGGAAATCCTGGGACCCCTGTGTCCACACCTGGGTAAAAAGGGGCTCCCGGAACTGTCAGATGAAGACTCATAGCCCAGAGACACCTTCCAAAACCCTGGGTGCAGCCTAGGGATGGCCGTGTTGTGGGTCGCCTCAGTATGGGTGGTCGGCACCCCCGTGAAGCGTTCAGGACTTTCCCGGGAGGACCTGCGGGTGTGCTCCACACATGGTGTGAGGACACAACCCTGGCTACACTATCATCTAGCATTTCCGAGACAAGACTACCACGCATGGACCTATGGGATTTTTTAGAGCCGAGAAACTTGTGGTTGGTTTGAGCCGGGTCCCCAGACACTGGCTTCTGGTGTGTGCTGGGGACAGTGTCCATCTGGAACCCACCCGATGCCACCCCACTAACCGTGGGCCAATAAAGCAGCACATGTGAGGCCGCACTGGCAGTCCCCGACCTCTGAGAAGTGCTTGGGGTCCCCATCCCACCTATAGACCCTGAGTGCAAAGTGGATGCTACAGTATTGTCATGGGCCCATCTGGGTGACCCTGAGACTATGGTAGAAGCCCCCTTCTCGTGGGCATGGCCCTGGGGCACAATGTGAGCCACCCTGAGGGGTTCTGGGGCACATGAGCCACAGTTGCCTTTTGATGAACCAACGGGGCCCCAGTAGCTTTGACAGACTCCAGGTGCACAGTAGGGACCCTGCTAGCTGCCACAGAGTGGGAACAGGGGGCTCCCCAGTGGTTACTGGCCTCTGCTGCAGGGTTGGGGTGATGCCACCAGCCTTCGAGAGCTTGGTCATATTCAGGGACCGAGCAGGGACAGGGGCCATGCCATGGGTAAAAGACTTGGTTTTGCTGGGAATCACCTCCTCCAACAGTAGCCTTTGACAACTGGGAAGGAATTCGGGGCTGTGGTTGATGTCATTTGACAGGGGACTACGGGACATCCATGGGGTTTCCTTGAGGACTATGGACTCCCCACTGGAGACGGACACCTGGGACAGAGCCTTCTCCGGGTTCCCCAGCTTCATCATGACTTGGACATCTGTGGTCTCAAACAGCATCATCCCAAGACCCCAACTCTGAGGATCTTTGTAAAACTGTGGGCATGCGGTGCATTCTCCTGTTTGTGCCACTAGCTTCCACAGCCTAGGGGTGAAGCTGAGCCAGGCCAGGGGCACGGGATACTTGGAAAGAGGCTGCAGGCCCCTCCCCGGCCAGGGATCCATGGTAAGGATGGGGAGTGATCCCAATCACCAGGAATCCCTGGGGAAGGCTCTGGGCCACATTGCCAACTGTGGAGGGCGGGCCGGCTGCACTAGCGCTGGACCCCAGGACCAGGCCCTGAGTCAGGCCCCCAGCCATAGATGCTGGGGCCATACCAGACAGAGGCCACGGACTCGGGAGAGACACTTGGGGCCACCCCATTGGGCACAGAGCCTGGGACCAGGGAGCAGTGAAACTAACAGGGTCTTACGGGGACACTTTGCCTCTCCCCACCAGCCCCAGGTGTTGCAATCAGACTCGGGGCCACAGAACCTGGAGGCAGGGTCCTGGCCATTCCACCAGCCACAGAAGCCAGAGGAAAGTTCTGGACCACAGCGCTGGCCATGGGGTCTGGAGGCAGACCCTGGCCCATGCCACTGATCACAGATCCTGGGGGAAGGGTTTGAGCTACACCACTGACCATGTAACCTGATGGAAGGTGGGGAAGCACGTCACAGATCACAGGCCCTGGAGGCAGGCTCTTGCCCACATCTCTGATCACAGACCCAGAGGGGGAAGGCTGGGGGCCACGCTCCTGGCCACAGCACCTGGCACCAGGCCACGAGTGGTGCCCATCACAGGCTCCTGGCAGGAAGCATTTGCTTGTTGGTAACCTGCTGCCACAACCGTGGACACAGAAGGATGCAGGTGGTACAAAGGTATCGGCAGATCAACGTTGACCTGAGACCTATGGGGGCCCACACTGGCCTGGGAGAACTTGCATGGACTCATACCCAGTCTGCTGGGCACTGAAGCCTGCAAGAGCCCAGGACCCACCTCTGGGGCTCGTTCACGAATCAAAGGGGCACCTGCCACAGAGGCTGGGGGGTGCAGTGGGAGTCATCCCACCGGCCACACCTGGAACTGGCTTGGGCCCACAGCAGTCGCCACACTTCCCTGGCACACACTCCCCACTATGGTCCTGGAAACACACTTAGGAACATACTAGCAGCTGGGGTTCCCTGAGACATATTTGGGAACATGCCAGCAGCCATAGCACCCAGGGACCTGCTTGTGGCCATGCCCCTGAACAGGGCCCCCGGAGACATACTGGTTCCCTGGGCTAGAGCAGAGCCGGCTCACTAGCCATGGGCACCTGGTAGAGGTTTGGGGTTGAAAAAGCAACAGCAGAATGTTCATTCATATGTGGGTGCCTCCCACTGACCCTGACTGGCTGATGGAATGCCAGGGACACCTTGCTGAACTCAGGGACCTGGGGGTTTGAGGCCACCCCAGTAACCATTACAGGGTCTTGACATGGGTCCACCCCAGGGGTCACAGATGACTGGCTCAGACCTTGACCCATGCTGCTGTCCCAGACGGATATGATGTACTCAGGGGGACTTCCGTCACAAATGATAGATGGCACAGACTAGGAGCCACTGCATTCACCCTTGATGATGGTAGATTTGAACCCACTTTGGGGGCCCAACTGGACTGACTAACCGCATAACTGGTACCACTCATTACTGGTGGCCAGAATAGGCTGAGGGGCCCCCTACTGGCCACAGATGGCCGGGCTAGGCTGGGGGCCACCCTACCAGTCACAGATGCCTGCATTAGATTGGAGGACACCCCACCAGTCACAGATGGCCGGGCTAGGCTGGGGGCCACCCTACCAGTCACAGATGCCTGCATTAGATTGGAGGACACCCCACCAGTCACAGATGGCCAGGCTAGGCTGGGGGAGACCTTACTAGCCATAGACGATTCAGATAGGCTGGCGGTGACCCTACGGACTATAAATGGCTGTTGTGACTTCGGAGCCATCTCACCTGCTACTGACGGCTGGAATGGGCTTGAGGTTAACCTACTGGGCGCAGATGGCTGCTGATATCTGGCAGGGACCTCATTCCCCAAAGACACACTTCTGGTCAGTCCTGTCCTGTGGGATTTCTGGGACAAGCTCTCCTTCAGATCCATGGCGCTTTGGCCTAAAGACATACCCGTCTCATCCTGATCATCGGAGCCCCAGTGGCCACTCAAGGTCACACGACCCGAGACTGAGCTGTGATGCAAAACGGGCATCCGCTCCGAGCCCGCAGAAGGTGGGCAGCAGAGGTCGGAGTCGAGCGCTGCCAGCTCACCTTCCTAGTTTCTTCCCCATCTCTAGGCCCCTGAGGCCTCCCCGCAGCCTCCCCAGAGAGGAGGGTGTCTACAGGGGTGTCCCCATCCAAGCTGGCCTCCAAGGGCTCCTCCTCCACCAGGTTGACAGCAGTCAGACTGGCCACAGACATGAAGGAAAGGCTGAGTGAACCCCCGCTGGGCAAGGAGCTCTGGGAATTACTCACATTTGGGCCACAGTCTGTGGAGCCTTGGGAGAGGCTTCCAAACAGGTCATTGTCTAGACCCTGGGGAAACTGGGTTCACTGGGTATGTGGCCAGTCATTTGCTCCCGTGGCCGGTGTGCACTGGAAATGGTGCCCTGGGTTTGATTCCTCCCCTGCTGAGGGTGGGCTGTACCGGGCAGGGTGCATGCCATCCTACTGCCTGGGGAGGCTTGGAACACACTGGGATCTACCTGTCTTGAGTGCCCAGCGATGCCTAGGAGGCACGGAGCCAGGCAAGAGACCTAAGGTTATGTGACAGGCCTTGGGGGTCTGTGATTGGCCTAGGGGCGCTTTGCTCACACTGGCAGCCCTCCATAGACCTGAGGTCACCTTGTTGATTCTCTCCCTAGGGTCCACCAAGGCCCGTCTGTGATTTGGGGACTGAGTTTTCTGCCTGGTCTCCTCACAGACTGCAGGTGACTGTCGTGGAAATTTGGTAAATGACGATCGACAGACACTGGGGGTACCTCGCTGGCCCCGAAGGGCTGACACCAACAAATGGATCCCCCATATGCAGCGACACACTGGGGGGAGCAGGAGGCCCTCCCCCCGCCCCACAGTGCGGTAAGGGGTCCCCAGGGCCACCCTGCTCTCCCGTGATGCTGCCCACGGACGTGGGGCCACCCTGCTGACATGTGGCCTGTGGGAGCCCGGGGCTGTGCCACCAGCCACCGATGGCTGGTTAGTGCTTGGGCCAACACCATGGGCAATGAGCAGCTGCCACAGACTAGGGGGCGGCTGCACGTCAGACAGCTTGGGCAAATTGGGGCCCAGGTCACTCTCCACAGGGTTGAGATCTGATGCTGATTCACTAGCCCCTGGGGGCACACATTTTCCTCACTGACCTCAGGGTTCAGATATAGTAGGTCTGAGGAGGAGCCCCTGCTGGGCCCCATCTCCCATGGTAGAGTGGGGTCCAGGGCAGCAATTAGGGGGGACTGATGAACAGTGGTGATCACTCTACTAGTCAGAGGGACACCAGGGAGACCACCGACGAGCAGGGTGACCCCCCGAGCATGGCCCCATCCCCCATCTCTGCCAAGAACCCGGCAGGCCTGCCTGTGAAGAAACTCCCCCAGGTCCCATACCGGGGAACCCTGACCTTGCTGGGCTGTGGTCTCGTGGGGCCCAGGGTGGGCCCCCACGCAGTTGATGGGCTCCCCACCTCCACTGGGGTCGGCATCACAGTCATCCTGCTTCCTGCTGGTTTCGAGGCGGCCTTGGGGAGGACAACTCCCGTCCTCAGGGCCGCGCCCAGCTCCCCCTGACACAGGGCCTGGCTCAGGGTGGCCCCCTCCTCCTCCGTCAGGGCCTTGCTGAGCACTTCCGCCAGTTTGCCCTGCTTGGCCTTAGTGAGCTCTGCCCGGAGCTCTGTGGGGGTCAGGCTGCGGGATAGGGCGATGCCCAGCTCACCCCAGGACAGCACTTTCATCAGCGCCGTGCCCAGCATGCCCTGAGGCAGAGCCTTGGCCAACGCAGTGGCGCCCAGGACTTTCTTGGTCAGGGCCTGGTTCAGGGCTGCCCTCACTTGGCCTTGGGAGAGGGCTTTTGCCAGCAGGGCACGGAGGTCCTCCTGGGAGCCCAGCTCGGCGACCAGCTCAGCACACAGGGAGGCGAGCTGGGAGGCTGCTAGCTCTTCCTGGCAGGGAGTGGCTGGGCCGGTCGGCGGCGGCTGGGCCTGGGTAGCTCCGCTGTCACCCCAGGACTCGACGTTGCATGTGGGGTATCCGGCAGATGCCAACAGGGACACCAGTATGCTCTGGATCTCAGAGGCCCCCTGGCATGGGCCCTGGGTGGCTCTGCCCTGTGCGTTGTTGTGGGTCTGGGGCTGAGTCAGTCTGTCCTCTGGCTTGGTTGTGGGCAGAGAGCCAAGGGCACCAACATGCTGGCAAGGCTGGGAGGAGGCCTTGAACCCAGCCAGGAGAGGCTGTGACTGGGTCTTGCTGCTGAGCTCAGCAGGCTGGTGGGTAGCACAGAGGCATTTAGCTGTCCCTGTGACCAACCGGGCCTGTGACTGCACCTTGGTCAGCCCAGTAGGCAGACGTGCTTGAGGTCGGACCCTCGTCGCTCCTGTGGCTAGATGTGCCTGAGACTCTGCCTTGGTCAGACACGTGCCCGGATGTGCAAAGGATGGGGTCTTAGTCACCTTGGCAGATGGACATGCCTGGGACAAGGTCTTGGATAGACATGTGCCCAGATGTGACTGAGCCTCAGCCGTGCTCGGCTCAGCAAGAGGCTGTCCCTGGGACGAGGCTGTGGTTGAACACGTGGCCAACCGTTCCTGGTGCAGAGCTTTGGCCAGACACAGATCCGGGGCCTTGGCCGGACATGTGGCCCCCTGGGCCTGGGGCAGGACCACCGCTGTTTCTGCAGGGACATACACCTGGGACTGAACCTTCTCCACATCTGTCCTCAGGTGGGTCTGTAACAAGGACTTGTTCCTGTTCTCCACCACTTTTGCCCATGGCGAAGCCCTGGGCATTTCAATGGCCACACTCATATTAGATGTTGTTTCCGTTTTCACCTGTTTCTGAGAGAAGGCTTTGCTTTTTTCAGCTTCCAAAGGAGGCCTGGCTGGCACCTTGGGAGTCCCAGCGCCCCGCTGTGGTAGGGAAAGGTATTTGACATTTCCTTCAGCCCAGTACGAGTAGGACGAGGTCTTGACCGTCCCAGCTGTCTGCTTGGCATTCCCCACAGCCTTGGCCTCTGGTCCATCCAGGTGTGTGTGGGATGAGGTGTTGGGGATTCCAGCCACCACCGCGACCGGTGGTGAAGACTTCAGGTTTCCATCTGTTGGAGGCGAGAGGCATAGGGTCCTGATGACGGCAGCCACTGAGCGAAATTTGGCTGGGGTTTTATTGACCATAGCTGCCAGACGTGTCTGGGGAGAGGTCTTGGTCACCGAGGCCCCCGTGAGCGTCTGAGATGGGGTCTTGGCCGTGGCAGCTGCCGCACATGTCTGCAGCGGGGCCTTGGCCACTGGAGCTGCCGGGCACATCTGGGTTGGAGTGTTGGCCGTCGTGGGCACGGGGCACATCTGGGGCGGAGTCTTGGTCGCTGGGGCCACAGGGCATGTCTGGGTTGGGGGCTTGATCGTTGAAGCCAACAGGCATATCTGTGGTGAGATCTTGGCCATCATGGCTGCTGGTCGTGTTGGGGGTGAAGTGTTAGTTATTGAGGTTGCTGCTCGCATCTGGGTTGGGGTCTTGGACACTAGGGCTGCTGGGCATGGCTGGGGTGGGCTCCTGTTCAGCATGGCCCCCAGGCATGACTGAAATGGGGTCTTGGTCACTGCGGCTGCCTGGGATGTCTGGGGTGAGGCCTTGGCCACTGGGCTTGCCTGGAACATCTGGGGTGGGCTCTTGGTTATTGTGACCGTGGGCGCCGAGCACGGCTGAGGTGGGGTCTTGTTCATCACGGCAGCCAGGCATGCCTGGAGTGGGGTCTTGGTCACTGCGGCTGCAGGGTACATCTGGGGCGGGGTCTTGGCTATCATTCCCATGGGCACGACACACGGCTGGGGTGGGGTCTTGGTCATCGTGGCCCCTGGATACGTCTGGAGTAGGGTCTTGGCTGTCACGGGTGCTGGGCCTGTCTGGGGTAGGGCTTTGAAAACCTCTGGTTCCATGTGGGCCTGGGTCTGGGTCTTGAGTGATCCATGAACTGCCTGGGCATACCTTCCAGATGGTGGTGGCCCTGGGGCTCCTGGCTTGTTGGCTCTGGCAGTTACTTGCTTGGTCTTCACCATGTCCCCTTCTACATGGCCAAGGCAGGCATTTCTGATGGTTCTTGTCAGCAGGCATGGGCAGCATTTTGCATCTAGACTCACTGGACATGGAAGTCTGATGGCAACGGTCTGGTGTGGCAGGAAGGCGACGTTGGCACCTCCAATGGGACAAGGGTCCTGCATGCCAGGCTGAGGCATACTCTGGGTCTGCAGGGCCAGCCGGTGGGTGCAGGTGGCCAGGGTGTTGGAGAAAGGGAACTGGGTCTCTTTGCTCACCATGCTGGGCTGGGCCAGAAGGGACTTGCTCTCTCCTGGATGCTGAAACCGCACCTGCTGGGGGGGATGGTAAGGGATGTCCCCCTCGTCCACGCACACTTTTTTCTCCACCAACTTGCCAGACCGGAGGAGACGCCTGATCTTGAAGCGTCGCCAGGCCTCCTGGATGGCCTTTGCTGCCATCATCTGGGAGATCAACTTTTGCCGGAGCCAGTAGCCTCTCCAGTTGGCTTGGATGAGGGTGGCGGCACGGGACAGCATCATATCCATCTCATCCACCAGGACATTCTTGAAGGCCTGGCTCTCAACCACAGCCCGGAGGCGTGGGATATGATGGGTCACTGTCTTGTCCTTGTCTGGCTCTGGCGGAAGGCTCTCCTTGGAACCAACTGGCTTGTGCTGAGGTTGTGGAAACGGTGTCTGTGCTTTGTCTTGGAGACTGGGGTCGCAACGGGGTTGGTACAAGCCCTGCCTGTTGGGTGACAACCGTGGCTGTGTTGCTTCCTGCATTGTCTTGCTTTTTGAACGTGTCAGCTCTGCCTGTGAAGTGTGGCGAGGAGGTGGTCAGCGACTGGGTCATGCGGAAAGAGGTCTCCTTGCTGGAGCAAGCACTGCAGGACCTACATCGTCTTGTTCTTGACACCTTACAATCCTCCTCCTCTCCTTTGCAGGCCCTCTCTCTCCCGGCCAGCTACTCCAGTGGCCTCTGGTACCTACGTCTCCCTCATCATCCTGTGGCCACTTCAATGTTGGCAAAGTGCACATGCTCAATTAAATGCCCAACCACCTTCTTGCTTTTTGAACCTCCTTTGTATCTGGAACAGCGTGTGAATATAGCACTGATCAGACTATTTTGGAAATTTTCTGTGTGTGTGTGTGTGTGTGTGTGTGTTGTTATTTTTTGCCTCTCCTCATTTACTGTGAATCCCTAGAGGGCCAGAACCAAGTCTGCGTCATTTCTGCGTCCCCATCTCAGTCACAGGGCCTGGTTCCAGGCTGCGAGCAGGTGAGTGTTGGGTGGGTGGCCACATTAATACATGAGTGGTTGAGTAGATTGGAAGTTGAACATATAGGTGGACGAATGACTAGATACTGAAGGGATGACCCTGGATAAACGAATGGTGGATGGGATGGAAAGATGGCAAAGGGTTGTGTGGAAGAATAAATAGGTAAATGAAATTGATGAATGAATTGATAAACAGATCAATAAAGAAATGGACACATGGATGGACGGATGGATGGATAAATGCACAGGTGGATGGGTAGATGGGAGGGGGAAGAGGAGGGAGGAATGAATGGATAAAACGACGAATGAGTAGTGGATGGATCAAATGAGTGTATGAATGAAGAGAGCCGAAGGAATTGAAGAGATCAGTGAATAGAGGCGGACTGATGAGCGGCGGGATGGATCAGTGAATAGACGGCAGATGATGGTAGATGATGGGTGCCTCGACGACAGATGGAAGGATGGGAAGAAGAATGAGGGGGTGACTGTAGGTTTCATAAGTACCTTGGTTCAGAAGGAGTTGGGATACTGCCAAGCAGCCTTGATGCATAACCCGGAGCATAACACACTTGTTTGGCAGAAGCCCCCCACCCACTGCCATCTGGTGGGAGCAGCCAGACCTCCTTTCCCAGCCATCTTCATACCTTGGAGGGCCATAGAGTTGGAGAAGGAGCAGGAAGAGAAGGTGCAATCTCAGAAGCCAGCTTGTAAGAGGAAGGAGCCTTCATTCAACCCTTCATCCACGCGACGTGCAGCAACACTGCCCTGGGCTGGCTCTGTCTTCAAGACCAACGTGAGAAGAAACGTTAAAAGCAAACAAACAATCAAAACCCCCCAAACCTTAGCATCGCCAAACAAAAACCAGAAACTTTTTTTTTTAATGTTTTATTTATTTTTGATACCGAGAGAGACAGAGCATGAGAGAGGGAGGGGCAGAGAGAGAAGGAGACACAGAACCGGAAGCAGGCTCCAGGCTCTGAGCTAGCTGTCAGCACAGAGCCTGATGCGGGGCTCGAACCCACGAACGTGAGATCTGACCTGTGCCAAAGCCAGAGGCTTAACCGACTGAGCCACCAGGCGCCCCCCAAAACCAGAAACTTTTAATTCCACAAAGATGAATGTACAAAGAAGTTCATTCTAGCGTTGTTGTTTTTTTTTTTTGGTGTTTATTTATTTTGAGAGAGAGAGAGAGTGCGCACAAGCAGGGGAAGGGTAGAGAGGGACAGGCTCCACGCTGTCAGCGCAGAGCCCGACACAGAGCTCGAGCTAATGACTGTGAGATCATGACCTGAGCTGAAATCAAGAGTTGGACACTTAACCGACTGAGTCACCCAGGTGCCCCTAATGTTATTTTGTACATAAAAGCAAAACAACTAGAGATAAGCCAAAAGGTGATTCCTAGGGGGTCAGTTACAAGTGCATAAAAAAGGATGTTCAAGAATGTTCCTCACTGTATTGTTGAAGAAGTAAAAACTGAAAACCACTCAAATGCTTATCAACGGGAGGTGGCTTACACTACACAGAACAAGGGTGCCTGGGTGGCTTAGTCCATTAAGCGTCTGACTTAGGCTCAGGTCATGATCTTGGGGTGGGGCCATTCAGAACAAGCATCAGTGTGACCTGAATCATAACAGCAAATGTGCTCCTGGAGGTGAGCACAGTCATTGTCCCCATTTCACAGAGGAGGGACCTGCGACCCGGAGAAGCCAGTATGCCATATTTCTTACTTCTTTATGTTATTTCTGATTTGCCTCCCCTATTTAACTATGATCTGCCCATGGGTAAGGAGGTCTCCCTCCTTTGCTATTGAATCCGCAGTACCTAGAATAATGAGATATTTATGGATGGATGCATGCATGGATGGTTAGATGGATGCATGCATGTGTGGGTGAGTGGATAAATGGATGGATGGTTGGATGGGTGGGTGGATGGATGGATGGATGGATGGGTGCAGCCCAAGCTCCAGAACTTGGAGACAGCAGCTTCAGGATATGAACTGGCCTATCCCAGAGCCTGGGGTTTCATCAACCACATGGTTCAGCCCTTTCAATGAGCTCAATCAGAATGAGCAAACAGACAATGGAGTGAGAGGGGACAGGAAAAAGGAAAGGGGGCCCCAGACATGTAAGCTGAGTGGCTGGCTTGGCGATTTTGAGTAAACCGCTCTGAGCCTCAGTTTCCTGTCACACAAGCTAAGACCACTTTCCAGCCTCCCAAGAAACATGATAGGTTCTCCAGGCTGGGATCCCAGACAGACAAAGCCACCATTGGGTTTTGGGGGGCCCCAAGCACCCCTGGTCCAAGGGGATGAAAAGCGGATCCATTTCTTGGAGTGGCCTGGAGGGTCCAAGGGGACTCTGAGGGTGCTGGAGTCCAGGAGAGAACCACCCAGTCTCCGGGTACCCCCCACCAAACCCTCCGCCAGCCCCACTCACCTGCCCCTGAAGCTGAACCCAACAGCCCGAATGGCCAGCCTTGGGACCCTGGTGCCACAATGGCTTTGTGACTCGCAGCCAAGTTCCAGCCAATCCCCACCAGCTCTTGGGGGAAGGCAGTTCTAGAAGGCAGACCCAGCGTGGGGGCAGTGCTTAGACCAGGCTGATGAGTATGATGGTGGCTACATATTTCCTGCCTGTCCTGAACAGAAAATTAAGGCTCTGAGCACAGACGGGGGCCCAAATTCTTCCCCTACACGTGTCTCAAGGCAGACTCGGTCTCACATGCCTGGGGCATTTGTTGAGCACCTAAGTTTGTAGTGGGACCTCATCTGGGCCTGGGGACACAACTCAAATAACGTGGGAGTGTGAAACTGCCAGGAAGGAATCAAAGGGGGTGAGTGGGCTGAGTCCCAGAGGAGGAGTTAGTCATAGGAGAGCTGGGGGAAGGGCATTTCAGGTGGAGAACGCAGCACGGGCAAAGGCTTTGAGGTGAGAAGAAGTTAGGCATGATTAGGGAACACGGAGGCTGACGTGGTCGGAAGCGAGGGAAGAGGGCCAGGAGGTGGAGGACGACTGGATAGAAAGGAGTTAAAGAGGAGTACAGAGTTTGGGTTTTATCAAGAAGGTTCTGGGGAGCCACAAGAGGGTCTGGAGCCAAGAAGGCACTGCTGCTATACTCTGATGCACATCCTAAGAGGCCAGGCGGGTGTCTGTGTCTGGCTCTGAGGATGGGGGCTCCTTAGGGGGAAGCTGGGCCCCAGGTCCCTCCGGGTCCCTATACAGGCCTGGCAAAAGTGGGTCGTGCCTCGGAGCCACAATCTGGATGGGGAAAGTGAGGCCACCGTCCCCATTCACCTCCTGGGGCTGGGCTGATGCCTGGTGTGAATCACTGCTGGCCAGGCTGGGGCTGACACACACCTTGGCCTTGGCTCAGCAGGGTCCTGCCAAAGCCACACAGCCCGGCCCAGCAGCCTCTGCCCGTTCCCCTGGGGAGCCACTGGGAGGCACCAGAACCAGAGGCGAGCAGGACACCCAGCCTCAGCTGGCAGAGATCCCTTCATCCCCACACTGGGGGTGTAGCTCCGGGCAAAACCAGAGATACAGCAGTTGGCGGGACTTACTTCCTTTGTTTCAGCACTGACCAGGACAGCTCCCATCCATGTCCTCAGTGAGCAAAACACAAATCCAGAATGGTCAGGGCAGTGATGGTGGGAGCACAGAGCACTGTGGGAACCCAGGAAAGCCCTAGTCCAGCTTCAGGGGTGGTTGGGGATGAGCTTCCAAGGTCAGCTGGGTAGCACAGGGAAGACATGTTGTCAGGCTCATAGCTGTGCAAAGGCCCTGAGGCCAGAAGGGATGGAAATAGTTTGGGTAGGGAGGGGCCTGGGGAGACACTGACCTGTCCAGGGCCAGATGCACTCAAGGACTTTTTCCAGAAAGGTTTCAGGTAGGGGGTCAGATCCCTGGTTTCCAAAAAAGCTCCTGTGTCACAGGCTGGTGAAAAAATATGGCCTCCACTTAGACCCAAAGCTCCTGGGAGGCAGGCAAGAGTCTAGGGTTCTAGCTCCTGCTCTGCCATTTAGCAGGGGTGGGATGTAGTAAGATGCATTTGGTCTTTGTCCCCGGCACTCTGCTCCTAACACTCCTGGAATCTCTGAGGGTGATAAGTGTCTTTTGTAAACTAGAAGATGAGTGATGGCCGGAGTCTAGCAGATAGTTTCAGCGTGGGGGGTGGTCCCCAGAAAGACTGAGGCATTAGAGGCCCACCTCCCAGACCTCCTGGGAGGGAAGAGGGTCTGGAGATTGAACTAATCACCAAGAGCCAATGATCTAACCAATCATGCCTCTGGAATAAGACCACTGGGGTTCAGAGAGCTTCTTAATTAGCGAACAGGCAGGTATCGGAAGGCTGGTGGTGCCTGTGGGGACTGGGGGGGGGGGGCGTGAAAACTCCACACCCCTCCCCCTTGCACTTTGCCCCATACCTCTCCACCGCCTGCCTCTTCCTGACTTCTATCCTGTAGAATAAGCCGGTAACAGTAAATAAAGCAGTTTTCTAGGTTCTTGGAACTGTTCTGGCAAATTATCAAAACCGGGGTGGGGGTTGTGGAAACCCTGGATTTCTAGCTGGTTGTTCAGAAGTCCCAGGGGTCTGTCCTAACTCCAGGTAGTGTCAGAACTGAACTGCAGGACACCTGGTTGGGGTCTAGAAAATGGAATTGGTTGGTGTGGGGAAAACTCCCCAACACATTTGACATTGGAAGGATCAGAAAGGAGTAAAGCTGTTCAGGGGTGTCGGGGACATCTCCCAACCTCCTGAGCCGCCCCTTCTCTATAGATCAGGGCCTGCCCCCAAAGTGATATGGGAGATGGTACCTGGACAGGAACGTACCCATTTCACTGTACAGAAGGCAGAGGGGAGAACAGGAGAGGGCTTGGTTGAGGTCACACAGTGGCAAATTGGCAAGTTAGGACTCCGTCTCCTGAAGAGTGAAGGTCTGCCCCTAAAACATGACTCTTGGCCCTCTCTGTGCCGACACCCCCAACTTAGCTGCAGCCTCTCACTCCCAGGTCCCCTCCTGAAGCGTCTGCCTGAAGGTGGGGCAAGATCAGATCACATGGTTAAAAACCAGCCCCCAAAACAGCTCCTGAAGTCTTGAAAAGTGGGAGCCAGGTGATCAGAAGGAAAGGTCCCACCCTTTCAATGGCAGGACTGTGGCCACGAGCTGTTCCTTCTTTGCACCTGTTTCCCCATTTATAACAAGCACAATTCATCTGCCTTCCCTAGCACGGCTGGGTTATACAACTAGTGCTCAACACATGATCACCAGCTTGACTTGCCCTGTGCCCTTGACCACCAATGCCTAGGTCCTTCCAGGCCCCAAGCGATGCAGAAGCCCAAAACCCAGGGCCTTTCGCCCACCCAACAGCAAGGGCCAGAGCAGGCAGGGGAAGAAGGTGGCCTGGCAGTCAAAGCTCTGGAGGTAGGGTCCGGATGTCCCTGCAGCCTTCTAAAAATGTTAGGCTGTGTGTCTAACAAGTCACTCAATCTCTTTGAACATTAGTTTCCTCAAAATGGGAGAGTAGGATGTTGGAAAGGCAGAAGTCTTCAGGGAGAACTTGGAAAATCCTGATTCCAAGTCAATGCCCTAAAAGGAAGATCGCACAGAATGTAGCGACGGAGGCAGACTGCCCAAGTCAGATCCCACCTGGGTCACTTTCCTGGTCCTGAGACTCCGCATCCCCATCCCCCAGACCATAATAGGAGCTTACTCGGAGCACCAACTGTAGGCCAAGCACTACTCTGTCAGCAGGCTGTTAATCCTCCAACTTTATAGGGCAAGCCTACAACTGCTCTGCCCATTTTACAGACATGGTCAACAGAGGCCCCGAGGTTCAAGTTTCTGCCTTTTCCTACCTGCCTCGGACTGGGCTGTCCTCTTTCCATCTTAGTCTCTCTTCCCCAAATGGGTCACCGGTGGGCTCCTTAGTTCCAAACGCTTGTTGGAGATACCAACGTGTCCCCCACCTAACCTGGACGTCAGTCGGCCCAAAGCCTAGGCGCGCCTAGATGGCGCTCGCCGCGCGCCAGATGTGCAAGGCCCCTCCCGGACGCCGGCTCTCCCCCGGAGTAGGGGCGGAGGAGGAGGGGAAGGAGGCTGGGCGGTGGGGGCGGGGGACGGGAGCGTGCGGGCTAGGCCCAGCCCAGCCCGCCAGGCCCTGGCGGGGGAAGAAGGAGGCAGAGAGCCGAGCTGGCGTAACGAGACTTTACTGAAAACAGAAAACCGGGCGAACCAAGGATTACAAACCGGAATGTGGACTCGTAGCAAAACAAAACAGAACAAAAAGGGCGGGAGAAGGAGTTTCGGAAGGACGGAAGGGGGTGGGGGAAGCAAGAGCAAGGAAAGGGAAGGGAGGTTTTTTTTTTTTGTCTTCTTCCCATTTCTTTAAAAAACCAACACAAGAAAAAACACACACACAACCAACGTTTGTTCCCGAGTAGAAACATAAATAGGGCAGAATCGAGCACTCTGTTCTTCTCTCTTCCAAAGGCAAAAAAAAAAAAAAAAAAGTAAAAGGAAAGGCAGGGCTTGAGGCTGCGCCCCCTCGGAGCCCCCTTCGGCAGCGGTGTGTACAACGGGGCGGCCGGGGCGCGCGGGTTTGTGCAACACTGGGTGGCCGCGCTCGGGGAACAGAGGCAGCGCGAGGGCGGGGGGGGGTCATGCGCTTGCCCCCCCGAAGTAGGGGGTCCAGCTTGTCGAGTCTGAGGCGCCCTCTAGTCCTGGGCACCCTCGGAGGGTCCTCAGGGACCGCACCCTCTCGGAATCCTGGCACCCTCGGGGTGGGGGGGGTGTCCCCGGGGCCGCGCCCTCTGAGTCCGGGGCGCCCACGCCCCCCCCCACGCGAGCCCGCCTCCCGGGGAGGGGGGCCGCGCATGCGCCCCGCGCGCGGGCTCAGTACGCGGACACCTGGTGCTGGGGCAGCAGCTGGCAGCCGCTGTTGACGTGGCTGAGGACCTTCTGCTTGAGCTGCGCCACCTGCTCGCGCAGCAGGCTCGCCGTGGACGCCAGCTCCGTGTTCTGGCTCTTGAGCGTCTTCACTTTCTCCTCGAGGCGCGAGATGCGCTCCAGCTTGCGCTTGCGGCACTTAGAGGCAGCGATGCGGTTGCGCAGCCGCTTGCGCTCGGCCTTAATGCGCTCCTGCGTGTCCATGTCGATGGGCGACAACGGCGGGCTCTCGCCGAAGCTTGGCACGTCGGGCACCGTCTGCGGCTCATCCTTGAGCGCGGTCAGGCGGGGCGGCCCCAGCGCTCCTGGGGGCGGCGGCGGAGGGAAGGGCACAGGCTCGGCGGCGAAGGCGACTGTCGCAGCACCCCCTGAACCTCCGGTGCCGCCCGCATAGCTGCTCAGGTTCGCGTAGACGGGCGCCTCGGGCGTGGCTGCCGCCTGGGCCAGTTCGCCAGGAG